>NC_136269.1:91782435-92089935 GCF_964187855.1 Myxine glutinosa
GCTGATGCTGTGGAACATGCTGCTGAACATCAGCGTTGAGGGCCGTGACGGCCACGCCGACGCTCGCCCGCGTGTCCGAAGCGGCGAAGTACCTGTCCGCCTCGGCTGCCAATGCTCGGGGTTCCGTTCGCTCGGTCCCGGCCAACGCGAGGCGAACCTGCGCTGGAAGTTGGCGCCGGAAAAGCGCCCGGAATAGCGAACCGGGGGCTTCGTCGCCCAACAGTGACAGCATATGGTCCATTCGGACCGACGGGCGCGTCTCACCGAGTTCGGGGAGATCCAGGAGGCGGTCGGCCCATGCGTCGTCCGTGAGGCCGAACGTGGCTAGGAGTAGCCGCTTGAGTGCCTCGTACTTGTGGCCGTCCGGTGGGTGGCGAAGGACGGACACAACTCGAGCGGCCGTGCCGGGCCCGAGGGAGGCGACGACATGGCAGTAGCGCAGGTCGTCGTTGGTGAGGCGCCGAAGCTGAAATTGGGCTTCGGCTTGAACGAACCAGACTTCGGCCTGGGCCTCCCAAAATTCGGGAAGTTTAATCGCCATTGCCTTGTCGTTGGCCATTGCAATGGCGTCGTGTTCGGAAGGATCGCTACGGCAGATCCAACGTCGAGGGTCACCAGTAAAGCGCGGCGTTACGCGCGCTGCTTGTGAGCAAGGAGGAAGCGGACAAGCGGTAACATAAACGTCTTTATTGTAAGAGCACACTGTAACACTGAACTGCTCCGGGCTGGTCGCCCGGTGTATATCATGAGGCCACGCCTACCCCTCGGGCGTGGCCACCGCCCACTTGGTGCGTGGAATGATGTCACCACGCCAGTGGGCTTTTGTGTCCGCCACAAAATATTATTAATGTACTAGCAGAAGTACCCGGCATTGCTGGGCGGGGGAGGGGAGGGTAGGGGGAAGGGGAGGGGAGGAGAATGGGGGGGAGGGGAGGAGGGGGGAGAGGAGGAGGGGGGGAGGGGAGGAGGGGGGGGAGGGGAGAATAGGGGGGGGAGAAGAGGGGGGGAGGGGAGAAGAGGGGGGGAGGAGAGAAGACGGAGAGGGGGGAGGGGAGGGGATGGGGAGAGGGGTGGGGGGAGGGAGGAGGGGGAGGGGGAGGGGGGAGGGAGGAGGGGGAGGGGGGAGTGGGAGGGGGGAGGGGGGAGGGAGGGGGAAGGGGAGGGGAGGGGAGGGGGAGGGGGAGGAGGGGGAGGGGGAGGGGGAGGGGAATGGGGGTAGGGGAGGGGCGAGGGGAGGAGGGGGAGGGGAGAAGAGGGGGGGAGAAGAGCGGGGGAGGGGAGAAGAGGGGGGAGGAGAGAAGAGGGGGGAGGGGAGAGGGGAGGGGGAAGAGGAGGGGAGGGGAACGGGGGGGAAGGGGGAGAGGAGGAGAGGGGGGAGGGGAGGAGAGGGGGGGGAAGTACCCGGCATTGCCGGGCAGGGGAGGGGAGGGGGAGGGGGAGGAGGAGGGGAGGGGAATGGGGGGGAGGGGAGGAGAGGTGGGGAGGGGAGGGGGAGGGGGGAGAGGAGGAGGGGGAGGGGGGAGGGGAGGGGGAAGAGGAGGGGAGGGGAACGGGGGGGAGGGGGAGAGGGGGGAGGGGAGGAGAGGGGGAGGGGAGAAGAGGGGGGGAAGTACCCGGCATTGCTGGGCAGGGGAGGGGAGGGGGAAGAGGAGGGGAGGGGAACGGGGGGGGAGGGGAGGATGGGAGGGGAACGGGGGGAGGGGAGGAGAGGTGGGGAGGGGAGGGGGAGGGGAGGAGAGGTGGGGAGGGGAGGAGAGGTGGGGAGGGGGGAGGGGGAAGGGGGGAGGGGGGAGTGGAGGGGAGGGGGAGGGGGGAGGGGGGAGGGGAGGGGAGGAGGGAGGGGAGGGGAGGGGGAGGGGGAGGGGGAGGAGGGGAGGGGAGGGGGGACGGAGGAGGGGAGGGGGGAGGGGGAGGGGAGGGGGAGGGGAGGGGGAGGGGAGGGGGAGGGGGAGGGGTAGGGGGGAGGGGGAGGGGGAGGGGAGGGGGAGGGGGAGGGGGGAGGGCGCGCGAATCGTCAAATCAGCGCGCTGCTCTGCCACCGATTCAGATTCCGTGTATAATATTCTTCCTCGCTGAAAAAAATATGGATCTAAAGATGAAAGAAAAAAAAACCTATGTGGTGTGAATGGAAATGTTCCTCGCTGAAATGTGAAAAAACGCAATTGCGCGGCAAGGAACATCACGTGATCGCTCTGAGCGATCGATTGCAACTCTGCGTCGTGTCGTGGGCGTGGCCAACGTGGCCTCATGCTCCCAGGTGATTCGCTAACTCGAGCTCGAGAGAGCCATAATGCGCTACGTTATGGCAAAAAATATGGATCTAAAGATGAAAGAAAAAAAAACCTATGTGGTGTGAATGGCAATGTTCGTCGCTCAAATGTGAAAAAACGCAAGGAACATCACGTGATCGCTCTGAGCGAATCAGCGCGCTGCTCTGCCATTCCGGTCATAATATTCCTCGCTGAAATGCGCTGAGGTAAAAATATGGTAAAAAAATATTATGAAATAAATTTTTAGGTCGGCCATGTTCTTCCCAGGCTCAATGGCCATGTTTGTGCCAAATATCAAGTACGTGAGCCTCTCCGTTTAGGAGTCTACCGGTAACATTACACACACACACACACACACACACACACACACACACACACACACACACACACACACACAAACTGTGTTTTATATATATAGATGTATACTGTATTTGGATTATAGATTACAGATTTTATTTGTTTGTCTTGTAATATTAGGTACAACAAGACATGCATGGAATTTGTTGCGGAGTAATGAGAGTATACTGTATATTGCCTTCCCTAACCCAACAGAAGCTATATAAGCCTCCAATATCCTGCAAGGTTGTGCCGTGCAGAAGTGCTTTCCGCCACCTTGTTATCAATGAGCTAAATGGTCTGACAGGATAGGGCTGAAGTAACACTTACCTTTGAGCTGCTGGATCTGGCTTTGATTCTTGGCTCAACTAGAGACTGTTGGAGTGGTGCTTTGCAGGCAGGGAATTTCATAAATGAGTAAGTCATCATTCAAATCTGAAATTCCTTCCCTAAACTACAGGAGGTGCTGCCTCACTGGCATTAAACCTCTTCACAACATAAAAAAAAATGCTCCACTCTGCTTTATACTCCATCAGGAATAACCCATTCATTCATCTTCTTCAAAATCTCTTCATTTTCTCTTTGATAAGGCTAATTTTTCAAAATCTCTTCACTCCTAAACACTTGTTATCCAGCCTCCTCTTTCATTCACTTAGTCAAATTTTCTTCCATGCCTTCAACCAAAACATTCTCACCACCACCCCACCCATGAAGTCTGTCGTAAGTATCCAGAGGCACCAATTTTGCAGAGGCTTCACGTCCATTCATGGTGACAAAACCATCCATGTCGGTCGCCCCCCCCCCCCCCCCCCGCCCATCTGCTTCCCCCTTGTCCTGTCCCGTCTCAGCTTCCAACTGGTTCTGCCCCCACTCCTCCCCTTCACAGCAGCTTCACCCATGCACTGCTTCCACACAGTTTTTCACCCCCTACTCAGAACCCTCTGGGCCCTGCACCCTTTTCTTGCTCCTTTCCACATCCATGTCTTACCAGCAGCTCCTCTCCCGCGGTCCTAACTTTGTGGACCTCAAACATCCATGGCCTCCATTCCAACCTGACAGATGTCAATCCAGGCCGCTGCTGATAAACCGGACATCATCTGTTTAATTAATCCTTCCTCCCACAGGACATCCCTGACTCCCTAGTGTTTCTCTCTAGCTATTGTCTCCTTCAGTTCGATCGACCTGAACAACTCCTGGTGGCGGAGTTGCACTGTACACCAAGAACTCCATTTCTCACTCTCTGTGTCCTGCTCTTACACCTCCCAAACCCCAGGAATACATCTGGCTGCAACTACCCCTCCACTTCCATCTCATGTTTGTCAGTGTGTTATACCATCCTCCCAACTGTGACAACTCCATCGACATTTCTCTCTCAACCAATATGGACCAACTTTTATCCACTCCTCCCAACTATCTCTTCCTCATATGTGGTGATTTCAATTGTCACCATGCTAATTGGCTGGGTGTTGCTACCTCTCTCACCATCCATGGCACTTCTGTAAAGGACTTCTGTAACTCCATGGAACTGACTCAATCCGTGACCTTTCCCACCTGGATTTTTCCAAATGGCAAATCTTCCCTTCTGGATTTGGTGATGACCAACGTCCCCAACAATGTATTTTGCTCATTCTCTGTGCCAATTGGCTCATTACCCTGCGCCCGCAAAGCGAAAAGCAGGGTCAAGCATTCAGTTGTGTTCGTGTGCCGTATGTGTGCCATGTGCGGCACGTGTCTGCATTTTAAAAATTCGTTTTCTCGGCAACCGTTGGTCCGATTGACACTACATTTTACCATATAATCCTCTCCGCCTGTAGATTTTTTTTATTCATAATTATGACATCATAGGTCATGTGGTATGGACGCCATCTTGGAAAAACGTTCCACATCTATATCTCCCAAACCGCTCAATGGAAAAAATTTAAACATGACCATTGTCAAGTACTCACCATGGGGAATAAGATATGTTGATGGTGATGTCATCGGTGCCTTAATTATGACGTCATAATTCGACAAGTACAACGCTTGATCTGATCTGTACGAATGAAGCAAAAATTCCTCTGCAACTGTTAGACCGATGGACACTCAATTTTCAGAATATGTGCGACTCCTGAAGAATTTTTTTATGATAATTATAACGGCATAGGTCACGTGGTATAGACGCCATTTTGGAAAAAAATCGAAAAAGGTTGCACCTATATATCTCCGAAACCGCTCCATGGAAAAATTTGAAACATGGCTCATTGTCAAGTACTCCCCTTGGAGAATAATATATGTTTATGATGATGTCACCTGTGCCTTTGTTATAACGTCATAATTAGCCAAGTACAACACTTACCCGATCATTGTGAATTTTTTTTCAAAGCAACTGTTGGTCTGATGGGCACAAAATTTTCACCATAGGAACGCCTCCTCATGAAGAATATTTTAATGATAATCATGACGTCATAGATCATGTGGTACAGGCGCCATCTTGGAAAAACCGAAAAATGTTGCACCTCTATATCTCCAAAACCGCTGCTTTGAAAAAATTGAAACATGGCTCATTGTAAAGAACTCCAAATGGGGAATAGGTGTTGTTAACGATGACGTCATTGGTGCCATAATTATGACGCCATAATTATGACGTCATAATTTGACAGGGACAACAAATGCTTAGTCTGATCAGTTTGAAATGTATTGAGCATGATCTATGCAACAATTATATTAGAGAATATAAATTTATGATGTCATCGCTCATGTGGTCTGGCAGCCATATTGGATCAAAGAAAAAAAAAGTTCAAAAACAGAAGAGTTGGCTCGCAACAAGTTGACTGCGCAGGGTAAGTATTCTATGAATACCATCTAGTTTGATCATGTGCTTGGAAGGGACACCATCCCTCTGGCTATTCTCAGAGAACAGCCTCAGCGCTGGCACACCTGGCAGTTCACTCAGGCAAACTGGCAGGGACTGCAAACAGTATCACACTTCAGGACTGGACTCCTACATCTATTGCCCTGACATTAATTCAGCCTGGAAATTCTTCCAAAGAAACCTGCTCTCTCATATGTGCATCTCGTCTTCAGTTATCTTACCCATCCTTCTGCCCTTGGTACATTAAATCCTGTTCTGACGCAGTTGCTTTTAAACAACTTGTATTCTCCTCCTGGAAGGCAAATCCCACCGAAAGCAACCTCAGATGATTCCACAAAGCCAGCAATAAGTGTGGGTATACTCCCAAGAGAGCCAGAAAACAACATCTGTCAGACCTCACGATTGAGCTTTCAAAATTGTCTGTCTATTCAAAAACCTGGTGGCACCTTGTCAAGTCAGTCTCCAGTGTATGCTCACCCTCTGGGCTGGGTCTTCACGATAGCTGTTCACCACCAAGTCAAGTCATTCCCCATCCAAAACCATGATCTTTTCTACATATGTTAAACCATCCCCACGCTTCCCAAAATGTAGGTAATGTATCCATGTTGTCCACCCCTTGCGTTATCCGTTACCTTTCATCGTTACACGCATCCCTTGTTTGTCCGTCTCAGTCTATTTTCTCCCTCCGCTCTGCTGTTGTCGTTTCCACTTTCTCGTGCTGTTCCTTTTATGTTGTGACCTGGTCTGTTCTGTGTCCTAGCTCTTCCACAGGCCTTGAACATATCCAAAAAGAACTTACCTCCTCCTCTCCCCCTTGCACCCACCCTTCTTACCCGAAACTGTTGCAAATGTGTAGGCCAAACTCATAACTGGCTTCCAGGTCGATATTCATAAGCTCATGAATGGCCAAACAAGCTAAATAAGCATTTTAAATTTGTGGTACCAGCAAACGACCCATCCTTAAGGACAGGATAATTTCCCCTGAATTGGTGTATTTTAGTATGAATTGTAATACCTGCTTCCCAACGGGAGTGGCGTATGCCATACATACTGACATAGAGAGAATTGGGGTCCTCCCTCCAACCTGAACCACTGGGAATTATTTTTTTACAGCCTAACCTAAAGCCTTCCGTGCACACACCGAGTACAACCAGCAGTCTTAGATCTCATTCTGTCCAATGGTTCAGGAAGGTTTTACCAGTCAAACAGCCATGTCTCAAACGTCATGTATGAGTCAAACAGCCATGTATGATTTTAAGCCCTTCCTCAGTAATCAATGGGAAGAAAATTTAAACGCATTTCCAAAAGTTTTAGATTCTTATAGTACTCCGCCTGTTTCCACAAGGTATGCTTGCTTTGTCATGTAATGATGCATGCATGGTACAAGTAAGAAAATTTCAGCAATCCAGAATGTATGTTGTTTGGCCTAACGACTGAAATAGCTTCACGCCCTGCTCATAAAACTCAAAAACTCTTTCACCAAGGTCGGGGATTACGACTGCAATCACAATGCATTCCAGCAGCCCAAAAAAGTGAAAACTGCTTCATCCACAACCAGTGGCTGGTACAAATTAATATAGTACCTTAAAGGACTTCTTGTAGACGTAAATATCATGGCCTGCATCAGCACGCTTTGTCTTGCTGAACAAAATGAGCTCGTGAAAAAGGAACACCCTTCGACGCTGCTTTCTTCGTCCAATTGACACAATAAACTCATCCTGCCGTAGGAGCTGGCCTTGCTCCTTCAGATTCACCTATTGAGAGAAACAAAACATTTAGATCCACTCATGCATAGCACCACTATGAACATTCATGTAAATGGAAACTTTGCAAGTCCAAAGGAATTATTGCAAATTAAGAGATAACTGTTCATGAAATACTCTCCCCTTGACAGAGCGGTTTCCTCAAGGCAGCAATACTGGGCACAGTAGTCTTACAAATGTTCAAAACCACAAAACATGCATATCCAGTAACACTTTATGACGGCAATGATGACAACATAAAGATATAAAAAATGAGTCCAAGTTCAAAATCCAGCAAATGAATATCTAACATAAATCAAAACAAAAAAATAGAAATCACTCAAAGCAACACTTGGCGACACAGAACAAACTAGAACGGCACTCAGTATAGCGCATACCTCTGCCAGGCCAAACAGTTTATGTTTTGTATCTCACTGAAAGGCCGAATCCGAATCTGGACCTGAACCAAAATCGAATCAGCTTGTTTTTGTCACCTTAACAAACCCATCCACCTAGTTTTGTCATAACTCGTCCACAAGTATATTTTGAGATATCGTGCTACATATTCCTTTTGGCCCCTTCTCACAATCACTTAAAATTTTTATTTAAACTCTCATGTTGGGATCTTGACTCGGATCTTCACCAAAATTGAATCAATTCTTTTGTGTCACACACCAAACCTGTCCACCAAGTTTCATCCGAATGCATCCATAACTTTTTGAGATATCGTGTTTCCAGTACAGTATATTGTTTTTGGCCCTAATCGTGACCAAAAATATGCGTTGCTGCCCTTGGGCGGTTACCGACATTCACAAAAAAATTTCAGAACGATTGCTTCAAAACTTCAAAAAGACATCTGCCAAATACTTTCGCCGAGTAATAACCAATTGGCAAAGCTACAGGTCAAATCCTGTAACCAGCATTTGAGCAAGGTCATTGCTTAGAGCTGTTGGGTGCCTCAACAATAGTCCACCATAACCTATTCCAGGCTGAACACATCTATGTGCTGGCTTTCAGGGCCAGTTGCTGAATGGGCACCATGACAAGGGTGTGATACTTGCAAAAATAGCAATACAGTGTGCATGCTTCATTAAAAAATAGTGCATTCATCAGAAGAGAAGACATACAGTCACGTGAAAAAGTAAGTACACCCTATGTAAAGTTTTGACTGTTTTGACTAGGTGGTATTGCCCCCTTTGGCAGAAACAACCTCAAGTAGGCGTTTCTTATAACTGTCTACCAGTCTCTGACATCGACTGGGAGAAATTTTTGCCCATTCCTCTATGCACAATTCTTTCAGCTGTGCGATGTTTGAGGGGTTTCTTGCATGCACAGCTCGTTTCAAATCCCTCCAAAACATCTCGATGGGATTTTGATCCGGGCTTTGACTTGGCCATTCCAGAACCCTCCATTTCTTTCTTTTCAGCCATTCCTTGGTGGATTTACTGGTATGTTTAGGGTCATTGTCATGTTGCAAGGTCCACCTTCGGTTGAGCTTCAATTTTCCGACAGATGGCCTCACATTATCATCAAGCACCCTCTGGTACAATGAAGAATTCATAGTGGATTATATGATGGTGAGCTGCCCAGGCCCTGATGCAGCAAAGCTGCCCCAAACCATAATATTTCCACCACCATGCTTTACAGTTGGTATCAGGTTCTTATGGTCAAATGCTGTCTTTGGTTTTCGCCAAACATGTCTTCTGGTACTGTGGCCAAATAGCTCTACCTTTGACTCATCTGTCCAGAGCACATTGTTCCAGAAGTGCTGGTCTTTGCCTAGGTGTTCATTGGCAAACTTTAGTCTTGCCCTGATGTTCTTTCTGGACAGCAAAGGTTTCGTCCTGGCACACCTCCCAGGTAGATCAAATTTGTGCAGCCTCTTTCTAATGGTGGACTCGTGCACTTTGTCATCAACAGTGGCAAGAGCTACCTGTAGGTCCTGTGATGACATTCTGGGTTTCTTAGAGACTTCTTTCAGCATCTTGCGGTCTGCTCTCGGGCTGAACTTGCTGAGGCGGCCTGGCCTGAACAAGTTGGCAGTTGTTTGGAATCTTCTCCACTTGTAGATGATCTTCCGGACAGTCGAATGATTGATTTCAAATTGTTTGGAGATCTTTTTAAATCCCTTCCCAGACTCGTAGCCATCTATAACCTTCTTTCTGAAGGCCTCAGAGAGCTCTTTTGATCTCGGCATGGTGACGCCGCACACTTCAACAACAAAGAGCAAACCAAACTAAATGTCTGCGGTTTAAATAAGACAGGTTCCTCCAAGATCCTCTCTGATGATGTTCTAATCATTTGCACCTGAGCTGGTGCACCTGATTCTAATTTTAGGTATTTGAAGTAGTGATAAATGTAGGGGTGTACTTACTTTTTCCATATGCGAAATTTGCATTTATGTTCATTTAAATTATACAATGGACTACAAAATGTAAATGTTTCATGATATTTGTTATATTATATCACCTTCATCTATCAATATTGTTGAAATGAAGATCAAATAGCTGTATGTTGAAATATGTTGAAAAAGTCAAAACTTTACATGGGGTGTACTTACTTTTTCACGTGACTGTATGTTTTGCTCGCTTCCTTCATGCAGTGCATGCTTTTAAATGCAGTACTGTATTTCACGTTACTGTATTTTGTTTGATGATTTTTAATATACCTGTATGTAGTGGTAGGATTTTAATGTACTTCAAGTAGAAACTGCTCCAATCTCTTTATTAATTATTAATAATAATAATAATTTTTATTATTAATAATTAATGTTATTTTATGTGTATTTTATGTCCCGGTGTGTGCCCCAGGGTTAGAATAGGTACACCGTATCCCTGCATGTCGTAAGACGCGACAAAATGGTTGGAGTCAGGAAGGGCATCCGGCCATAAAAACATTGCCTCAAAAAGGGAACCATGATGATTGTCATGGGGCACGCAAGGCCCCGCTCCCCGCTCCCCGCTCTCGCAGGGAAAATGGCCTTAAAAAGGGAATTTTTTAAAATGTGTATTTTATGTGTTAATGTATTAATTATAATAACTAGGGCATGCCCGTACTATATCTATATCTAAAATTATATCCCCCCCCCTCTATTTACATGAAATGGTTTGGTCCAAAGCGAACGGCTTGCGAGTGGTGACAATCCCCCCCCTCTATTTACATGCAATGGTTTGGTCCAAAGCGAACGGCTTCCGGAGTTTGGTAAAGAAATCGCCATCGCGTGCACAAACGCGCAGGAAAGCGAATGAATCGCAAATTCGTTTTTATTAGTTGTAAAACATAGTTTAACGCCAACATAGTTTGCAAACGTGAAATAAATGAATACGCTCTCAAATGTGCCATCCGAGGCAGAGTGTGCCCGCCACGTTCGGCACACGCGATCGTTCGCTGCTCTCTGATTGGTTGAATCGTTTTTTGGACATAGCTCGGTAAGTAATTGTCCGATTAATATGAAACCTTGAAAAGGCACATCCTCGGGTCCCCAGCAATATACCTGGCAAGTTAAAAGTATATCGGACCCGTGGTTGTCGAGAAACAGCGGTCACAGACAAACGTACAAACGTACAAACGTACAGACAGAGATTACTGGAATTATAGATAGATAATTATTATTATCCCTGCTCTACAAAGAGCATCAGTTCTGCTTATGTAGTTCCTTTGTTTGGATAACACTGTAATCCTTGACAGGTTTCCACTCCTTTGCAGGAATTTGGAATTCAGCCAGGGTACCAGTGATAGCTCGTCTACTCTGAGTTTGTGTTGTGCTTTTGCTTGTTTTAATTTTCTAAACTATTTTGGGCATTGTTTGTTCCATTTGCACCCGTTTAATTATATCGTTATTTTGTCACATTGTCTTTGGATCGTCATCACTTATTTTTATTTTTATAACACTTTCGATTGGGTGTATTGTCTCTATCTACAGCCATGTTATGTCCTACTGTCCAAAATGCCCACTGACAACGTTAAAATATTGACCTTGTAACAAAATGCAAAGTTGTTTCATCGATCAATGTCCAACTAGCAGGAGTCCAAACCTAAGATAAAATGCAAAGCAAACATTTATTTAGACGATAAAGTACAAGTGATACACAAAACACATCAGCATGGCAATGTACACAGCAAAGCAACTGATGACTGGCTCTTCTTAACCTGCTACCTTTCTATCACTACTTCACCATTTATATACAGTAGTGGCCAAAAATATTGGCACCCTTGCACTTTTTTCAAATAACTCACAATTTTCTCATAAAATAAGTTGATTGACAAAAGTATTTGGTCTCCACAATTCTCAATTTCCCTGTTAATATTACAGAACCTTTGTTTTTGATTCAGAACTTAAAATATCCTTTTAAATCAGAAAATAAAAATAAATGGCATTGACAAAATTATTGACACCTTAGACTTAATATTTGGTAGCACAGCTGTTGGACAAAATAACTCCGGTCATGCGCTTCCTATAGCCATGAATGAGCTTCCTACACCTCTCTACTGGCAGTTTGGCCCACTCTTCTTGTGCAAACTGCTCCAGTTCTCCCAGATTTGAAGGGTGCCTTCTCCTAACTGCTGTTTTCAGATCTCCCCACAGGTGTTCAATGAGATTTAGATCTGGACTCACTGCTGGCCACTTCAGAACAGACCAGCGTTTTGTCTTGAACCATTCCTGGTGCTTTTTGAAGTGTGTTTGGGGTCATTGTCCTGCTGAAAGACCCATGACCTTCGACGGAGACCCAGCTTTCTGACACTGGGTTGAACATTGCGCTCCAAAATGCCTTGGCAATCTGATTTCATGATGCCATGCACACATTCAAGGCACCCAGTACCAGAGGCAGCACAGCAACCCCAAAACATCACTGAACCTCTTCCATGTTTGACTGTAGGGAAGGTGTTCTTTTCTTGGAAGGCTTCATTTTGTTTTACGCAAACATAGAGATTATGTTCTTTACCAAAAAGCTCTAATTTGGTCTCATCTGTCCACAGAAGGATTTTGGCTCGTTCAGGCACATTTTGGAATACTCCAGTTGGGCTTTCTTATGTCTCTCTCTCAGCAGTGGGGTCCACCTGGGTCTCCTACCATAGAACCCCCTTTTATTGAGTTGGCGACGGATGGTGCGAGTTGAAAATGTCGTACCTTGTGTCTGAAGGTCAGTTTGAATCTGTTTGGCAGTTGATCGAGGTGCTTTCTCCACCATTCAAACAATCCTTCGCTGCAATCTTCGATCAAGTTTTTTCTTGCAGCCACATCCAGGGAGGTTGGCTATAGTGCCATGGGCCTTAAACTTTCTGATAACATTGCGTATCGTGGACACAGGAACATCAAGGTCTCTGGAGATGGACTTGTGGCCTTGAGATTGTCCATGCTTGGCTGCAATCTTGTGTCTGACCTCCTCAGACAATTCTCTGATTTTCTTTCTTTTCTCCATGCTCGTTGCGGTACACACAGTGACACAAAACAGCAGAATGACTCCTTTTCTCTATTCAAACTGGTTGAATGAGTGATTTTTATATTGCAGGCACCTGCATCTCACCACAGGTGAGTTCAATACCAAAGTAAAGAAGAATCACCTGCTTGAAACCTTATTATTTCAAACAACTTCAAAAAGGTGCAAATAATACTGTCTGGGACATTTTAGGATTTCTGTGTGGAATAAGCTAAGATTTAGTAATTTTTTCAGCTTTTTTGTTTTGTTCCACTGCAAACCAAAGAAATACATGTGTGGATATGAAAATATTTTTTAATTTCAACAAATTTCTGGAAGAAATGGTGCATTAAGGATGCAGTCGCAGTCATATCCGGTCAGACTCACAAATGACCATAATTCCTTAGTTGCCAGCCACGGCGCATCTCTCATATATTCCAAGTTGTCATTATGAAAGCTGAACAAGCCACGTTCTGTTTGGTGAGTCACAAAACTAACACTGCTCATCCTAATCATTATATAAACTTTGATTGACTTGGCCGTGAGGTGAGGCAAGTTACGGACATTCTGCGGAGCAACTCTATAAGGGTGGAAGCCTGCTCACCCCACGTGTGGGTATGGATTAAACTGCCATCAACATAGCTATCAACATTTCTCATCAATACCAGCAACCTCTGCATTCCTCATACTAATGTAGCCATCGTCCAAAATCATCAGTACAACGCCCAAAATGGCATCTTCAAAAACTCGCTGGTGTCAACTATTGTCACAAATTCTGTTTTGTGCACATCTAAATCAACTACTGGTAACTGTCAATACCCCTTACATAAAAGTCGTCATAATCATCATAAAAGTCATCATCATAAAACATAAAAGTCATCATAATAAACTCCTCCCTGTCTACAGGCATCGTCCCACCATCCCTCAAAATTGCTGCTGTTACCCCCATTCTGAAAAAACCTGGACTAAACCCTGACACCCTAAATAACTTCAGACCCATCTCCAACCTACCCTTTCTGTCAAAGGTTTTGGAACGCGCTGTAGCCACTCAACTCAAACATCACCTCTCTGCCAATAACCTGTATGAAACATTCCAATCCGGATTCCACTCCAACCACAGTACTGAAACTGCTCTCCTCAAAATCACCAACGACCTTCTCCTCTCCTCTGACGCTGGCAACCTCAACTGCAACATTCTCATCCTCCTCGACCTCAGCGCCGCCTTTGACACTATCGATCACACCATCCTCCTCACCCGACTTGAAACCACCTTTAACATTACTGGCACTGCCCTCTCTTGGATTAAATCATACCTCTCTGACAGACGTCAGTTCATCTCCATCAATAACTGCAAATCCCCCACTGCTCCCCTCCCCCAAGGTGTCCCCCAAGGTTCAGTTCTTGGCCCCCTCCTCTTCATCCTTTACCTGTCCCCCCTCGGTCACTTAATCCGCCGTCATGGTCTCCAATTCCACTGCTTCGCCGATGACATCCAGCTTTTCATCTCCACCAAGTCCATCTCCACCGCCACCCACTCTATCCTGACAAACTGCATCACTGAAATAAAATCCTGCCTTCAAATCGACTTCCTCAAACTTAACTGTGATAAATCTGAAATAATCATCATTGGCCCAAAAACGCTCACCAAGTCCACCCATAACTTTGCCCTCAACATCGACGGTTTCCCAGTATCCACCTCCCCTCACATCCGGAATCTTGGCATCATCTTTGACCAAACCCTCTCCTTCGACAAATACACTAAACAGATCACAAAGACAGCCTTCTTTCACCTGAAAAACATCGCCCATCTCCGTCCATCCCTCTCCTCCATGGCTGCAGAAACCCTCATCCATGCCTTCATCACTTCCCGTCTGGACTACTGCAATAGCCTCCTTTATGGTTCACCCTCAACAATCACCAATAAACTCCAATACATTCAGAACTCCGCTGCCCGTCTACTCACCCATTCCCGGACCCGTGACCACATCACCCCCGTCCTTTACAAGCTTCACTGGCTCCCCATCTCCCAGAGAATCCAGTACAAAATCCTCCTCTTGACCTACAAAGCCCTCCATAACCTGGCCCCATCCTACCTGGCTGACCTCCTCTCCAGACACACTCCCACCCGCAACCTCCGCTCTGCTGGTACCAACCTCCTGACCCCCCCCCCATCCGGACCAAATTTAGATCCTGGGGGGACAGGGCCTTCTCCATCGCTGCTCCCACCCTCTGGAACTCGCTACCTCACACCATCAGAGACTCCTCCTCACTCACCACATTCAAAACATCACTCAAGACCCACCTGTTCAACACTGCATTCAACATTTAACCCACAGCATCTAACCCCTGACTATCTCCTCTCCTTCTCCCTCCTTTGTGCTTTGAATATTTCCCTATTGATTCTTCTTTTTTTGCAATTGTTTTTATGTTTTGCTATGCATTATGTTTTGCACTCTGTCAAAGCGTCTTTGGGCTTCCTGAAAAGCGCTATATAAAATAAATGCATTATTATTATTATTATTATTATTATTATTATTATTATTATTATAATCAGTCATCATAGTCATAAAAGTTAAGTCATCTCCATAAAACACTATTCCCCATCCAAATTCTAGAAGAGTGCGCTGACTATCACCATTGGTGCTGGATCAAATACAGTGATCTTATTAAGCTTCCGAGAGTAGGGGAAAAAGGTTGATACTGGGACACCCGCACCAAACCCACTGGGACACCCAAAATGGGGCTTTTTGACTGGAAAAGGGGGTGAAAAGGCACAAAATCGCTGAAAAATGGCCCAAAAGTCCTAAAATCGTTGTTATTTTGGGCCAAATCGTGTGTTTTTTAAAGTGGGTTTTTGGGAAATCATGAACGTTTTTCCGCCATACACTCTGCTAGTTTCGAGTGGTGATGCCGATAGGCTTCACCCTCGAAACGCGCCGTGTTTCGACGGGCAGCTTGTATAATCCTGTGGATGATGATATAACTTTTTTATAAGACAAAGCGAAGGCGGAGCCGAGCGGCGTCATATAAAAAAAAGTTATCAAGTTAGTAATTCTCTAGCCTCGCCGTTGGCGAGGCAATACGGGGTTCACTGATTGTTTGCGGTCCTTTGGTCCTTCTGTTTATTACCCCCTCTGCCAGGGATCCCCCGTTTATTATCCTCCTATATCGAGGTTCACTGTTTGTCTATGATCCCACTGCTCATGTATCGAGGCTCTAAAATCCACCTACCTGTGATCCCCCGTTTATTATCCTTCTGTTTATTACCCATTGACTCATGTATCGAGGTGATTTAGTAGATTATCTATACTTCCATTGTACATCCCCCTTTTAGCAAGAGGTATGATATCCAAAAGGAACCGATGTGTTCCCATCATTATTTAAATATCGTTTATCATCATATGCACCAAGTGCCTTCTTAAGAACTTTCTCGGAATATATTTTATGTTTATAACTTCTTATTCCTTTAATATTTCTGTACACAACCTCCTTTGTATCCATCGTGTTTTTATAATCATCAAATCCGAGAGTTTGTTTTATAACCCCCTTCTTTATTCCCTTTAGCTTTTTACCAGTTTTGTTTTTTGTAATTCTTGTGAGTAAAATGAACCCAATATTTCTTCCCCATTCATATCATATAATTTGTAAGTCCAAGGGACTGTATCCATTACATCAATGATTTTAAATAATTCACGAGTCCATTTTTGTGTATAACCTTTCTCAAAATGGCTTTTCCATCTATATATTCTTACAATATCACCAACTTTAAACTTGGGCTTTCTTAAATTAATCTCCTTTTCATATTCTAATTTTGTAAATGTTTCTGATGGTTTTGATTTTGTTGATGAATGAACTGTATTATTGTAATTATCTACAATATCCTGAATTAAATAGACCCATTTTTGAGAACCGAGTTGTGTGAATTTTTTATATAATTTCTCTTTTAAAGTACGATTAAAACGCTCAATAACAACTGCTTTTCCTTCATTAAAGGTGCTGTATAATTTAATACCTTTCCCCTTAAGAAATTTCATGAATATTTTGTTATAGAACTCTGTTCCCTCATCGGTCCACAGTTTCTTTGGTTTTCTTTTACTTTTATTAAATATCTGTTGGAAGGCTAACATCAGAGTATAACCTCTCTTGTTTTTTAAAGGGACAACCCAGGCAAATCTACTCCTCAAATCAATTACGGTTAAAGCATACCTGTATCCCTTATCATTTTTTAGTTCGATTAAATCAGCGGACCATATGTGGTCGGTGTATTTAGAATAAACCTTCCTTCTTTTAAACTTTGTGATTATAGGTTTGTGTAATTCTTCAGCCAAAAGCTCCTCAGTCTTGATTACATCATTAGAGCCTAATAGTTTTTTGAGGGTGAATAACCAAGACCAAGTTTCAATTTAACACTTATCATTTTTTTCACAATAAACCTATCAACTTTCTCTCTCAATGTCGGATTTCGTATCAAAGACAAATTATACAACATTTCTCTGTCTGATTCATGTTTTTCATCCAATGTGGTGGTATCCCCATAAGCAATATCATGCTTCATACACACTTCATCAACCCTATTTTTTGGTCTGGACCAAGGTTTAGGATTGTCAGTCTCATCTAATCTTTTATCCAGGTTTGTTCCAGGACCACAGAAAGAATATCCAGGTAGATGTAGTTCCCCTGGAATTCCAGTTGTTGTAAATTTACTTCCTGACAGAAACTTTTGTATGTCTCCTCCACTTTTAGGAGAGATGAATTGACACTTTTTAGAACCACACACTTGACATATTCCTTTTTGATAAACTCTATTATTTTTAGCTTTAACATACAATACACTTTTAGATTTAGTTTTCTTTTTACATTTGAGACAATAACTCATATTTATTTATCAGAAAAATTCCGACAGAGTATCAAAACCTTTTTAGTTTTTAACATATACATTTCTATCTTAATTTTTAAAAAATAAAGAATCCTTAGAAATGTCTTCACTTTCTCCTCCATTTATTTACAAATAAAACTAACTAAAGTCAATACCACTTTCTCGTTTAGATCTCCTCCCTGAAATTGAACTCATCTCATCCGTTTTTAAAACCAATTTTTTCACAAGAGTCATTCTTTCTTTATTTTCCTCTTCGGTGCGTTGAGATTGATTTATTTGATGTAATACATTTAATCTTTTACGAATCTCACTGATTTCCATCTCCCTCTCCTCCCTCTCCTCCTCCTCCTTCTCTTCTTCAATTCCTTTCTCAGCCCTTACAACCCTTGAGCTTGAGACCCAAATAATATTATACATATACTCATCTGGATTTTGAGATATTCTTGTATCTATAATTATTTTTCTCATAATAGGATACCAATAAGATTTGTTGACGATTTCTAAAAGAGTTTTATATTTCATAACTTTGAGAAGTTCATTTTTATATAATACTTTAAACAAGTCTCTATTTGTGGGTTTAACAATATCAGTATAAGGCCAGTTTTTAATGACAAAATTTCCATGTGTATGTTCCAATTCGTACGGTATGTAAAACCGAGCACCCTTTTCTTGTAGGTATCCTTGAATACAAAAATTATAATTCTCTTGTAGTCTTCTTCCTGCCATTTATGTATCAGAAATATATGTGAGATTAATATTATGACAGGTAATACCACCCCATCTTCCCACTACCAAATCGGTTTGTATTCCTCGGCTTTCTATCCTTATCTCATTACCTTCCTTCTTTGTCATGCGAACCATCGCAATACTATCATATATTTTTATTTTCTTAAAATCACGTATTTGTTGTTTACTAATTGTACTTCCACATAAATCCTTATCTTCACCAAGTGGATAATATTCTTCTTTACGAGACTGATTTAAATCATGTAGGTCTTCTAAGTTTATTGAAAAAGACCAATTATACCCTAAATCAGGCATATCATACCCCCATTTATTAATTCGCATATTAACTAAATGTCCTTCTTTATAAAATTCAATTGTAAGCAGGTAGTTAAATTCAATGAGGAAAGGTGTATGGTCAGTATAACCAGGTGTTGTGGTTGTAAATTTTACTTGTTTCACAAAACGTGCTGTTTTATTTAACAAGTGTGATAAATCACTGAATCTAATTAAGTCATTCGCATCTGTAGGGTTTGGATAATTGATTAATTTATAAGTATTCTTCATATTAATATTTTTACTTATACTATATTTTTGTCGTTCAGCCTGTGCCTTTGTATAATAATTTGATAAATCAATATCCTGGGAGGATTTTCCAAAGATAGAACCATCTTTTCCAACATAAGTCATTTATATTAGATTAAAAATGATATCATAAAAATTTTCATTATTGTTGAGTTGAAATAATACATATAAACATAATTGACCACAACATTTAGAATTAATTTCTTGAACTTGAAATGTTTGATAAACACCATTCTGTAAGAATTGTATTACTTCAACAGGTGGTGGCATACCATAACTATCAAAATAATATTTATCCTGACTATTATGAATACAAACCCAATGAGAACCATTCTGTGTGTCTAAATTCATAATAATATTCTTTGTATTCTTATTTATATGTATTAATTCATCTCTCATACAGATTACCACATTATCAATTTTTAGTGTTTTACAATACTTGGCTAGTTCTATATTTGACGTTGTATTCTTTCCAAATTGTTTAAACCATTTATCCATTTATTTATGAGAAAGATACAATCCATTACCCCGTTTAGTTAGTTTAACACCCGCTTGAGCGATAGAGGAAAGCATATCACCAACCAACAATCTAGCTTTATCAGGCAGTGGGTGAGCAAAATCTACAATTTGTTTCTCCAACTCCTTGTTATGTCTTTCCAATTCTTTTTGAGCTTTTAGTTGTGCCTTCCTTTCGTTAGCAGTTTTTACCGCTGCTGAAATACCACCAGTCAATGCTCCCGCCGCACTTAAACCAGCAAATAAAGGAATTAGAAACGGGAGAAATCCTCCTCTTGACTCGTCTATTGAATATTTCTTTAACATAGGTTTCGTCATTTTAATTTTAAGTGATCCAACATCATTTAGTGTTTTTACTTGTGTGTGTGTGAGTAAAACATCAATTCTTACAGCTCCTTTTCTTTGAATTGTATTAACATTAATAATACAAGGCTTTTGATTTTGAATACAAGATGTTAATTTATTAAGATTGATTTGATTAACATATACCCCTACCATTTATTTATGAGAAAAAACCTATGTGATATTAATCATAACACCATTATCTGTATTAATCTGTAATTCTGTTTCCTCCAAAAGCAAACAATAAGCATCAACTTCTTCATTCTCCCCTCTTTCAATGTATAGAGAAGTATCCACTCGATTAGACTTTATAGTTTCCTTTTGAGAACTCAGGTCAATTGCGTAGATTGTATATAAACCTTTAAATGCAACCATATCCAAAATAGGATCATTATTACCATTACTTTCACACACCTTTTGGTAGGACTTGTAGGCTTCCGCATAATCATTTTTTTCCCAATCAATTTCCAATCTATCTCGCGGATAAAATGTGCCATCAAGAGAAACCCGAAGTTGTTTCACCTTAGCATTATCACTCAGCGCATTATTCTTATTAGTACCCTCCTCTCCATCTGGTTTTTTAAAAATGAGCCATAGGTATCGTGGCTTTCCTTGAAGAACACCCAAATTCCAAGTGTAGGTAGTGTGTTCCAGTTTAACGTGTTGACATCTTCTTTTAAGGTATGATACATTTAGCGGTTTCTTTGAGTTAAGTCTTCTATTCAACATCTCTTCCGTTTTAAGATTAGGAGTATATTCACTGATATACCAACACAAATCATTAATAACAAATTTATTATTTTCTCCAAAAGCATTTTCATCCCCAAAAAGCAACCTATTTACATTATCATTCCTTTGTAGTTGAAATCTAATTTTAAGACCATACAAAACTTTATCATAATCGCAAAATCCAAATATACCTTTAAGAGGTACTGCTACGGTAAAACTATTCACTGCTTTTGTTTCATCATTATACATTGACTTCCTTTGACTATAACCAGGGTCTGCGTTTGTACCCGTTGACATATCAGGAATAAAACCTTCAACAGCTCCCTTACCCATTCTATCACTAAACGAATATAGTGTAAATTTCATCATTTCAGATGTAGCAGAGACATAATCAACCGCTTCAACCTCTTGTGTTCCAATATACAGGCGGACACTGTCAAACATTTTCCAGAAGAAATCATTTACGAGTGTAGCATTAGTATTATTCGCAGCCTTAGTGAATTTAAATTTACACAGCAAGAAACTATCAGCTATATTCAAGTAAGTTTGTTGATTATTTATTTCAAAACTTTTTGTTCCGTTTGAATTCCAGTCGGTTCCTGTAATAGCATTTACCTTAAAATAGTCTTCCTTTTTAGTAGAGTTTGAAATGATAATCGTATCATCCAAATCATAGATACTATCAATCGCTTCCATACTTGTATTTATATAGTATTAAAATTGTTGAAACCCTGACCCAAGTATTTTAATGATTTTTTGTCGTTCTTGTGAAGATAGTTGAGTTTTACCTTTTTTAATTTCTTTGATTGCTTGTAATTTATGGGACTCCTTTTGAGCATCTTTTATACTCTTTACAACACCCGCTACATTTCCCATGAGAGAAGCAGTTGAACCAATTAGGTCTTTATGTTTAAGAATGGTTGAACCAATACCCATTAGAGTATCAATTATCCCATCTCCTTTATTTCGAAATTGATGACCCACACCCCGTTGTCTCTTAGGTTTATAGTATCCTTTACCCACATACCTTGTATAGTCTGGTGAAAGGAACATGCCCTCCCCTGTAATTATTTTATATTTTCCCAACTCGTGTTTTCTCACAATAACCATTATTTATTTATTGAAAAACTTCACGTAGGTGAATTCTGATGGATATAATTTCATCATTAAAGGATATCATACGATTATCTTGGTCGGTTATTCTAAAATTTACTCTGTATATGGTTTTTCCTGACACAGGTAAATAAACAAGATTTTTTGGTTCCATATTAAATTTATAACCAATCGGGGTTGAGTATGCACTGAATGAAAATATTGTATTTGTTCTTATTCCATCGTTATAAGCACCATCAATCAAATCACAATGAATTAATACTGAATTTATACCGGAGGATATTTGGATAACATTATCACTGTAAAACGTCCCGTTATTTTCAATCTTTTTTGAAGAGAAACCCAATAGCTCTCTAAACGAATTTTCAATCGTGAAATCAACTTTATAATTATTTTTAAGTTTAATAGTTGATTTTGAAGTGTGTGTTTGAATATCTATTACAATATTTTTTGGTTCATCACCTTTTTCTTTCATAAGGCGAGAGACTTCTGAAGATATTTGAGAAATCTCGTAAGCTCCAGGTGAAACGGTTATAGTTTTGTAGGCAGTGCCTGGATTATAACTAAACTTGTTGTTTTTCTCTGTGATATTAAAAAGGGTATTGTAAGTTTCCATTGACAACAAAGATGCCTCATATGAGGTAAGGGGGTCAAGTTGTAGTGGGTAAGGGAATGAAGCTGTGTAATCGCTCGTTGTGAAATTAAAACTAAGAATTGTGCTTCACATCTTATTTAATATCTAATAAAATATCTTTGTATTGACATTTATTAATTATTTTCATGTTCATCAACTGATCTAAAATGGCTGAGGATTCATTAAAACAATTGTTGTTTCCAGCCTTCTTACTACCTAATAACAATAATAGCCTATTAACTAATTGTGATGGGTCATTTGGAAGAAAACTAACACCCGAACCAAGCTTACTTAAAGCATCAATAATATGTTTCTCCTTCTCATTCTTCTTACTTTTACCAGCAACAGAAACTCCATAATCAAGTGCATTTAACAACTCAATATATACCCTATCTTCCTCTCTTTCCATATCAAGTGGTTCCTCAAAATATTTTGAACCGCTGAATCCGGGGTTTGTTAGAAGAAACATTAATCTTGGAGTTAATTTAACATTTGGTTGAGTAGAACTCAAGAACATCAATTCATCATTAAATATCAATACCTTTTCTTCCACAAGATGAAACACTGCTGGTTCTTCTGTTGGAATGAGACCTGCTCTGGTTTTTGAACCCGCCGAATATTCATTGTTTTGAAGAGCTTCCACAACATAATTAGGGGGTTGATTTACCTGCTCAAGTTTCCGAAATAATCCCTCGTCATCATATTCTAATTCACCAAGTTCTTGTTTTGTTATCTGACTAAAATCTTTGAGCATTTGAAGTTTTTTCGGAGTAAATTCTACCGTGGGAACTGTAGGGTGTTGAGTTTTCAAAAGTGGTTTAAAGAATTTCTCTTGTTTTCTTTCAAAGGCTTCTTCACCAGTTAGTTTCTGTTTCCGTTTCTTCTTTATCTCTTCCTGTTGTTTAACAACTTTTGAAACTAATTGTTGATGTTCCTTAAACTTTCTTTCTCTTTCTTCGGTATTCATTTAGTATTGAAAAATATCATTTAGTATCTCATCTTGTTTCACAACAATATATTTATATTTTCCAATCGTGTGTTTCATATAATTTTCAAATTCTTTTTTACTACATAACGTAGAGCAATTATCTCTCCAAAAATTATTTACATCTATTGAATTTAACTTAAATAAAATAAAAGTATTGGCATTGTTTCTTATTGAGCGTCGAGGGAGTTGAAAATATGATTGACTAAGATATATACAATTACAAGAAGAATGTCTCCCTCTTGTATAGTAGCTATCCATTACTGTTTGGTTTCTCTCATTAACACAATCATCAAAGATGACGAGGTTCTTTTTTGATTTATCTAAATCTTGAGGTGAAGGTATATCATCCGTATTATCACTGAGAATACAAGTTATGGGTTTCGATTTTGATTTCTGTGTATCACAAAATAATTGTATTATATCATCAATATTATAATCATTTAGTTTGTTTTGAAGTTTAAATAAACCGATAATGTCTTCCTTTTTAAGACCCGCATTAAAACCCTGTGAGAGTAGTTGATACTCGGGTTGAAAACTTGACTTTGTAAAAATTATTAAATTATCATAATCTAAAAAATTAGGACCAAGGAGCATCTTTAAAAGTAAACAGGTTTTTCCACATCCGCTTGAACCAACTATTAGACATCTCAATGAATTTGGAATGTTTTTATGGTTATTAAATTTTATCTTATTTTCCCAAACGGGTAAAAAATCATTCATTTATATATTTGGAAAACAAGTTATCCAATTTTTTTTGAGCTATTTGAGAAACTCTATATTTTATCCTGAGTTCAGGTTTAATTTCAAAATAATTCATTATTTTATTTATATAGTATCTTGTATTAACATTTCCATTAAAATTATTTTGAATAATAAATATCATTAAACCCTTATACATTTCCTCAATACAATTAGTCTCTTCCCTTGAAAGAAATGGTGTATTATCATCACAATACTTAACATTCATCTCTCTTATTAATCTTGTAAAGTAATTCATTTTTGGTTCTAATTTAAAAGTGTTATATGTTTTTTTATATTTCTTATTATCATTAATTAAAATTAAATCACAGAAAATACATTGTTTATATAAACCCTCATTATTAAGCCCTATTCTATCACAAGCCGGACAATTCTCTAATTTATCATATAGAGAGTCTGGAAATTCTAAATATCCTTCAGAACTTATCATATTTATGTGGTAAATTTTTACTTAAACTAAATGCAAGTTTATTCACTAATAAATACAATGTTTCACAACACAAAAGACCAATTTCAATCTATTACCGAAGGTTCTATTGATTGTGTCAAAGATGTAAAGTTGAACAAAGATAAATATGGTAATTTTTGGGTTTATCCCGAATTAAATGATAATATTAGTCCATCAATTATGTTTAAAGGCCGCGGATTTTCTATTCCAGCTAAAAAATCGATAAAAGTCCATTTGGATCATGTCTCCCCCCTTCTAATGGCTATTTATGAAAAGATTGGTGAAAAATTAGACGCCACTTCTTTGGAACTTAATGATAAGACCATCAACTCAAGTAAAGGAGATGTATGTATATTTTTTAATAAAACAGATATTGATGTTAATAATAAAATCATAACCGGAGAGATGACATTTAGGTCAATTATAATTAAAGATTATTTGAAGATAACTTTTAATGTAAAAAATATTATTATCCAAAAGGATATTGAAAGAAAAATTATTGGGCTCGATGGAAATGTAATTTAGTTTAAGTAAAGTTTTCATATATAAATGGGGCACACAATTCAAAACACAATTGATTTCTTCAGCGGAATTCTCAGAGATCCTCTTGAAAAAACTGATACGTTATTGAGCCACTCTCCTCCAAGATATTTGGAAAGAAGCTCAATTAAAAATATATCTGATTTAAAATGGTCTGTTGGAGAGATTCATTTTCAGATGTGTAATAAAAAATTTATTAGTGTTGATACAATAATTATTGATCAAATTAAAAAAGCTTTCAATTTGCTAACCCTTAAACAAAAAACATTTTATGATAAAACTATGGGAGGGTCTTTTGGATTCACATTTATGAATAAAGTTAAAGATACTTGCGGCGGTTATTATTTAAAAGATTATGTTGACCATCTTATTGGTGAGATGGTTTATTGTAATTTTGAAGGCATCATGCATCTATCAAAAATTGAAATAGATCATAAGGAAAGAAATTTTACTTTAATGTTTAATTTAGACAAATTTATACGCTTGTATTCAGATCAACCAGTTCAACCATATCTCAAAGAAGAAAAAAGACAAACGGCTTATGATGATTATCAAGATTATTTGGAAGAAGAAAACTCTAAAAGAATTTTTAAAAAATATATAATTAAAAGTGGTTCGCTAGAAACATATACACGTCTTCATCCAAATTCACCTCTACCATCTGACTCTGAAGAATCAGACTATGAATTATAGCCCTATAAATATGAGTAATTACGATTTAGAAGATTTTTTAGATTCATGGTCTGAAGATCTCACAAGTCATGATAGTGATGGAGAAACAATTGGGGATGAAGATTCCTATGATTCTGATAGCCTGTGCTCAAATGATGAATATGAGTCAAGCTTTATTGATGATGACACAACGAGTGATTTCTCGAGCTTCCTTGAATCTCAAAGTTCTGAGTCAGATTAAAAGTTGGCTTGGTGCCAAATGTGCGTGGCTTTAAGAAAAGATTCATAGTTAAATGAGTGCCAAAATCTCACGAGATTGTTCACCTATAAATATGACTTTTTGTGAAAAATGCAACGTGTCAGTTAAGTTTATTTATCAACATAATAAAACTAAAAAACATCTTGGGGTAAATAAGAATGATTTAGTTGGACAGGAAAAAATAAAGTGTGAGCCTTGTAAAAAATTTATAAATAAATCTAGTTTTAAAAGACATTTAACCACTGCTGGTCATGCAAAAAAATTAGCTCCCCCCTCATTAACCATGAGATGCAACAAGTGCCAAAAAGATATTCTAAAAGCTGGATATAAGATACACCTAAAAACTGCTTCTCATCGGAAAAAATTGTTTAGTGTTTCTAGACAAGACAACGCATTTAAGAACCACGTTAAAATTATAAGATTTTCTTTTGATGAATCAGATACAGATAATTTTAATGAAAACTTTGGGAATATTAGACCTGAACTTAGGAAATTCTTTGAAAAAACTTTTAAGGAAATGGGTCCATTTAAATATTATTTTGGGATAAACTATAAATCAACAAAAGATGGGGAGACTCATGATATTTATAAGAGGTGTGATAATAAATATATTGTAAATGCTAATGAAAATTTTGAAGATTTTGGAGAAGATTTACACCCCGGGTTAGAAAGCCATGATTATAGTGGTTGGGATGCAATGCTTGGTGTACAAAGTGGAGGGGTTATTGGTGGAACAAACTCTGTTGATGTTCATGTTGTTAGCTCTGGGCCTCTTAGTGGATCATCTTACATTGATCTTCCACAAAAAATTAGGGGGAAACAGGCTATAATCAATATAAAAAATAATGATAATAAATGTTTTATCTGGTCTATTCTTGCACATCTTCACCCAGTTGACCATGGGAAAAATCCACATAGAGCTTCAAAATATTATAAGTATGAGAATGAGTTAAAATTGGGAAATATTCAGATGCCGATGAAAGTTAAAGATGTAAAGAGATTTGAAAAGTTAAATAACATGTCTGTTAATGTTTATGGGTTAACTGATAATTTGAATGTTCAACCAATTTATTTCTCAAGAGATCTGAAGACAATAAATATTAATCTTCTTTTGATAAAGGATGGAGATAATTCACATTATGTACTTATTAAAGATTTTGCAAAGTTAGTAAGAACACAGTTAACAAAGAGAACAAACAAAATTCATGTGTGCCTAAGATGTCTAAATTGGTTTAAGACAAAGGAGCGGTTAGGAAGACATTCTAAATATTGTAGTGAACATAAATCAACGGTTGTTAAGATGCCAGACAAGGGTTCTTCAATTTATTTTAAAGACACAGAGAAAACAATTAAACACCCATTTGTTATATATGCTGATTTTGAGAGCATCCTACAAAAATGTAATGATGGTGGAAAATATCAAGAGCACATTCCTTGTGGTTTCTGTTATTATATTAAATCTGGAATTGGTGATGAATTAAATAAAGTAGTTGGATACCGGGGGCCAAAGGCTCCTGAAAAATTTGTAGAAAATCTTGAAAATGATTGTATTCGATTAACAAAAATTATCATGGAGAATAAAAAAATTAAAGAAAAACCAAAGTTTATACCTGTGTTTCTACATAATAATTCTCATTATGACACACATCTTTTTATAAGAGAGTTGGCAAAAACGACTGGAAAAATAACAGCAATTCCAAGTACAGATCAAAATTATATTTCTTACACAAAGATAATCCCATCAAGTCCATTAACCAAAATAAGATTTCTTGACTCCTTTAAATTTATGGCAAGTGGTTTGGGAAATCTTGTAAACAATCTAAAGTCATTTCCTAATCTTGAAGGAGCTTTTGAAAACACAAATTTATTAACTCAAAAGGGAATTTATCCATATGACTACATGGATTCGTTTGAAAGGTTCAACGATACACAGTTGCCAAGCAAAGATGATTTTTGGAATGAACTCAACAATATTGGGATAACGGATAAAGAATATGAACACGCTCAAAATGTTTGGAAAGAACATGGGATTAAAAACATGGGGGGTTATCATGATTTGTATTTGAAAACGGATGTCCTTCTTTTGGCTGACGTTTTTGAATCATTCCGTGATATTTGTTTAAAGGGATATGAACTAGACCCAGCACATTATTTTACATCTCCAGGATTAGCATGGAGCGCAATGTTAAAGATGACGAAACAAGAAATTGATTTAATTACAGATGTTGATATGCTCCTAATGATTGAGAAGGCAAAACGTGGAGGAATTTCCCAGGTTTGTAAAAAGAGATATGCGAAAGCAAACAACAAGTATCTTCAAGATTATGATTCCAAGAAAAAGAGCTCTTTCTTGATGTATTATGATGCGAATAACTTGTATGGTTGGGCAATGTCCCAAGCTGTTCCATATGGTGGGTTAGAATGGGTTCCAAAGAAAGATGAACAAGAAGTTTTTAATGAGCTATTAAATAACACGCAAGAGGATCTTGATGATTGGAAGGTTGGGTATTATTTTGAAGTCGACTTAAAATAACCAAAAGAACTCCATTCAAAACATCAGGATCTTCCATTTGCTTGTTCAAAGGGTACGCCTCAAAAAGAATGGTTGAGTGATTATCAAAAGTCATTTAATGTTAAGACAACAACAGAGAAACTTTTAACAACATTATTTGATAAAAAGAATTATGTTCTCCACCAGAGAAATCTTCTTCAGTGTATCAATAACGGATTAGTTGTGGAAAAAATTCATAGAATAATAAAATTTAAGCAGAGTCATTGGTTGGCAAAATATATTGACTACAACACTCAGATGAGAACAAAGGGAACAACTCCATTTGAGAAAGATTTTTATAAGTTAATGAATAATTCAGTGTTTGGTAAGACGATGGAAAATGTTAGAAATAGGAGGGATATCAGATTAACAACAACATGGAAACAGACCTCTAGGTTAATCAACAAGCCAAACTTTGCTAGTATAACAATTTTTGATGAAAACTTTTGTGGGATCAATATGCTAAGGGAAGAAATTAAAATGGATAAGCCGATCTACATTGGGACTACAGTTCTTGATTTATCAAAGTCCTTGATGTATGATTTTTATTATAAGAATCTGAAACCAAAATATAATGAAAAAGTTGAGCTGATGTATATGGACACAGACAGCTTTATATTGGATATCAAAACTGATGATGTTTTTAAAGACATGATAAATAATTCTGAAGTATATGACACGAGTAATTACCTTGGGTTTAAAGATGGGAGGAAAGAGGCCTTCTCAAAAGCCAATGAAAAAGTTATTGGAAAATTTAAAGATGAACTTGGAGGAAAAATTATGAGTGAATTTATTGGCCTTAGAGCAAAGTCATATGCGTATAGATATTTTGATGGGGATAAACTTGAAACTGGTAAAAAGCTAAAGGGAATAAAGAAGGGGGTTATAAAACAAACTCTCGGATTTGATGATTATAAAAACACGATGGATACAAAGGAGGTTGTGTACAGAAATATTAAAGGAATAAGAAGTTATAAACATAAAATATATTCCGAGAAAGTTCTTAAGAAGGCACTTGGTGCATATGATGATAAACGATATTTAAATAATGATGGGAACACATCGGTTCCTTTTGGATATCATACCTCTTGCTAAAAGGGGGATGTACAATGGAAGTATAGATAATCTACTAAATCACCTCGATACATGAGTCAATGGGTAATAAACAGAAGGATAATAAACGGGGGATCACAGGTAGGTGGATTTTAGAGCCTCGATACATGAGCAGTGGGATCATAGACAAACAGTGAACCTCGATATAGGAGGATAATAAACGGGGGATCCCTGGCAGAGGGGGTAATAAACAGAAGGACCAAAGGACCGCAAACAATCAGTGAACCCCGTATTGCCTCGCCAACGGCGAGGCTAGAGAATTACTAACTTGATAACTTTTTTTTATATGACGCCGCTCGGCTCCGCCTTCGCTTTGTCTTATAAAAAAGTTATATCATCATCCACAGGATTATACAAGCTGCCCGTCGAAACACGGCGCGTTTCGAGGGTGAAGCCTATCGGCATCACCACTCGAAACTAGCAGAGTGTATGGCGGAAAAACGTTCATGATTTCCCAAAAACCCACTTTAAAAAACACACGATTTGGCCCAAAATAACAACGATTTTAGGACTTTTGGGCCATTTTTCAGCGATTTTGTGCCTTTTCACCCCCTTTTCCAGTCAAAAAGCCCCATTTTGGGTGTCCCAGTGGGTTTGGTGCGGGTGTCCCAGTATCAACCTTTTTCCCCTACTTCCGAGAGTCAACACACATGCGGTTTTTCCTGTCCTTTTTACGGACTATCACTACTGGTGATTGGAATGGTGAATAAAACTGCTAATTATCCCCATCTTCAACCTCTCTTGTATATCCTGATCAAGGGTCTCCCTGACACTGTATGGTATTAAGTCCCTGACATAAGCGAGCTGAATAGGCTCACTTGTAAGGTTACTGTGATGAGCGATTAAAGGGGAAACCAAATGCAATTTTTTTTTCACTGAAAACCATTGAAAATCATTAAACATGCTCTAATTTGAAAGGAATTTTTTTTTGAATTTCTTTTGTCAATCACAACAACACAACACAACATGCATTTTAAGGCCATTTTCCCTACTAGAGCGGGGGTTAGCCTTGCGGTCCCCATGACAATCTTCTCCATTTTGCCCTATTTTCTGCATCTCTCCTTGTTAACCCCCTTGCCCGCATTTCTTCTTCCACCATCTTTAGCCAAGTCTTTCTCGGTCTTCCCCGTCCTCTACGTCTGTCAATCACAAAGTGTCGAAAAAGCCCTGATGTGTCGATGTTCAATTTTGCCAGTGACGTCAAAGTCATAACCCACCTTAAACCCAATGGCGGTTTACATAGGGAAACAGTGCGTGTTGAGCTTGGATTCCGATACTGATTTAACCGTCATAAGCAACTCTCGAAGTTCTTGGTATGTTGAAACTAATTAGTGGAATTTGAATAAACTATTGAAGACAAAATTAGTGATGGAAATGCTTTCGGTGGAATTATGGAGCCGTATCATTTTGAGCCTTATGCGAGCGATTCAGAAGAAGATGGCGACAATGGAAGTGTTAGTGAAATCAAGAGGGAAACGCCGATCGCATCTTCACTACAGATTGGTAGGTTTTGTTTTTCCATTCAATTTATGGTTTATCACAGATTTTGTATTGATTGATAAATCGGTTATACTACTCCAGAAGAAATAGGGAACAGCACAGTACGGACACCACACAGCATGGACACCACACCCAGGCAAACTCGGACACCACACCCAGGCAAACGCAAACTCGGACATCACACCCAGACAAACTCAGACATCACACCTAGGCAAGCTCGGACACTGCCAATCTGCTAAATGAGACAATTATTATGGCTAAAACTGATGTTCAACCTTCTACCCATTACCATGTACAGTACTGGGTTTTAGTATTGTTGTTACAGTCTGTGTACTCTCATTCTGTTCCTTTCACTCCTGCATTCCCACACCGAAAGACTATTAAATCAATAATAATCATACAAGCAAACGCATTGAAAGCACTTCAAAAGAGAAAGAACGGGCTCACATCACAGTTGCAGATCGAGTCCATAGCAAGCAGGTCATTTCCATGCCGCAGTTGGAAGCGAATGAGCTCCAAGGCAGTTCGAAGATCCCCCAGTTCCTGTTCTGCTGCTGGGTGGGCAATGTGGGTCGCACTGTCCATTTGCCCTGTCCACTGCTTGATCATATCCTTCAACAGCAGAGCATACTTACTCATTCGCTGGATAGGCTTCAGGAGGTATGAGGACAAGTCCATCTTGTCACCCAAGGCCAATTGCTTTTGCTACACATTTGGTTAGGGGGGAGGTTGGAGGAGAAGGGGGAAGTGGAATAAAAGAGGAAGCGAGGTAGAAAGTTGTTGAGAGGAAACAAAGAATTGGAAAACAAAAATGATAAATGTAAACAATAGACTTTAAATTAATAAACTCAAAAATGAAAGAGAACTTTTATTGAGGTAATAAAAAATAAATTGTTTTATGAAGATGTGCACCAAGTTACCCGGAAAAAAACGTTTCCATAGCTGCTCATCAGCGCATCAGACTGAGGTTTGTTCTTGCTGTACAATGCGTACATCTCAAATTGCTTCTCCTAAAATGGGGAGGGGGAGAGTGGAACACATTAGGGGCAAAATAAATAGCTGGGAAGAGGAGACTTGAGCAGAATCGTTTGGATGTTCTTAGTGTGATATGAAGTGTAATCCCGTAGGATTTGTGTGCTAAAATTGATTTTTTTGCATTTTCAGTTTGATTTGGAGTCTAGATGTTGAACAACTAAACGAAAAAACATGTTTTAGGGCTACATACTTTTATTTATTTTTTATAGTTTTAAACCATTTATTATCATCTTTTTTTTTTTATGTGTAATTAAATTTTGATAGATGAAAATGTACCAGGAAAGAGGACCATGGGCCAAATTTCAGCTCTCTAGGACGTATGGAACCTAGAAAACGAACGGCTCAAATATTTGAAATGGGACAAGCAAACAAAGTTCAGATGAAGTTAAATAAATGTATAAAATGTGTAAAATGACAAGTGTGTAAAAATGATGGTGTTCAAATTTTTCTGTCCTTAGATCTCATTCTGGAGCCCCCCTGTCTTCTGAGAGCCCACCCCATCCCTCCCCATCCGGGACTGAACTTCTGTCTATCTCCACTATCTCCACTTCTGTCTATCTTCAGTCTCCACTTCGGTCTATCTCTACACAGAATATGAACCAATTTTTTAGGAATGTTGTTTTATTTTGAGGAACTTTTGGAACATGCTAATGCTGTTTTTTTTATATTTCAGGTGAGACATTCTAATCATCATGTCAAGAAGTGTGTGCATCATCTGCAATGAGGGTGCTACCCCAAGCAAGAGACTAGTGAATAACCCAAATATGATTGAAGATATAATTGTTTGCTGTAATGAACAATTCTCTTTGGGTCAGCTTGATATGAAACAACTTAGTGACCGCTTAGGTAGCTTGAGTGAAGCGGACCACAAATCTGTGTTATCATACTGAATGTCGGAAACCCATCATCAACAAGAACATGATTGAAAGGCTCAGAGGTAAACAAACCCGGCCTGATTCCCCTGCATCTTCCTCTCGAGGGCCTGGGCGACCTTCCAGTGCAACCTTTGTCCTAATGATGCTTCACAACCTCTTCATCACGTTTTTTCGAACAACATGGGTGAATATTGAATATTTCGTTTCGTATTTCGTTTCGAATATTTTTTCGAACGTTTCGAATATTTCGAACAACATGGAATTGATGCGCATGCGCAAGATTGGAGGTCTCGTCTCTTCAAAGCTGTCCATGCACGCTCGCTTTCGAAGTTAAGTAACTTTTCTCAATTGTGTTTTTGTCGAAACTGGTCTTGTATGTACCTATTGGGGTGTCTTGAATAGTATTCTTGGCGTTGGTTTTTCATACCTGTGTACAGAATCGTCGGTCTCTCTTATCGCGTATTCTGAGGCCTAAGTGTAGTACTAGGCTACTGTGTCCAACCTTGGCTTGAGGCTTCGTTTTTGTCTCAGCGGTTCTCTGATCGCGCTGCAATTATTTTCCGGTCTCTGTTTTTCACGGTCTTTTCATCCCATACTTCCTTGTTTTAAAATCTCAAAAAAAAAAAAAAAACCCTCCAAATCCCTTCCCCTCCAAATCTTCCCCATCACCCATCCCTTTCAAATCTTCCCCCTTGCCCCTCCCCTCCAAATCTTCCCCATCACCCATCCCTTCCAAATCTTCCCCCTTGCCCCTCCCCTCCAAATCTTCCCCATCACCCATCCCTTTCAGATCTCCCCCCTTGCCCCTTCCCTCCTAAACTCCCCCCACACCCCTCCCCTCTGAGATCCTCCCTCACTCCTCCCCTCCTAGACTCCCCTTTCACCCCTCCTCCTCAAAGCATCCTCCCCGCTTCTTCCCCCTTCCAACTCTCACCTTCATCTCCCTCAACCTTCTGCCTCACTCTTCCCCCTCCTCAAACAACACCTCACTGCGCCTCACCCAATCACCATCAAACCTTTTGTCCGCCCCATTCTTCCCTTTCTCCAAGCTGTTCTGAAATCTCTGACACACCTTCAACAGCTCTCCCTACCTCTTCCTACTCTTCCACATCATACCCTACCGCTCCCCCCCCCCCCCCCCCTGTTCTGTATCCGATGCTCCCCCTTCCTCTTCTTTAACAGTATGGACCTCAAACATCCGGGGCCTTCGCTCAAACTTGACTGATCTCTCCATACAGGTTGCTTCTGACAAACCAGACGTGATCTGCTTAACAGAAACTTTCCTCCTTCATGATGTCTCTGATTCCTTGGTATCTCTCCCAGGTTACTCCCTCCTCCGGTATGATAGACCTGAGCCTCGTCCTGGAGGTGGGGTTGCTATCTTTATAAAAAACTCTCTTCCTCACTCGCCCTGCACTGCCCTCTCTCCACCTCACCCCCAGGAATACCTTTGGCTACGGCTTCCCCTTCGCTCCCACCTTTTGTTCAAATGTGTGTTGTACCGTCCACCAAACAGTGATGACTCCATCTACATCTCGCTGTCTGAGAATATGGACCAACTTCTATCTACCCATCCCAACTCTCTCTTCCTCATATGTGGTGATTTCAACTGTCACCATGCCAGTTGGCTGGGTGTGGGTACCGCTCTCACCAGCCATGGCTCTTCAGCAAAGGACTTCTGTGACTCACTGGGACTGACACAATCTGTCAATTTCCCGACCCGGATTTCAGTCAACGGAGCTTCTCTTCTGGACTTGGTTGTGACTAACTTCCCTGAAAATGTCTGCTGCTCTTCTTCTGCTCCAATCGGCTCTTCTGATCATGTGCTTGTTAAAGTGGACATCTCTCTGACCATTCTCAGAGAGCCTCCTCAGCGTCGACGAGTCTGGCATTTCACTCAGGCCAACTGGCACGGTCTTCAAGCAGCCATCAATCATCTGGACTGGTCTCCCATCTCTACTGCCTCTGACATAAATTCTTCCTGGGAATTCTCCCAAAGCAAACTGCTCTCTCTCATGCACAGATTTATCCCATCTCGTCTTCTGTTGTCTTACCCTTCCTCCCGTCCATGGTACACGGAATCTTGTGGTGAGGCTATTGCCCAGAAACAACTTGCTTTCGTCTCCTGGAAAGCAAATCCAACGGAAGGAAATCTCATTTCCTTTCACAAAGCCCGAAACAAGTGTGTGTCCACCCTCAGGAGAGCCAGGAAACAATATCTCTCCGTTCTCAGGACCGAACTCTCTTATCTGTCTCCCTCTTCCAAATCCTGGTGGCATCTGGTCAAATCTGTTTCTGGTGTTTGTTCCCCCTCCATCCCCTCCCTCACCTCAAATGGCCACATGGCTGACTCCACGCGTGAAAAAGCTGAATGCCTCAACTCTGTGTTTGCCTCTAAATCTTCTGTCCCAAACCCATCCCTCTCTGTACCCACCGTACCCAGTCGTACCCAGCTGCTCCTGGACTCTGTGTCCTTTCCTCCTGACAAGGTGGAAAAGTTTCTGTCAACCCTCGACTCGGATTCTGCAACTGGACCTGACGGCATCAGCCCACGGGTCCTAAAATCCTGTTCTTCCGCTCTTTCACTCCCTCTCTCTGTTCTCTTCACTCTCTCTTTTGCTCAAGGTCATCTTCCATCTGCTTGGAAATCTGCCAACATCACCGCTTTGCACAAAAAAGGTGCAAAAACAGATCCCAGCAACTACAGACCAATCAGCCTTCTCCCAATTATCAGCAAAGTCATGGAATCCATCATTGCTTCAGATATGAAATCTTTCCTCTTCTCCAATGGCTTGATCTCTGATCATCAATTTGGTTTCAGACCTGGACACTCTACTCTGGACATGCTGCTTCTGCTTTCTCAACAATGGATGGAGGTCCTCAATGCCAAACAGGAAATTAGAGCAGTCTCCGTTGACATATCACGTGCCTTTGATACGGTCTGGCACCCCGCTCTGCTCACCAAACTCTCCTCTTTTGGTATCAATGGAAATCTCCACGCATGGCTGGCGGACTTCCTCTCTAGTCGTAGTCAACGTGTGGCCCTGAATGGGTTTCTCTCATCTCCTCTTCCTGTTCAGGCTGGAGTTCCACAAGGCAGTGTTCTGGGCCCTGTGCTTTTTCTGGTCTTCATCAATGATCTCTCTGACTCTCTTGAAAATCCTCTGTATCTCTTTGCTGATGACTCTACTCTCTGTCGCTCCATTCTTCATCCCTCAGATCGGCAGTCTGCTGCCTCCTCACTCTCTGCAGACCTGGACAAAATCACAGACTGGGCAAACAAGTGGAACATGTCTTTCAATCCTGATAAATCTCACACTCTTACGATGTCTCTCCGAAAAGACCGACTGGACAACCCTCCCATCCACTTTCTGAATAATCCTCTCCAAGAAGTTCTGTCACTCAAGCTTTTGGGTCTCACTATCTGCCATGATCTTTCCTGGGAAAACCACATTTCAAATCTGGCCTCCAAAGCCAGTCGCCGACTGGGCATCCTCCGTCGTGCAAAGTCCTTCCTTGGCACACCTGAGCTCCTCACCACATACAAGGCTTTCATCCGCAGCTCAATGGAATACTGCTCTCCCCTCTGGGCTGGTGCTCCTGCCTCACACCTAGCTCGTCTTCACGCTATTGAAACCAAAGCATTCAGAATCATTGGAATCTCCCGCGATGAAGCTAACTCCAAGGGCCTCTCACTCACTCACCGCAGGCAGGTTGGTGGTCTTTCCATCTTCTACCGACTCCTCTCTGGCCTTGCCCCCCCAGCTCTCTCTGGGCTCTGTCCCGCAAATATTCCTACAGGTCGCACAAGATCTGCCTGCAACCCTCTTATGGTCAAACTGCCAAAATCAAGACTCTCTGCTCACCTTCACTCCTTCATTCCTCTCTTCTCCCACCTCTGGAACAAACGCCCTCACTCTCTTCAATCCCACTCCACCCTCCAGGTCTTTAAAACTGCTGTTCACCACCATCTCTTATCTTCCCCCATTCAAAACCTTGATCTTTTCTACCCCCGCTAATTTCACCCCAATTCCACTTTTTTGAAATACCAACTTCTGTCCTGGAAGTCCTTGGTGTCCTTGTGTTTTATACTTCTCCCTCCACCCCCCCCCCCCTTCCCACGCCTCCTCCCCCCAAGCCCTCTCCCTTCCACACATCTCCCTGCTCTCAAATGTTGTGTTTGTGTGCTTCCCCTTCTCTCCCCATCTTGTTTTCCGCTCCCTCTTTTTGTGTGTTTTGTTTGTCTGGTTGATTTGTTTGTGAAGTAAATGTTAGCTCTTTCACGAGCCTCGATTCAGTATACAAAAATACTTCCTGGAGATAAAACTCAAGACTCAAGATGACCGTGTATGAACTTGTGTATCTGAGTTAGAGAGCTCTGGGGATGCTTCTGCTCTTGAAAAGTACTATCATAGGAAATGCTTGCGTTATGCACAGCGCACCTTCACTACATTATATTACAGTAATGTCCAGCTCATTTGCTCTGTATGTGATGAACAGCTGCTTCACTCCATTCAAAACACCCTCTCTGACGATGATGTTACCGTAAACATGGCTGAAGTGAATGATGCATACTTGTCAATTTTGAAGAGATATCAGGTAGGGGTTAATGAGACAGAAAACTACCGCAAACATCTGAAACAACTGATATCTGAACGGCTTCCTAATGTCCAGTTCGTCAAATCGCGACGCAAACATGAGCCTGATAATCTCGTCCTCCCAACAGCAGTTAGCATTGCTATGGAACTTCGGTCTGCGATGCTGTATAATGACGACACAATTGACCATTTGAACAGCATGGCAAACATTCTACGAGAGGAGATGATGGAGTACCGAAACTGGTCATTCAACGGTAGCTTTGAAGACTTTGAGAATCCTATGCTACTCCAGTTCTTCCTCACTCATCTCCTCTTTGGCCGTCATATTCTCAAAGTTTCTGGAATTCGCAATGAAGAAGTAGACAAAGTTGTTGACGTCACTTGCCAGTTCCTCATCCAAAATACTCGAACTGATCGTCAGGTGAAGCATCAACCAAAGAAGGAAGATGGGTTTCAGCAGACTGTCCAGACACCATTCCATTGAAGAAAATGGTTGGAATGTTAATGAAGTTGTTTATGTTCCAGTGAGGTGTCTCGCCCTGCCCGCCCCTTGAGCTGTGATTGAACGGACGGAATGTGCATGTCAATCGGGGTGTAAATGAAGGTGCAGCTGCTTCAAGAACAGACTTCCCTGTACTTCTCTCTGTAAGTGCTATGGCAGTGATTGTGGAAACGTAATTAAGGATGATACACACGAGGATGACGATGAGGATGATGAATAAATCAGCAAACAGTTTAATGTGATGTGGATAAGGACAAGGATGATAAATAATTACGTTCTTGGTTTGGATTTTTATTTTTAATATTACTATGTACTTGTGTAAATTAAAACATTCTGAGTTTATCAAAAAAGGACAAACCGAAGGTACTTTGCGAATTTTTACAACAATTCTTGAAAAGAATGTTTTTCATCCTAGTTGGATTAGGCTCCGGGCCAGGTATGGTCCATCTGCACCCCCCCCCCACAACTCTCCGACCCTGGGTTTTTCTGAACCATTGGGGTGTCCTGGGGTGGAAATCAACTGGTAACAGTAAATAAACTTGGACTCACTACCCATTTGGTACCTATATTGGATGGTACCCTCAAAACAGCATATTTTTAAATCCGCGTTGCGCCATATTCGACACACGTGTTCTTTTGGTATTTGTGCCTGCTAATATTAACTCAGAATAAAAAGTTATATACCAAAAGAAAGCTGTTCATCTACTGATCATCATAGAATATTGACACATTACTTATAATGGTACCTTAATGGTCATAACTAGTGCTGAATAGCAGTACCCCACTTTAACGTAACATAATTCGGTATCGACCGTACTATTTCATCTTACACACATAATATGAACACATTACACCTGATATGCTTACATATATATTTTATTGGCTTTCTCCTGTATATCAGCTTTAATTTGATACCAGATACATCCCCATAGCTTCAATTCTCTTTTTTATACAGCGTGTCAAAAATACTACCTGTTTCGCGGGAACCATGAATCATATAATCTCGGTAACAGTCTTTGTCTATATTCAAAAGAACTGCCTATTACACTTATAAATGTCATTCATAATCGAATATCATAATCATACTGCCATCTTATTAACATATTAAACAAGAAAAACTTGTTTATTAATCACAGTAGTTTTTAATATCATCATATTAATATTCATACACTGGGTCAAACACCTTCCACAGAACAGTAACAATGTAATGCTCGAATATTTACTGTAAAAGTAAAAATATTTCTTATTTGAAACTAAATTTTAACATCCCATTGAAAAAATTTTTAGTATCGAATATTTTGATGATAAACCAAACATTATTGCTCAACAACAGATATCATAATAATATTAACAGTCAGTTTTATCCCTACAATTACATATGTATGTCGTACACTCAGTTAACCACATTATATCATATAATACAAGTATCCACTCTCAAAAGAACACAAACAAACAATTGCATTTTGTTAATTATCAACAAAAGTCAAACACTGCATGAGTGCAGTCAAGTTGGCTTGCTTGCACGAATGGCATATGTCCATCATGATCAGTCATCGTCACTGTCACTTTCATCGGTATCACTGTACAAAACACGATCCATATCATCAGGTGTTTCATCACCTGATTCATCATCACTCTCATCGTCGTCTGACATGACCTGAGCTATATCAGCCAGCTCACGCGGAAGCATGTCTCCATCATACCAGAGAGGATCCAGGCAGCCTTTCTCCTCTTCCCAGCCATGGCCTGGACTTGCTTTGGGAATCCTTGGTCGAGGAACGTGAGCTCTCTTCCAAATTCCCACTTGGTGGTTGACCCTTCGGATGTGCTGTGTGAGGCTCCTCATACATGGTGGAATATTGGCCATGTCTACATTGCCTGAGGGTAGGTGACGATTCTCCTTGGCACATAGCTCATTTATTCTCAGGAGTCGCAGATCATCAACGTGTGATACCTTTCCTCTTCCATACATGGCACATGTGAAGCTGTCTAGTTGATTGTTCAGCTCTTCTGGCACATCCCACGTATCTCCAAGCTTGTTGAGAATAGGGATGTATTGCGGCAGACGAAGCAGCGTTTTAACAGGTTTGATTTTTCCAATCCCTCGGAAAGCGCTAGTGCTGTCACAACCGCTGTAGGCGTGAAGTGCCATAAGAGCAGTACTCTTCTCTTGGCCGAAGTCTGCTGCGAGTTTACTGACGTTTATTAGCCTCTGCTTGTTTCCTGTGCCTGTGTCAAACAGTATCTTTATGTCGTTTATCGATGCGGCGTAGTGCAGTAAGATGAAGAATACATCCGAGTCTGGGCTCTTCACTCGAACAAACTCATATTTCTGGCTCCTGGCATAGTTTACGTATAATATCACGCGCGAGTCTGTTTCTTCTTGAGACGATTCCAGCTGAGGCAACTCTTTGGCATCAACTGCAGAGAACGCCGTTTGGTCCTAACTTGAGTTGGCCTTGCTGGACCAGATGCGGCATGATCATCACTGACTTCTTGCATCATGATCCCGTGTGCTGTATGAACAGAACCTTTTCCTGTCAGATCATTCACCAATGAGTCGAAATTGTCAAACTCCGAGTGGAAGACAGACGGCTCTCATGGTGACCTGATGATTTGGTTGGAGAGTTGTGTCGATGACTTCATCACTGATTCGGCCAGTGCAGTCTCCAATTCAAGTGAAAATGAATAACTCTCACAGTGTCCCATTCTATTAAGAAGGGTTATGAGCTTTTCACCTCTGTATAGATGTCTCAGGGACGTGCACATGATGATGTGTTTTGGAAGCTTCCAAGAGCCTTTGGTGGCAGCGCGACAGATATCTTGGCCGATTGATTGAACTAATCGCTGGCTTCGTTGTGACCTTGCTGATGTTGTTCCAGTTATGATGTAGCATAGCAGCTTCTTGAGTGAATCTGGTATAACATCGTCCATTTGTTGGAGATCAGAAGGACTTGGTGGCCATTTCAGTTCTGGGGCATTCGAGAAATCATCCAGAATTGACAGTCGTAAATGGCTACCTGCACTCTCAAGCATATCTCTTGATCCCAATTTGAAGGCTTGTTTCACTGCTGTCTGGACGTCAATTGCAGTGCTGAATATTATGTAGGACTTTCCCAGATCACAGAATGATAGTCTCTCCCTGAAAGGCTCGTGGTTTTCAAGCTTCAGTTTTAGTTTGCTGGCTCGGTAGTCAGGATTCGCATATTTGCTGGTTTGCAGGTTAATGACATACATTTGCCTCAGGTCGGATAGTTTCATTATCTTCTTGGCCATTAACACATCCCTTTCAATGGCATCACATACCACATCGAATGCCTGTCTGTGGGCTTCTTCTAATTCTCCTTGATGGTGCTGTGCCTCTTCGTCAGTACTGCGCCATTTCTCTGGCTTTTGCATATATTTCATACGGCAAGTTTTGTGGAACTTTGCCTCAGAGGCAAAAAGATCATGGCCTCGGATCCTCATTAAGAGCGTTTCATCTTGCTTCATTTCAGCCATCTCCAGTACCGGCTTCCAGCCTTCATACTCGAACTGGCTCATCCCCTGGGTAGTCCAACTGCCATGCACTTTCACTTTTTTACGACTTTCCGAAGAACAGAAGATACAGTCTGGCTTAAATATGATCTTGTCACCAGAACTAGTACGGGCCATCCGCTGAGTTGTGGCACCAGTTGTTTCAGATGTACCTGCAGTAGGAGGGTTCAGTCTGTCTAAGTTCATCGTGAAACGCTTGTAACACTCCCAGTGGAAACCATGGTGTTCGGCCAGAGATTCAGGGACCAAATCACATGTGTCCTTCATCATATGCGGAGACTGTGGGGGTTGTGCAAGGCGTCTTTCTTTGACCTCCTGCAGCTTGGCCAATTTCTTCTCAGAATTTTTGAGTCCAGATAACAAGTGCAACTCTCCATAGCTCAGTCCCTTTACATGAGTTATGCACACAATGGGTGGTTGTTCACTCTCACGTGTACGTTTCGCTCGCGCCGGATGTTCCATATTAGCGTTGTTACTTCACCTGCAAAACACATCAAAATATTGGTAAGTACCAAGCTGAATAATTATTATAAATTGCATCTTAATTATAAAAAATATCTTATATTGCATACTTAACTATGTAAAAAAAGGTGTTTAACTTAACTAATTGACTCGTTCTGTCGCTGTAAGAGACACTTAAATAACATAATTGTACAATCTGATGATCTCAATTTACGCAGGATACAAACATGGAAGGATCTGCATGCCATTTTCGTCAAAATTCCTGCAATAAACTACAGTGATACATCAATACAACAATATATTAAGTAACACATATTAACAATACATAGATTTTGTCATGTGTCCAACATATATGTACATGATATACGTGGCAGCATTTGTAAATTGACAAATGCAGCATCGCCTACAATATCACCCCATACCGGTAGTATCTTTGACACGCTGTATAAAAAAGAGAATTGAAGCTATGGGGATGTATCTGGTATCAAATTAAAGCTGATATACAGGAGAAAGCCAATAAAATATATATGTAAGCATATCAGGTGTAATGTGTTCATATTATGTGTGTAAGATGAAATAGTACGGTCGATACCGAATTATGTTACGTTAAAGTGGGGTACTGCTATTCAGCACTAGTTATGACCATTAAGGTACCATTATAAGTAATGTGTCAATATTCTATGATGATCAGTAGATGAACAGCTTTCTTTTGGTATATAACTTTTTATTCTGAGTTAATATTAGCAGGCACAAATACCAAAAGAACACGTGTGTCGAATATGGCGCAACGCGGATTTAAAAATATGCTGTTTTGAGGGTACCATCCAATATAGGTACCAAATGGGTAGTGAGTCCAAGTTTATTTACTGTTACCAGTTGATTTCCACCCCAGGACACCCCAATGGTTCAGAAAAACCCAGGGTCGGAGAGTTGTGGGGGGGGTGCAGATGGACCATACCTGGCCCGGAGCCTAGATTGCATTGTGAAACAAACCCAATGATAAAGGTGTACAATGTACATTGTGATTGGTATTTTCAGTTTTTATTTAATATATAGATAGTCTTGTGTAAAAACTGCTGGATTATCTCATCAGACGGTTCAGTTTAAGTCGGGTCCCTTGATGATACACTGTATAGATCGCTCAGGATGTGTCATTTATTGACTCATCTTCATAAATAAAAATCTCCCCAAATAACTCATAATGTCAGACCCAAGATAAGCGCAGGGTTATTACAGGGCAGAGGTCCATCGACGAAACACCACCCTGCTCCCCCCCCCCCCACCCCCCGACCTTGCCCATGACAGGGGGTCAATGAATGTATATATCACTTTAAAAGTGTCAAAAATGGATTCAGCCTAATCAAAAACCCCTATAACGACTCTAATATTATGAAAGTAGGTTCATTCTAAGCGGAGCTAGCCCCAGGGGGTCATAGGGTGGAAAGGGCCTCTCGAAGGGGACCCAGGGCCAGGAAAATTTGAACCCCTTCATTTCCCTATAGTTTTATCCCCAATTCAATACAGAAAACCAAAAAAAAAGAAAACAATTTTAGCACGAAAATCCTACGGGAACTACTTTTAAGAACACTTCATACCACACTATCTGGGGGAATGGTCCAGGTAGTGGAATATTAAATTTAATGATGACAAAGTGTCGAGTAAAGGGATTAGTGAAAACTACGGTGATAAGATGATTTCCTTAATGGAGAGATTCTAAAAGCAGGAACTCAAGAAAGGTGAGCAACTACAAACAAAAAACTGAAGCAGTCAGTGAAATGTCAGGAAGTAACAAATAAGACAAAAGTAATATTTTTTAGACCGCATAACGAGAAGTATTATATTTATGTTGGAGAGAAAAAAAGTGTTAACAACATATAAAAATCTGGTGTGGCTGCATCTATACTAATGTGTTCTGTTTTGGTCACCTTTCTATTGAAATGACATTAGAGGGGGTTTAACATGGAAAAACAAGAATGAATCTAAGGATGACAGGTCTTAGTTAACAAGGCTGTTCGTATTGGAAAAGAGAAGATTATGGACCGCAAAATTGCCAAATGAGACACAAGATTACTATTTGACTGGTGATGCGTAATTGGAGTTGAGTACATAGGCCCAGTTGCATAAAGCATTCTAAAGGAAAGACTTGAGGATTTGCTTAAATATGTCCTTAAGTTTCACCTTAAGGACACCGCTGTTAATTTGAGGATGGTTGCATATACGAATATTCCTAAAGTTTTTCCTTCAACTCAAGGGAGCAACCCCAACCTACACCATTCCCCCCACCCCCCTCCATTCCCCCCACAAACCCACCTGTCCTTAAACACCAACGTTTGAGTTTCCAAAAGGCGACGATTATCACAAAGCGATGCCAGAGGCTGATAGAACATTACTTCCGCACTTGGAAAAGGATTGTACATTGCAAAACACGCTCTGAGCGGCGGCCCAGTGCCCCGGATAGCATTTTCTCTCTTTCAATGCATCCAGAATATTTTGCTTGTTGTTCCACACTCGTATTTCACTTGTATATTTTCACACTTTGACCATTCTCGGAAAGTTTCCAAACATTTACTGCACACATTGACAAGAAAATCCTCAATGACAATCGAATGAATTTTACACAAGAATCATTGTACTCCTCCTTCATCCGGAAGCATGTGTTCCCCATGCAACATATAACAAGAGTGCATGTAGCAATATAACAAGCGTCATTTAAAATTACGTGTTCATTATGCGTTCTTGCTTTCGGACGCCTCTCCCTAGATTGTTTGCCTAACATAGCAATGGCTCCTAAGGATTTCCTCAACCTTAAGGAATTCCTTACTTGAGGATTTCCTAAGGGTTGTTTAATGTTTATGCAACAGCTAATAAGGAAATCCTTCGCTAAGGAATCACAGTGTACCTTAAGGTAAATATTTCCTTAAGGATAAGAGAATTGCATGCAACGGGGCCATATACCTGAAGCTTAAAGGTAAACAAAAAGTAAGCTCAAACTGATATGAGACAGGGATTTTTTTTTCCAGTCGAAGAGTAGTTGGTAAGTGGAATGCTTTGCCAGGTGGAATTATCTGGGTAAAGACAGATCAGTTTAAAAATAAATTACAAAAAGACCTCAAAATAACAATAGACATATGGATAGCTGGCACATCCTTGAGGATGTGTGAGTGCTTGAGTTTAGTTGTGCATGTATATAATTGTTACAGATGCCAGATAATTTGACAGAACGTGTCTTTATAGAGCTGTTATCCAATACCACTACCCATAATAATGTGTTCCTGATGTTAATGCACATGCTTAAACTCAAGATGTGGCAAGAGTTGTGGAACAACGAATAATTATAAAATTATTGCTAACAAAAACATCAAGCAGATTGGAATTTACAGATAAATGGCTGGACAGAATGCTGATAAATGCCCGTCAAGGACTTCTGTACCTTGAGGACAATGAGTTTTTTTTGATGAACAAGGCTATAACGAATTATATCCTCAAACTACATCCACATCCTAACAAATTATGCAATTGTGCCATATACAAGCTTCCACTCTGACTGTTTAAGTGTGTACCTAAAGCTGCACAATACCTGGAAGAGTAATGCAGGTATTGTTTAATAATCTCCATATACAAGCGTAGTTATGAGTATAAAAAGTCCAAGTGAAATTTGAACAACTCTTTTTGCAGCTTCTTCAACTTCTTCAACAACTTCAACAACGACATATTAATAAAAGTCAAAATGTGAAGCTTCTCACAGTTAAAGACTTACATAGCGAAGAAAACAGCTTCCAATGCGGAGCGGATAATTCGTACAGGTCTCCAGCTCGCGTAAGAAATACTGCCCATGGAATTCCCACAACTTATGGAGGTTGCCGAACAACAAGCTCTGCCGACCACGCAGCTCAGCAGGTGCATCGGCACGATCCAACTCTGATATGAAGTTGTGCATGATGTAATCGAGTGCACGCACGTACTCCCTTTCCGATAGCAGCATTTCAGATGCAAGGTGCAACAGCTTGCTGCCAGTGAGTATGAAAGAAGGTGTTATTTCAGAAGTTTAAAGACTCAAAACAATCTTTCATTGTTGGTTTGTGTAAGTAAATAAAAAACAAGGTGGCACTTATGTCACAGAACAGCAACTTATGCAGACAAGTTTTTTGTCAATCAGGTTTTAAATGACTCCTATAAAATTGTATCCTCAAATCTCGTGCCCTGTTCAGTTGCCATGAGAGTTCTCTTGATTACCTCTGCCACCAAAAGGTGGATGGAGGTTATGTTTTCACACGTCTGTTTGTCTGTGAGCACAATATCTCAAAAAGGTATGGGCGGATTCAGACAAAACTTGGTGATCAGGTTGGGTATGTGACAAGAACTGATTTATTCGTTTTTGGTGGAGATCCACATCTGGATAATATATATTTTAAATTTATCTAAGCGATTCATCACCATTGGGGCGAAAAACGATCAGCATGCTATTTCAAAAGGTTGTGGATAAGACGTGACAAAACTTGGTGGATGAGTTGGTTTGGTGACAAAAACAAGTCGATTAGATCTTGGTTCAGGTCCAGATCCAGATCGGGCCTATCAGTAGATACAAAACGTAAACTGTTAAGCCTGGTGGAGGTATTGGTCTCCACTGAATGCTGTTGTAGCTTCTTTTGCTTTATAATGATTCCACCATAATCCTGTGATTTTTTTCTCTGCTCTTGAGCAGAATGGTTCTTGCTCTAAGGCCCAATGTAAAACCAGAATGCATGCGAAAAGAAAAACATGAGAAGCAACAGTATAGGTGAAAATGTTGTAGCCTCAGCAAGTGAAATTGCAGTTATCAAATTGGGCTAGATGAGTAAAATCAAAATATAAAAACAATTGTGTTCTGAAACTTAATGCCAATTTAGCGCAAAGCTTTTTCAACAACCACATGGTTTCCGAAGACCATCTGAGGTCTATGAACAGTAAGTAAAACTGTTTCCAAGCTCTTCTATTGTAATCAATGAGAAAGTATTAATTAGAATCATAGACATTGGCAAGTGAATGCAATGCATCACCCCTTTTCCAGCATTAGGTACTCAATATATAATATTTAAGAAGTTTTACTCAACCTTTAAGCTTTGCTGTATGATAATTGATTCCTAAAGATAAATTCTACATATTCTGTCATAGTTGAGAGCAGCTTCACTCTGAGTTAGCAGCAAAATTGCAATAATAACAAGACTAGAACAACACTCATAGAGTGCTTAGTCTCGCCTCGTGCGTTGATTTTGAACAAAAATCTAATCGTTAACTGAACACGCTTCTTTTATGGCCCACTGCTATTATGATGGCCCATATACCCATATCATCCATGCACACCATATTATGTCACATAGTTTTTTGGCATGGGATATGAATGTCATAAATTTAATTTTTCCTTCACATCGGGTCATAGATCAGAGAAGTAAGTTGTTTACCGGTGGTCTATAAGAAGTTTCAAAATTTTTTTCTTTGAGCGATTTTGGAGAAAATGGTGTTCAAGCTTTTCCCTTTAATTAAATATGGCTGCCATACCATGTGACATGTGACATCATAAATTTAATTCTTCACTCTCATCAAGTTATTGATCAGATATATGTAGTTTCAGATTTTTGGATAAGGATTTCAATTCAAGCAATTATGGCTGGAATACCACTTCACCGATGATGTCATAGTTATCATTCTATGTACCCCATGAGGAGTTGATGACAAATGACTGCCACATCTATAGATCCATACGATCAGGGCATTTCCTTATTCTGGTTGATCGGCGTGGCAGGTGTGCAGGAGAGTTGGTGCGCTGTTTCTGGATGAGCTGCGTGGCAGGCACACAGGAGACAGCATCACTGCCTGCAGGTGGAACGGCAGCATCGCTTTCAGCCATGAGTGGATCAGAGACGCCCGTTAGAGGCACGACATTCCCAGGTGCAGGAACAACAATGAAGTGTTGCTGTTCAGGCTCCGGCATAACGACAGGCAGTATTGGAGATTCGATGGGGCTGCAGTGACGGTAGACAATGTGGTCCTGGTGTCGAAGGACAACTCGCCTATCATGCAAGCGTATTGTATGCAACAGTGGCCCAGGTTTGTCTATGACATCGCCAAGCAACCAAAAAGCGCCTGCACCAAAGTTGCGAGAGAACACTGGATCCCCGGTGTGAAGTGAGCGGCCCATTTCTGACTTGTCGTGATGCAACTTCTGGTTAAGTTGGCTCTAGTACACTCGAGAAGCCATATCTGGTTTCAGATGGTCCAGGTTGGTCCTTAGGTGTTGTGTCATCAGTAATTCTGATGGTGTTTCTCCTGTTGTACCATGAGGTGTAGTACGATACTTGAGGCACAGACGTGAGAGCCTGGTTTCAAGGTTTCCGTCCTGCAGTTTGCGTAGTGAAGACTTGACTCCAACTGAACGTTCAGCCAGGCCTTTGGAAGCTTGGTGTTGTGGACTGACAAATTTGTGTCTGATACCATTCGTGTGTGTGAATTCAGCGAATTCCGAGATCGAGAAGCATGTACCATTATCACTAACGATAACTCTGGACAAGCCGTGTGTAGCAAAACAACGTCTCAGTTTCTCGGTTGTTTCAGCTGATGTAGTGCCATGTATTGTGTAAGCGGCAATCTACTTTGAGTGGGCATCAGTGATGACTAGTAGCATCTGACCGTTCACTGGTCCAGCATAGTCTAGAATAGATGAACTCGATGCCACGATTCGGTGGGTCATTCCCAGGGGTGCAGCGGTGCTTTCGCTGGTGCATTCCTGGTGCTTTGGCAGGGATAGCAATGTTGAACACACTGTTCAATATCAGTGTGTAGATTTGGCCTAGCCAGTGACGAGGCCAAATAATTATAATTCCTAGTTTTATAATTCCTAGCCAGTGACTTCATCTTGACTATTCCAGGATGACACTCATGAAGTTCCTCCATTACCCTGGAATGCAGAATCACTACCCGGCATCCCCACAATATGCAACCGCTGTCCATGCTAAGTTCATTTTTACGTGCCACGTAAGGAACATAGGCAGGGTCCCCATCAGGTAGTGATTGCCATCCAAGCTGTATGGCTTGGAGAACTCTCAAAAGGACTGGATCACGTCTTGTGTAGGTGCAAATATGGTTGGCATCGATGGGACAGTCATTACTCATTAGGGATGATCCATCAAGGCGATCACAATGCCAGGTAACGGTGGGTTGGCGACCAAATCGGGCAATGGTAGATGGCTCCTGGCATCTGCATTGGCATATCCGGGTTTATACTTAATACGGTAGTCGTAAGCAGCGAGTAGCAATGACCATCGTATAATCCTGGGTGGTAGCGTGTCGGATGTTGCCTTGGTTGGACCAAACAGGCTAATCAGTGGTTTGTGATCAGTATAGACAACAACGTGTCATCCAAATAGGTATTGGTGGAACTTTTTGACTCCAAAGATGATTCCTAAACCTTCCTTGTCCAAATGACTATAATTCTTTTCTGCAGGAGATAATGTCCTGGAGGCAAATGCCACTGGTTTCTCTGAACAATCAGGCATAACATGAGACAGCACTCCCCCCACACTGTCGGCTTTTTTTCCTCCTCCTGGACACGATACCACCCTGCAGTCTTATGGGCTTTTTTTCCTCCTCCTGGACACCATACCACACTGCAGTCTTGCAGGCTTTTTTTCCTCCTCCTGGACACCATACCACCCTGCAGTCTTGTGGGCTTTTTTTCCTCCTCCTGGACATCATACCACCCTGCAGTCTTGGAGGCATTTTCCCCTTCCTGGACACCATACCACCCTGCAGTCTTGTGGGCTTTTTTTCCTCGTACTGGACACCATACCACCCTGCAGTCTTGTCGGCTTTTTTCCTCCTCCTGGACACCATACCACCCTGCAGTCTTGTCGGCTTTTTTCCTCCTCCTGGACACCATACCACCCTGCCGTCTTGTAGGCATTTTTTTTCTCCTCCTGGGCACCATACCACCCTGCAGTCTTGTGGGCTTTTTTCCCTCCTCCTGGGCACCATACACCCTGCAGTCTTGTAGGCTTTTTTTCCTCCTCCTGGACACCATACCACCCTGCACTCGTGTAGGCTTTTTTTTCCTCCTCCTTGACACCATGCCATCTTGCACTCTTGTTGGCTTTTTCCTCCTACTGGACACCACACCACCCTGCAGTCTTGTGGGCTTTTTTTCCTCCTCCTGGACACCATACCATCCTGCAGTCTTGTAGGCTTTTTTTCCTCCTCCTGGACACGATACCACCCTGCAGTCTTGTGGGCTTTTTTTTCCTCCTCCTGGACACCATACCACACTGCAGGACACCATACCACACACTCCCTCCATGTTGTAACCCCACAAAGTACTGACTGGCATCACACGTCAGTACGATGTCCTTATCAGGATCCGAGTGAACTAGTACGTTTGACGCTTGGAGCAGGTCCTTTGACTTCTGGAAAGCTGCTTGTTGTGTAGTACCCCAGTTCCATGAGACTCCTTTCTTCAGCAGGTGATAGAGAGGACCCAAAACATCGGATATGTTTGGTATGTAGCAGCTGTAGTATTGCAGCATGCCGAGGAAGGCCTTCAGTTCCGTCACGTCTCTTGTAGCTGGTTCATCCTTTATCGCTCTGACTTTATCCTTGGTTGGATGTATTCCTTAAGCATCAATTCTGTGGCCCAGGTATGTTACTGATGGTGCCATTAACTCACACTTGTCAAGCATTAAATGGAGGCCGGAGTCCAATAGCTTTTCAAGACTCCCTCTTGGTTATGTAGATGCTCGGCTTCTGTTGAACCAGTGACCAGGATATCATCCTGATAAACCCCAACGTGCCGTCCTGCAGCAAACAAACTGTCCATTCAATGCTGATATATCCCTGGGGCAGACTTCACCCCAAAACTCAGTCGGTGGTATTTGTACAGGCCACGGTGCGTGTTGATTGTCAGGTATTTCTTAGATTCTTCCTCAAGAAGAAGTTGAAGATTTGCTGACTTGAGGTCGAGTTTGTTGAAACTTTGGCTTCCACTCAACTTAGCATACAAATCATCAATCCGTGGGATTGGATAGTTGTCTAGTGCTGAGCATCTGCTGACTGTCATTTTATAGTCACCACAAAGATGAATAGACTGACAACGGGGACAACAGGTGCAGCCCAATTTGAGAACTGAACTGGCTCAGTGATCCCAAGTTCCTGGAGTCGATCAAGCTCTTTGTCAATCTTTTCGCGCAGAGCAAAAGGAACTGGTCGAGCCTTGCAGAAAATCGTTTTAGCATCTTTGTCAATGTTAAGTTTAGCGAAGTAACCCCACAAAGTACCGAGCTCATCGTTGAAGATGTCTGGATATCTGGCCAGGACTGCTTCAAGTGGTTTTGATGCATCGGTTGCACGAAATTGATGAATCTGCTTCCAGTTGAGTTCAATTACCTCCAACCAGTTCCTACCGAGTGATGATGGTCCATCACCTGGGATGACGATCAGGGGTAGGTTGAACTTATGATTGCCGTAAGTCACGTTGACGTCACAAGTTCCACAGGGTTTGATCTGTTGACCGGTGTTGGTAGAGAGCAGATGGGATGTCTGGTGCAATTTGGGTTGGTGAGGTTCACGCCACAGGTTGAAAGCAGCTCGACTGATGAGCGAAACAGCGGCACCTGTGTCAACCTCCATTTCCAAACGTTGATTGTTTATACCGACAAGAGCTAGCAGAGGTTCTGCTCTGTTTTTAGAGAAAACACTGGAATATGTGATGTGCATCTCAGAGATATCACCAGAAGCAGATATTGCCTCGTCAGCATATAACTCCGAACCAATGAGGTGTGTCTTTGTACCACCCGCTTTATCTTCATGTTTGCGGGAGAGACAAGCTGGAGCGATATGGCCACTCTTGTGGTAGAAATGGCATGTGGCATTTTTGTAGCGACATTCATCTGGTGAATGCCTACCATCATAGCGATGACACCTGTTGCTGCCATAACTCATTTGTGATGGACATCTGGGTCTGGGATTCATTTTATGTCGCTATGATGAAGGTTGTTCGACACGATTGATGGTGGTGTTGGTCTGTGCCTGACCGCATGAAGAGTGAGTGATGCCGATGTCAGCAACGTTTTTGTCTGCACTCTCCATGTCAAACTCAATGTCCTTGGCTGTCGTAAGTTTCAATGTCCGTTCGGCTAACAGACAGCGCTGTATGCGATCATCTGCAACACCAACACCAAGCAGGTCCCGCAGCATGTCCTCGAGTGTGTCACCGACCTCGCAGAAGTGTGAAAGCTTCTTAAGATATGCGATAAATTCGGAAATTGACTGTCCTGTTGCCTGACGGCTCATATAGAAATTGAAACGTTGGACAATAACTGACAGGGTTGGGTTGCAGTGATCCATTAGAGCTTCCACGAGTTCCAAATATTGCAGGTCCCTAATGGGCCAGGGCATGGCCAAATTCTTCAACAACGTGAATGTCTCTGCGCCACATACCGACACGACAGTAGGACTTCTTTCATCTGTCGCTCGTCCGAGATACCATTCACTTCGAAGTAGAACTCCAAACGTTCAGCAAACTTCAGCATACAACTTCAAATCACCTCCATGGGCGTTGAATTCATCGATGCGATGCTCGATGCTCGATGCATCGATGCGATGATCATCATGGATTCCTTTGTGAAGTAGCAGGCAACATAAAAAAAATCGGAGAATTTCATGGACTGGGTGAATGCCACGGGCAATTAAAGTTTCCTCCGAAGGTTTATCCTCGTCGCCATGTGTTGTTCCACCAAAAGAACACCAATTCAGCTCAATTCAGAGTGGCTTTTATTGTGCGAGCAGCAAGCAGAAACACACACACACACACACACAAACACACACACACACACACACACACACACACACACACACACACACACACACACACACACACAGACACACATACAGACACACACACAATGCAATAGTCTCACATCTCCTTCGAGGTGAGACTAATAACGAAGTCACTAAGAGAAGGATGTTTCAAAGACAATAGGCCCTCACATTTTTGTTAAACTTCTCAAAGGAAAAAATGAATAGGGTACAAGATACTTGCTTGCACAAACAGAAATTCTCACTCTCATGTTTTTGAAGAGATTTTGAGCTTTGATCTATGTAAAAGCAAAAAAATACACTAAAGCAATGTTTGCTTGGATCAGTCTGTTTTGGCATTAAATATCATTTCACAATTCTTGTCTGAATTGGCGAAATTCAAAGGTGTAGACAGGCCAAAAATCTTTAAAATATTAAGGAAGTGGTTAGGATGAAGCAAGTTTAGGCAGTGGTGAGGGTGGAGCAAGTGTTGGCAGTGGTGAAGATGGAGCAAGTTTAGGCAGTGGGGAGGGTGGAGCAAGTGTAGGCATTGGTGTGGATGAAGCAACTTTAGGCAGTGGTGAAGGTGAAGCAAGTTTAGGCAGTGGTGTGGATGAAGCAAGTTTAGGCAGTGTTGACGGTGGAGCAAGTTTAGGCAGTGGTGAAGATGGAGCAAGTTTAGGCAGTGGTGAAGGTGGAGCAAGTGTAGGCATTGGTGAAGGTGGAGCAAGTTTAGGCAGTGGTGAAGATGGAGCAAGTTTAGGCAGTGGTGAAGGTGGAGCAAGTGTAGGCATTGGTGTGGATGAAGCAAGTTTAGGCAGTGGTGACGGAGGAGCAAGTGTAGGCATTTGTGTGGATGAAGCAAGTTTAGGCAGTGGTGAAGGTGGAGCAAGTGTAGGCATTGGTGAGGGTGGAGCATGTTTAGGCAGTGGTGAGGGTGGAGCAAGTTTAGGCAGTGGTGAAGGTGGAGCAAGTGCAGGCATTGGTGTGGATGAAGCAAGTTTAGGCATTGGTGTGGATGAAGCAAGTTTAGGCAGTGGTGAAGGTGGAGCAAGTGTAGGCAGTGGTGAAGGTAGAGCAAGTGTAGGCAGAGGTGAGGGTGGAGCAAGTTTAGGCAGTGGTGAGGATGAAGCAAGTTTAGGCAGTGGTGAGGGTGGAGCATGTTTAGGCAGTGGTGAGGGTGGAGCAAGTTTAGGCAGTGGTGACAGTGGAGCAAGTTTAGGCAGTGGTGAGGATGGAGCAAGTGTAGGCATTGGTGTGGATGAAGCAAGTTTAGGCAGTGGTGAAGGTAGAGCAAGTTTAGGCAGTGGTGAGGGTGGAGCAGGTTTAGGCAGTGGTGAAGGTGGAGCAAGTTTCGGCAGTGGTGTGGATGAAGCAAGTTTAGGCAGTGTTGACGGTGGAGCAAGTTTAGGCAGTGGTGAAGATGGAGCAAGTTTAGGCAGTGGTGAAGGTGGAGCAAGTGTAGGCATTGGTGAAGGTGGAGCAAGTTTAGGCAGTGGTGAAGATGGAGCAAGTTTAGGCAGTGGTGAAGGTGGAGCAAGTGTAGGCATTGGTGTGGATGAAGCAAGTTTAGGCAGTGGTGACGGAGGAGCAAGTGTAAGCATTTGTGTGGATGAAGCAAGTTTAGGCAGTGGTGAAGGTGGAGCAAGTGTAGGCATTGGTGAGGGTGGAGCATGTTTAGGCAGTGGTGAGGGTGGAGCAAGTTTAGGCAGTGGTGAAGGTGGAGCAAGTGCAGGCATTGGTGTGGATGAAGCAAGTTTAGGCATTGGTGTGGATGAAGCAAGTTTAGGCAGTGGTGAAGGTGGAGCAAGTGTCGGCAGTGGTGAAGGTAGAGCAAGTGTAGGCAGAGGTGAGGGTGGAGCAAGTTTAGGCAGTGGTGAGGATGAAGCAAGTTTAGGCAGTGGTGAGGGTGGAGCATGTTTAGGCAGTGGTGAGGGTGGAGCAAGTTTAGGCAGTGGTGAGTGTGGAGCAAGTTTAGGCAGTGGTGAAGGTGGAGCAAGTGTCGGCATTGGTGTGGATGAAGCAAGTTTCGGCAGCGGTGAAGGTGGAGCAAGTTTAGGCAGTGGTGAGGGTGGAGCAAGTTTAGGCAGTGGTGAAGGTGGAGCAAGTGTAGGCATTGGTGAGGGTGGGGCAAGTTTAGGCAGTGGTGAAGGTGGAGCAAGTGTAGGCATTGGTGTGGATGAAGCAAGTTTAGGCAGTGGTGAAGGTGGAGCAAGTTTAGGCAGTGGTGAGGGTGGAGCAAGTTTAGGCAGTGGTGAGGGTAGAGCAAGTTTAGGCAGTGGTGAGGGTGGAGCAAGTTTAGGCAGTGGTGAGGGTGGAGCAAGTTTAGGCAGTGGTGAGGGTAGAGCAAGTTTCGGCAGTGGTGAGGGTGGAGCAAGTTTCGGCAGTGGTGAGGGTGGAGCAAGTTTAGGCATTGGTGAGGATGAAGCAAGTTTAGGCAGTGGTGAAGGTGGAGCAAGTTTAGGCAGTGGTGAGGGTGGAGCAAGTTTAGGCAGTGGTGAGGGTGGAGCAAGTTTATGCAGTGGTGAGGGTGGAGCAAGTTTAGGAAGTGGTGAGGGTGGAGCAAGTTTAGGCAGTGGTGAAAGTGGAGCAAGTTTAGGCAGTGGTGAGGGTGGAGCAAGTTTAGGCATTGGTGTGGATGAAGCAAGTTTAGGCAGTGGTGAGTGTGGAGCAAGTTTAGGCAGTGGTGAAGGTGGAGCAAGTTTAGGCAGTGGTGAGGGTGGAACAAGTTTAGGCAGTGGTGAGGGTGGAGCAAGTTTAGGCAGTGGTGAGGGTGGAGCAAGTTTAGGCAGTGGTGTGGGTGGAGCAAGTGTAGGCATTGGTGTGGATGAAGCAAGTTTAGGCAGTGGTGAGGGTGGAGCAAGTGTAGGCATTGGTGTGGATGAAGCAAGTTTAGGCAGTGGTGAGGGTGAAGCAGGTTTAGGCAGTGGTGAAGGTGGAGCAAGTGTAGGCAGTGGTGAGGGCGGAGCAAGTTTAGGCAGTGGTGAGGGTGGAGCAAGTTTAGGCAGTGGTGAGGGTGGAGCAAGTTTAGGCAGGGGTGAGGGTGGAGCAAGTTTAGGCAGTGGTGAAGGTGGAGCAAGTTTAGACAGTGGTGATGGTGGAGCAAGTTTAGGCATTGGTGAGGGTGGAGCAAGTGTAGGCAGTGGTGAGGGTGGAGCAAGTTTAGGCAGTGGTGAAGGTGGATCAAGTTTAGGCAGTGGTGAAGGTGGAGCAAGTTTAGGCAGTGGTGAGGGTGGAGCAAGTTTATGCAGTGGTGAGGGTGGAGCAAGTTTAGGCAGTGGTGAGGATGGAGCAAGTGTAGGCATTGGTGAGGATGAAGCAAGCTTAGGCAGTGGTGAGGGTGGAGCAAGTTTAGGCAGTGGTGTGGATGAAGCAAGTTTAGGCAGTGGTGAAGGTGGAGCAAGTTTAGGCAGTGGTGAAGGTGGAGCAAGTGTAGGCAGTGGTGAGGGTGGAGCAAGTTTAGGCTGTGGTGAGGGTGGAGTACATGTAGGCATTGGTGAGGATGAAGCAAGCTTAGGCAGTGGTGAGGGTGGAGCAAGTTTAGGCAGTGGTGAGGGTGGAGCAAGTGTAGGCAGCGGTGAGGATGGAGCAAGTTTAGGCAGTGCTGAGGGTGGAGCAAGTTTCGGCATTGGTGAGGATGAAGCAAGCTTCGGCAGTGGTGAAGGTGGAGCAAGTTTAGGCAGTGGTGAGGGTGGATCAAGTTTAGGCAGTAGTGAGGATGGAGCAAGTGTAGGCAGCGGTGAGGATGGAGCATGTTTAGGCAGTGGTGAGGGTGGAGCATGTTTAGGCAGTGGTGAGGGTGGAGCAAGTGTAGGCATTGGAGAGTATGAAGCAAGTTTAGGCAGTGGTAAGGGTGGAGCAAGTTTAGGCAGTGGTGAGGGTGGAGCAAGTGTTGGCAGTGGTGAAAGTGGAGCAAGTGTAGGCAGCGGTGAGGGTGTAGCAAGTTTAGGCAGCGGTGAGGGTGTAGTAAGTTTAGGCAGCGGTGAGGGTGTAGCAAGTTTAGGCAGTGGTGAGGGTGGAGCAAGTTTAGGCAGCGGTGAGGGTGGAGCAAGTTTAGGCAGCGGTGAGGGTGTAGCAAGTTTAGGCAGCGGTGAGGGTGTAGCAAGTTTAGGCAGTGGTGAGGGTGGAGCACGTTTAGGCAGCGGCGAGGGTGTAGCAAGTTTAGGCAGTGGTGAAGGTGGAGGAAGTGTAGGCAGCGGTGAGGGTGTAGCAAGTTTCGGCAGCGGTGAGGGTGGAGTAAGTTTGGGCAGCGGTGAGGGTGGAGCAAGTGTAGGCAGCGGTGAGGGTGTAGCAAGTTTAGGCAGTGGTGAGGGTGTAGCAAATTTAGGCAGTGGTGAGGGTGGAGCAAGTTTAGGCAGCGGTGAGGGTGTAGCAAGTTTAGGCAGTGGTGAGGGTGGAGCAAGTGTCGGCAGTGGTGAGGGTGTAGCAAGTTTAGGCAGTGGTGAGGGTGGAGCAAGTTTAGGCAGCGGTGAGGGTGTAGCAAGTTTAGGCAGTGGTGAGGGTGGAGCAAGTGTAGGCAGCGGTGAGGGTGTAGCAAGTTTAGGCAGTGGTGAGGGTGGAGCAAGTGTAGGCAGCGGTGAGGGAGTAGCTGTATTTTTGGAGAGTTTGGGCTTGCTTCCTCGATTGTTTCTATTTTAAACAAAACAGTTTCGCGTATCCTCAGAATCTTGCATACAGCTCCGGCTGAGACATGAAGTCGGGCTGCAATTTGTCGGATGGAGTAGCCTTCACTAACTAAGAATTTGATCTCTTGTCATGTGATGCTCTTGTCTTGTCATGTGATGTCACGTGATGCCATGTGATATTTCCTTCCCATGAGCCATAATATGCACCACATTACTACAAGGATATCACTGCCTGTACTTTTATAGTCATTCTGCAGGTGTGGCACTTTCTGATTGCTTGCATGATAATCAACCACAGTATACTATTAGTCTAGTAGGAAGACTAGGTCCCCCTGCACCCCCCGGAGATATACTTCTAATCAGTGTTTCTAGATTGGAAAAAATGTGTAGAAAATGACTAGCTATGGCCCCAAGCTGAAAAAATGTCCCACATACCATTTTTATGCAAATTACTGCTGCCATTATCAAAAAAACGATTTTTGACATATCTCAGCCAATATTGCAGATAATTGAAAAATGAAGGTGTCTAGACCCATGTTTTGAAGGGCATAGATCATGATAGAACTATTCATAACATGATTACATGTGTCTATGGTATACTAGTATGCTAATTAGTGCTTTATTTACAAAATAATCACAGTTTTACGAAATAATAGACTCATATTAAGGTCCGTCTACACAGACGTTAACACAAAGTTTTATTTTTCTAAATATTACAACTGTCAAAATAGTCCTAGCACTCAATGTGACCACTCTTCTCTTGCTTGTTTTAGATAAACATCATTAGCATTAGTGATTCTACACTGAGTCAGTCATCATCATTTTCATCGAAATCGTCAGAGTCAAACTCTTCTTCTCCTTCCTCTTCCTCCTCCTCTTCGTGCTCTCCTGTGTTCAGAAGATCCACCAGTGAGGTTGGTAGGATGGGACCACTGGACCACATTGGTTTCAACAGTCCTTCATCAGTCCTTATCCATCCTTGCTCCTCATAAGGTTTTGGCTTTTCGATGATAGGTTGATCGGCTCTTTTGTACAATGCTACGCGGTGGTTCACACGCTGGATGTGCGGCTTCAGGGCAGACTGGCATGGAGGAAGGCGAGCCAGATCAACCTTGGACTTGGATGTGAGGGTCTTGTCCTCTCCCACCATTTTTCGTAGCAGCTTGGCACGGACAATGTCCACTGATGACTCGCGACTCTGGCCGTACATCACACAGGTGAATTTTTCTAACTGCCTCTCCACCTCAGGGTTGGCATCCCAGTTGTCACCCAGTTCACCGAATGCCCTGTGAAACCTGGGATTCTTCTCCAGCTTTTTCAAGGGCCCGACTTTTCCCTTCCCTTTGAAGGCACTGGTGCAGTCTTCTCCGCTGAACACATAGTACCCCAGGAGAGTGGCACAGTAGTCCTCTCCCAGGGATTCTGCCAGCTCAGAGACGTTGACAAGTTGGCGATGCTTCCCTGACCCTGTATCCAGGTACACCGTCAGCTTGATGTTGTGGGCATGGTGGAGCAGGATCAGGAGGATGTCTGTGTCCGGTGTTCTGACTACAGCGTTCTTGTATCCGATGGTAGCAGCATGATGGAGGTACAGAACCACCCTGGTATCAGTCTCTTCCTGGTTGCTGTAGATCGTGGGGAGTTCACGTACCTCGACCTGAAACACAAAAAGGCACCGCATTTGGGATTTTGGGAGATTTGGGGTTTTGGGTTTGGATTTGGGGTGGGAGAGTTTTTGGTGTGTCGACCTTCAGGCTACGCTGTTGTGACCTATTGATGGTAGGTAGCATTCGGTCCTTGCTGCTCTCGAACCCGGGCTTGACCTCCTGCACCATGATTCCTCCAGCACTGTTTACAATGTTGCTGCCGTGCACACTGGTAGTGGTTTTATTCAAGTTGTCCCACTCACAGTGGAATACAAGGTTGCCCTCTCCTGTCACAATTTGTGGTGTACGATAAGTTGAGACTTCATCCAGGACCTTGGCGAGAGCAGTTTCCAACTCCAAGGCGAAATCGTAGCTCTCAGAGTGTCCAAGCCTGTGTAGTATTGTGGTGAGCTGTTTGCTTCGGAACAGGTGCCTTACAGTCACACAGAGGAGAATGTGCTTTGGTAACTTCCATTTTCCATCTGACACTGCACGGCACAGATCTTGTCCAATGGAGAAGACCAGACGCTTCACCTTTTCTGTCTCGATGCCCTCCTTGCCAGTCATTAGCACGCTGAGAAAGCGGACAAGGTCTGGAGGTAGGATGTCTTCAGGATTGAGCTCCATGTCTTCAGCTGTTGGTGGCCATGGTTGGTCTTTACACTCTCTGAAAGCCTGTAGAATACCCTGGCGAAGTTGGAGGGCAACATTTTGGTTCTTGTTTGTGCTTCCGAGTGTGAATGCTCGTGCGAGAGCATTGGAAACTGTTATGTTTGAGCTGTGCACAAGCCAGAAAGAAATGACATCACATTTGTCATGATCAACCTTCGTGAAGTGGATATGCTCCTTGATTGGGTCATTCTGTAGGCGTTTCAGTAGTTTCTCTGACCGATAATTTGAGTTCTCATATCCATTCAGTTTCAGTTCCTCGACATAGAGCAAGCGCAAGGAAGAAAGCTGTAGAACTTTATTCTGCTGGATGACCTGGGTTTGAATGTGTTCCAGTACTGAGTTGAATGCCTTTTCATGGGCGGCTGACATGCAAGCCTGCTCCTTTGGTGCTTCGGCTCTGTGAATCGCACGCTCATAGTTGTAGAATGCTGTGCGGAAAGCTTTAAAACATGACGGATGGTGTTTGGCCTCACATGCAAAGAGGTCTTTGTTTTTCACCTTTCGATGGAGTCGATAGAGACCCATTTTCTCAGCCCGTGTTTCGATTTGCTCCCATGCATTTTCTTTGTTTTTAAAGGATGGGAAGGTTGTAGGCCTCTCAGTATTGCGATGAGCATCTTTGGTCTCAACTTTCTCACAAAATATACACTCTGGCGGGAAGATGGGTTCAGCAGAACCTCCTGGTTTACGAGGAGAGTGATGCCATGATGAGGTTGATGGCCCTGGTTCTGTATCATCTCCCAGACGATGAAAGTGGCGGACAAAGTGCTTATAACACTTGCTGTGATATCCTACTCTTTCTAGGTCATCAGGAAGAGTTGCCGGGATCTGATCACATACTGATTGCATACGACATGGGGAGTCATGCGGTTGGTTGAGACGTCTATCCCGGATCTTTTGAAGCAGTTGCAGTTTTTCTGAAGCAGATCCTTTAATTTTACGGAGGGGCGTGAAATCCCCATGATCAGACATGGATGGTACATGAAGGATGCATGTAGGAGGAGAGCTTTGGGCTGCAGGTTCTACACTCCGTTTTCTTTTGGGCATGCTTGCTGTCGATGTCTACCATCACTGTTAAATGACAAATAAGAAATCACGAATGATGTTAAAAGTGCCTGTGAAAGGAGGCTCTGAGTTTTCAGTGAGGTAACAGAGGTTCTGAGTCATGTTCTACACTAGGGTACTTTTTAGCTGACTAAACCATGTTTAGTGGCATCAAAAGTGCTAATAGCTAAAACATCTAAATTCTTCCACACTAACGTTAGCTATCTAGGCCAATGAAACATTGTGCTAAGTTACTGTAGCTAGCTCAGCTGTCGTGCCTCTTTCTGGTTCAATTCATATACAGAAGTCAACAGATATGTCTCATGTTTGGCATTAACAAAAGTTTAAGTTACACCGACATTAGGAACATACTGTACATAGATGAGGCTAGCTTTAACGTTAGCTAACATGGTGCTAGCTGGCTCAGCTGTTATTCTGCCTGTTTATGATTTCATGCAGAAACTGAAGTCAAGAGTGTGAGTAACATTATAGTTAGCATCTTACCTGGCTAGATTGGAGGATGAATACCAAGAACAACACACAGATGGAATGGAAGACTGAACTTTCAACTGAGGTATTCAATAACATCAACGTTACCAATTGATACGAGCGCGCGACATTACCAATTGATACGAGCGCGCGAGCGCGCATGTTACATGGATGGAAATGTAAAATGGCAGCTATAGCAGCACTAATTTGGATCTCTAGTCTGTCATTTCTGCACTGTGATTGGATAACATAAAAAAATATGTTTGGGAGTTAACAGCAGGAGTTGGTAGATTTTACGTGGGCTGGGTGAGAAACCTTTAAATAAGCAAGTGAAAATCTCTCGCAATACAAAGTCAATGGTGGGAAGAAAAGTTGAGTGGTACCAATGTTACTGCCAATGTCCCGCCCCTATGCAAGACTCAGGAGCATCTTGTTGACATTTAACCTTGAAAATACCTGGGTTTAGACCCCTTATGTACCATGTTAAGTTATCTGCAGTATTAACGTATCCTTATCATTTGTAAAACTGATTATTTTGTAATTACAGCATTAATATGCATACTAGTATACCATAGACACATGTAATCATGTTATGAATAGTTCTATCATGATCTATGCCCTTCAAAACATGGGTCTAGACACCTTCATTTTTCAATTATCTGCAATATTGGCTGAGATATGTCAAAAATCGTTTTTTTGATAATGGCAGCAGTAATTTGCATAAAAATGGTATGTGGGACATTTTTTCAGCTTGGGGCCATAGCTAGTCATTTTCTACACATTTTTTCCAATCTAGAAACACTGATTAGAAGTATATCTCCGGGGGTTGCAGGGGGACCTAGTCTTCCTACTAGACTATATATCATATCAACATATGACTGTTTCACGAAGTACTGTACTTCAAGTTTTACACATGAGATGTGATTCTATCACATATTATTTGCATTTTAAAACCAGCTCCTAATCTGTTTATGTAAACAGAAAAAAAAACCTGGTGACATATACCTTTGGCTGCCCTACCACTCATTCTCCCACTACGCTCTCTGCCAACCACCCCCCCCCCCCCCCCCCCGACACCCCTTTCTTGTGCATGGCAGGTTGAATGAATGTAGGATTGATTGAATACAGGAATGATGGGCGAAATGGCCTCCTCTTATGTTAAAAAAAATCCTTCGTTTCCTTGGACATCACACACATCTTAGTGTGCATGACATCAGCACAAATATCCATGGAAATAGAACCTTGTGCTATTTGTTCAAGTCCGGAAGAGTGCAAACAAAAAAGAACAATGCCAGGCTGCTGGAATTTGACAATTGTCGCATCATGAATGACCCGTAACCAGCCCAAACAGTGAGGTAAATGCAATTTGAATCCATTTAGACAATGATTTGCAAGAATCCCACTGTGAGCCTGCTCACACCAATGCAATTATGCTATGCTGAGATCACAGAGTAATTTTATCTTGCTCTGACGGCTGTTGTTGGCAGCGTTAATGATCATAATTGCAAAAGTCAGTATTTGCTACCTAAACCTGCGGGAGACTTACAATTGGAAAAAGAAAGAAATCTTCGATATCACAACCTATCCGATTCCAGTAATTGCCCACTGCGGTTCATTGGAAAATAAAACTTCACCGTGATCCCAGAAATAACATAACTTCGTCAGGCAGGTCATTCATGATGAGACAACCGTCAAATTCCAGCGATAAGCCAGCTTTTGTAGTCATTATTCTGCAGGTTGAAAGTCTCCGACTGCCCGGTTCCCTGGAAAATGGACTTCGGAAATCTCCATGTGGAGAGTGCAAGGAGTGAACTCAGCACTATGTTGGAGCTAAGGTTCGATTCTGAACTCTTGAGATAATTTAATAACAGCAGTGAGAATTTCATATCTGGCGTATTGCATATATCTACACTCTACAGGGGAAATTTGAGTGAAAATTACACTTCCTTAATAGCTGAGAGTAAGCAATACATCCCCTCCTAACTTGGCACAGAGAATGCTACTTTTTTGCAAGATGACTGTTATGCAGAAATATCTATACTGCACTCATGGGTACTGGAACCAAGATAGTGACTGATGCTGTAAATTAACTCGGACAGCAGCAAAAATACAAAGCAAGGATGTAATTGCTAATTTCAGAACAACATTAGCGAACTGAGCGGGCGGCAAGATAAGTCAAAAGAAATAGGAATAAAATACCTTCGATGGGAATTGAGCTGCCGTGAATAAAATTGAAGCCGAAGTTTTGGGCCTTCTGACCCTTCAGTGGAGGAAAAGGGCCTTGCTCCGACAAAGGGGTAAGGCCCGAAACATCAGCTACAGTTTTACTCACGGAGGATAAGTTACCATTTAATGTATTTTCGAATTTATTCATATTTGTTTGGGAAAATAATTACAAGCTTTATTTGGAGTAACTTGTTTTTAAAGCTGCGCTGTCTTTGAGGGGTATTCAAAAATGAATTTGGGGCAAATTTGGAAAATGTATCACAGTCATAGAATTTCAGTAATGACATTCTATAAAGGAAAACTTGTACATCTGACAAGTAGATATTGTGGACAGCAACAAACAACTTTGTACCAAACCATTTGGGGTTACACCAACAAACATCCCAGACCAAATGGTGCCATTTTAAAGGGCAAACGAAGATATCTTGCTAATCTATATACAGTCGCGTGAAAAAGTAAGTACACCCCATGTAAAGTTTTGACTTTTTCAACATATTTCAACATACAGTTATTTGATCTTCATTTCAACAATATTGATAGATAAAGGTGATAGAATATAACAAATGTGATGAAACATTTACATGTTGTAGTCCATTGTATAATATAAATAAACATAAATGCAAATTTCGCATGTGAAAAAAGTAAGTACACCCTTGGCTCGAATAGGTGGTATTGCCCCCTTTGGCAGAAACAACATCAAGTTGGCGTTTCTTATAACTGTCTACCAGTCTCTGACATCGACTGGGAGAAATTTTTCCCCACTCCTCCATGCAGAATTATTTCAGCTGTGCGATGTTTGAGGGGTTTCTTGCATGCACTGTTCGTTTAAAATCCCCCCACAACATCTCGATGGGATTTAGATCCGGACTTTGACTTGGCCATTCCAGAACCCCCCATTTCTTTCTTTTCAGCCATTCCTTGGTGGATTTACTGGTATGTTTAGGGTCATTGTCATGTTGCAAGGTCCACCTTCGGTTGAGCTTCAACTCTCCGACAAATGGCCTCACATTATCCTCAAGCACCCTCTGGTACAATGAAGAATTCATAGTGGATTCTATGATGGTGAGCTGCCCAGGCCCTGACGCAGCAAAGCTGCCCCAAACCATAATATTTCCACCACCATGCTTCACAGTGGTATCAGGTTCTTGTGGTCAAATGCTGTCTTTGGTTTTCGCCAAACATGTCTTCTGGTACTGTGGCCAAATAGCTCTACCTTTGACTTATCTGTCCAGAGCACATTGTTCCAGAAGTGCTGGTCTTTGCCGAGGTGTTCATTGGCAAACTTTAGTCTTGCCCTGATGTTCTTTCTGGACAGCAAAGGTTCCTCCTGGCACACCTCCCATGTAGATCAAATTTGTGCAGCCTCTTTCTAATGGGAGACTCGTGCACTTTGACATCAACAGTGGCAAGAGCTACCTGTAGGTCCCGTGATGACATTCTGGGGTTCTTAGAGACTTCTTTCAGCATCTTGCAGTCTGCTCTCGGGCTGAACTTGCTGGGGCGGCCTGGCCTGAACAAGTTGGCAGTTGTTTGGAATCTTCTCCACTTGTAGATCATCTTCCGGACAGTCGAATGATTGATATCAAATTGTTTGGAGATCTTTTTAAATCCCTTCCCAGACTCGTAGGCATCTATAACCTTCTTTCTGAAGGCCTCAGTGAGCTCTTTTGATCTAGGCATGGTGACTCCGCACACTTCAACAACAAAGAGCAAACCAAACTAAATGTCTGAGGTTTGAATAAGACAGGTTCCTCCAAAATCCTCTCTAACGATATTCTAATCATTTGCACCTGAGCTGGTGCAACTGATTCTAATTTTTGGTATTTGAAGTGGTGATAAATGTAGGGGTGTACTTACTTTTTCCACATGCGAAATTTGCATTTATGTTTATTTAAATTATACAATGGACTACAAAATGTAAATGTTTCATGATATTTGTTATATGATATCACCTTTATCTATCAATATTGTTGAAATGAAGATCAAATGGCTTTATGTTGAAATATGTTGAAAAAGTCAAAACTTTACATGGGGTGTACTTACTTTTTCACGTGACTGTATATAAAAGAAAGTTTTTGTTTGTTTGTTTGTCTGCGCGTGCTAATCTCCTCAACGGTGAAAGATAGGAGGAAACCTCTGACACAAAAAATGTCGGGACGGGCCCTGGGAAGGATATAGGCTAGGTGGCGAGGCCGGTCGAGGCCCACCTCGGCCGGGCTGGGCCCATTTCGCAATTAAAAGCAGAGCTGAATTATAGTAGTCAATCTTCTATGGCCGAGAGTAAAAGCTGAATTATGGTAGTAAATTCATTCAAAAAGAACTAAAAATGTCGGGACGGGCCCCGGGGAAGGTTATAGGCTAGGTGGCGAGGCCGGTTGAGGCCGCTTCGGCCGGGCTGGGCCCATTTCGCAATTAAAAGCTGAGCTGAATTATAGTAGTCAATCTTCTATGGCCGAGAGTAAAAGCTGAATTATAGTAGTAAATTCATTCAAAAAGAACTTAAAATGTCGGGACGGGCCCCGGGAAGGTTATAGGCTAGGTGGTGATGCCGGTCGAGGCCGCTTCGGCCAGGCTGGGCCCATTTCGCAATTAAAAGCTGAGCTGAATTATAGTAGTCAATCTTCTACGGCCGCGAGTAAAAGCTGAATTATAGTTGTAAATTCATTCAAAAAGAACCCGGGCAACGCCGGGTGCTTTCGGCTAGTTATCAATAAGTATTGAGAACATGAATACACCACAAGCATCTAGGTTTCCATAAAAAATATTATTTCATAATCTTCCATGTCCAAGATATAATTAATGTATGTCATGTGGAAGTAAAGATAAGCTTCTTATCCTGAAAGCATTTTCTGTAGCTCATCATCAAACTAATGAACCATTCAACAGTAAGTCCCCAATGGGAGATTCATAATAATCATCAAAACATTTGAATAACACAGATGTCAAACAAATTTTAATTTCCCCCATCAACCAATATTACCTGCCATAATTCATGCAATCCGTGTCTGTGAAGCCATTGTGCGAAGGCATACTGACAGTACGATGCAGAGCAGGTCGGGCCGTAACTGGAGAGAGCGATCGGACAGGGGAACGAGTGCCGGGAGGACGTGCTGGAAACTCAGCATCGACTGCCACAGTACTCGCCACTTCAAGGCCACGGATGAATACACCTGTGTTACCACGCCGGACAGCATGACTGTCATTGGTTATGTTTGGTCGAAAAATAGACAGTGGGCTGGTGGATAGTGTTTCTTTATTAAAACAGGCCGAAGAGGGGCTCTCGCTCTGAATACGTTGAAGCTTGCGGGATGGCCGGCCTGCAACTCTGTTTGACACTGGGAAATGATACTCCGAGGTGTGTACAGAGTTGTCATTTGCATGTGGCACATCACAAATACTAACGCTCCGTCGCCTGTCCAGGGCCCATTCACTACTACTACTACTACTGCTGCAGGTACTACCCAAATCCCAAGGACCAACAGCATCCAAATCCACAGGCAGAGCTTGACTGTACCTCCTCTGATCAAAGTGTGCAGGACTGCATCCACTCCGTGCTACGGGACAGGAGTCGAGCTGACTCGACGAACTGCGTGTACGAAGTTTGCATTCACGCCTCGAAGCACGATTTTCAGCCTGAAAGACTTGAGTAGTCTTCCCGACATCCCTGTGGCATTGTTGAGGATTACCATCAGGCAATGATGCGTTCATTGAAAGTCTCCGACTGCCCTGTTCCCTGGAAAATGGACTTAGGAAATCTCCATGTGGAGAGATGAGACCTGTGCGCCGTCCAAGTCGCAGAGCGAGCTCCTTGAAAGAAGAAAGTCGTGAGCCTTGAACTTCATTGCTATAATCAGCTTCCGAGAAACGCCGAGGACCACCCCAGTGATCTGGAGAAGCATGTGTAACCAGACTGTCCATTGATCTAAATATATTATCTACACGTGAATCATTAATGTCCAACCCTGCATCTTCTTCCTCACCTTTTTCTTCCTCTTCAGAAAATTGACTGGTGGTGGCAGTGTGTCTACTCCTTGTTGGTTGTGTACCCTGAGAACTTGGCCTTAGCTCTGCCGTGCTGCTGTTCATTGTGACTGGCAACTTGCGCAAGAATGCCTGGCTCGCTTCAAGGCACTTGTCCCTGGCAAACTGATATTGGCACATCAAGCCTGGTTTGCCCATATCACGAGACAACTCTTTTGCCAAATCTTCCATCTCAGTAAACATGCTTTGAGGCAACTCGGGATTCTCACGCCGGTAGGCCTGCAGCCGATGAGCCACGTCTTGACTCGTGGCTGGTGATATTGCAGCTTCCCCCTTCTGCAAGCTCAATTGGGGCAGTCTTCGAATGGACTCCAGTGACCATTCATATGCCTGTGAACAACAAAAAATATATATTGTTTTTCATTATGATCGCACAAAACCTGATATTTCATGATATTACTTCAATACCTCTAATTATGCTTCCGTTGACGAAGTCGCCGGAGGCATTATGTTTTCTGTTTGACCGTCCGGCTGTCCATCCGTCCGTCAGTGATAGGTTTTCGTTACCGCGATAACTTGAGAACGGCTGAAGGGATCTTAGTCAAACTTGGTGCAGGTATGTATAATGAGGTAAAGATGACCTGATTCGATTTTGGGGTCATGAGATCAAAGGCCAACGGTCATGTTCGGGAAAAAATCCTGTTACCGCGATAACTTGTTAACCAGTGATGGGATTTTGACCAAACTTGGTACAAGTATGTATTATAATGTAAAGATGATCTGATTAGAATTTGTGGTCAAGAGGTCAAAGGGGAAAGGTCAATGTCTGTAATAGGTCTATAACTTGACAACGGCTGAAGTGATCTTATTCAAACTTGGTACAGATATGTATAATGATGTAAAGAGTAACTGATTAGATTTTGGGGTCCCGAGGTCAAAGGCCAAAGGTCATGTCAGGTAAAATTGTGATAACTTGTGAACAGCAAAAGGGATTTAAATTAAAACTTGGTACAGGTATGTATAATGATGTAAGCATGAACCGATTCAATTTTGGGGTCAAGAGGTCAAAGGTCAGAGGTTATGTCAGGTATAAATGTGATAACTTGAGAACAGCTGAATGGATTGAAATCAAACTTAGAACAAGTATTATAGTGATGTAATAATGTGGGCAGAGGCATATCGGTCAACGTCGTGACGTCGAAGAGTGTTGTTCTAGTTACTCTATGAGTTATTAACGTTTGCCACCAAAGGTGGACGGAGGTTTTGTTTTTACCCTTGTTTGTTTGTCTGTCTGTGAGCAGGATAAATCAAAAAGTTATGGACGGATTTGGATGAAACTGGGTGCACAGGTTTGGGTGTGTGACAAGGACGAATTGATTCAATTTTGGTGAAGATCTTGATCCGGTTACGAGATTTTTTAAATATACCAAGTGATTCTTCACCATTGAGAGATGGGGACAAAAATTATATATATCACGATATTTCACAACATTATGGATGGACTCAGATGAAACTTGGTGGTCAGGTTGGGTGTGTGACAAGGAAGAATTGATTCATTTTTGGTGAAGATCCAGATACAACCCATCAGTGGGATACAAAATGGAAACTGTTCAGACTGGTGGAGATGTGCACTCTATCGATGCCGTTCTATTTTTTACTTTATCTTTTATAAGTAAAATGTGAAAAAAACCTAAGATGTATAAAAAATGTGAGCAAAAAAAAAAGAATTCTTCTATTTAAAAAAAGAAAAAAGAATCTTCTAAAAAGGAGAAATGAGAATTGTACTCCAAACCTGCTTGGTTTTTTGCACAGCTGCCTTGAATTGTACAAAATGTTTTTTCAGCTTGAGATTCTCCCTGTGGAAATGATTCTCCCGACATCTCCATTTGTAGTCAGACATCGTCTGAAGCAGGAATGGCTTTCCGAGTATAACTGCTCTGCAATTGAACCTGGCTGAAAAGCTCTGTACTGTGCAATGTGCACTGACCGTCTCCACAAGGGAAAACTGCTAACCTCGCAGGAAAAACCTTCAAAGGCTAACGACGGAAGCAAAGCAAACCAGTCACCTGCAGTTATGCGGCTTGTATTTGTACGACGGATAACGCATGGAGGAAAGGTTTAGCACATTTTAAGAAGAGTCTTTCCTGTTCTGCCCACCTGTTTAATGACATCTGCCCACCTTAAAGGCAAGTTAAGCAGTTTTCTTACACACATGCACGCAGCAAAACTACCCACAATTAATCCATGCAATGGTTAATGCAACGCCTACATTCCAGGAGTCAACGTCACAGCACATTAGGAACCAAAGCGACTCCTTTATGAAAACATTTGGCATCATATCAAACAAGGTCTCGGTGAGAGTGCTTCGGCACTAATGGAAAGCAAGGAAGCATTAACAGGTTTCCAGCCCATCACATCCTACAACTTTTTCAATACATTCTCAATCCACTAACACGACCCAAGGTTCACACAAATGGTGGCAATGAAACAATGTTTTACTAACGTCTCAACCAATTACCTTTGGAAACGAATGTGTTTCCTCAGCACACGACTTCCTTTAGCCGAAAGTGTGCTGAAAAGTAATGTCTCATATTTTTCTTCTCCACAACAGGTAAATATATTCGAATGAAACAAAGTGCAATCTGCACATTAGTTCTTTCTGCCATTGGGTGTGAAGATTCGTGATTCTGACACTAGACGTCTCAGTGCTATTTTAGGTAAGATGGTAGACGGCCGCACGACCTGTCAATGCTGTGAAGTGTAAACTTCTGGAGATGTAAGTTTGGGCGACTGACTGGAGATGAGAGTTTGGGCGACTGACTGGAGATGAGAGTTTGGGCGACTGACTGGAGATGAGAGTTTGGGCGACTGACTGGAGATGAGAGTTTGGGCGACTGACTGGAGATGAGAGTTTGGGCGACTGACCGGAGATGAGAGTTTGGGCGACTGACTGGAGATGAGAGTTTGGGCGACTGACTGGAGATGAGAGTTTGGGCGACTGACTGGAGATGAGAGTTTGGGCGACTGACTGGAGATGAGAGTTTGGGCGACTGACTGGAGATGAGAGTTTGGGCGACTGACTGGAGATGAGAGTTTGGGCGACTGACTGGAGATGAGAGTTTGGACGACTGACTGGAGATGAGAGTTTGGGCGACTGACTGGAGATGAGAGTTTGGGCGACTGACTGGAGATGAGAGTTTGGGCGACTGACTGGAGATGAGAGTTTGGGCAACTGACTGGAGATGAGAGTTTGGGCGACTGACTGGAGATGAGAGTTTGGGTGACTGACTGGAGATGAGAGTTTGGGCGACTGACTGGAGATGAGAGTTGGGACGACTGACTGGGAATTAGAATTAGGTGCACCATTACAGTCCAGAGAGTACGAGACAGTCAATGGAGTTCCCCACAAAGGACTTAGCTCCATCAGATTTTCATATATTCCCAAAAGCTTAACACCTTCATGGAGAACATGTTTTTCCGACGATGATATCAAAGCCACTGTGAAGCGCTGGTTAAGTCAGCAGGACTCATTTCTATTGTGATGGCATCACAAAACTACTTGAACTTTTTCAGAATTGTGTGGACTGCAATGGTGATTATGTTGAGAAATACAGGAATGGCCAAAAATATTGGCACCCTTGCACTTTTCTCAAATAATGCACCACTTCTTCCAGAAAATTGTTGAAATTAAGAAATCTTTTGGTATCCACATATGTATTTCCTTTGCTTTGCAGTGGAACAAAACAAAAAGAAAAAGCTGAAAAAAATTCTAAATCTTAGCTTATTCCACACAGAAATCCTAAAATTGCGTGGACTATATTATTGGCACCTTTTAGAAGTTTTTTTAAATAATTAGATTTCAAGTAGGTGATTCTCCTTTACTTTGGAATTGAATTCACCTGTGGTGAGTTGTAAGTGACTGCAATATAAAAATCACTCATTCAACCCGTTTGAATAGAGAAAAGGAGTCATTCTGCTGTTTTGTGTTTGTTTTATTTTGCTTCACCATCCGTCGTCTGCTGTTTGTTTTGTGTTTTGTATGTCTCGCAATGAGCATGGACAAAAAGAAAGAAAAGCAGAGAATTGTCTAAGGAGGTCAGACACAAGATTGTAGCCAAGCATGGACAATCTCAAGGCTACAAGTCCATCTCCAGAGACCTTGATGTTCCTGTGTCCACCGTACGCAATGTTATCAGAAAGTTTAAGGCCCATGGCACTGTAGCCAACCTCCCTGGACATGGCCACAAGAGAAAACTTGATCGAAGATTGCAGCAAAGGATTGTTCAAATGGTGGAGAAAGTACCTCGATCAACTGCCAAACAGAATCCAACAAACCAAACAAAACAACTTTTCTTCTACAAATAACCAAATGCACTCATATTCTGATGACTCAACATTGCATTCCTCCATGTTTTTCCCATCTGCCCAATCTTCCCTCAATTGATCTGCATCTCGTTTTATCACAACCACCTCTTTAAATTCGGTTTTGGACAACATTTCCCAGTGGGGCAAATGTAATCAGGTTAAATTTAATGCTTCTAAAACTAAATTTCTTCCCATCTCTCTCTCTAAAACTCCTCTCAACTCTCCAATCTCCTATGAAAGCTCCACAATTACACCATGTGATACAATACACCGACTAGGTATTACCCCAACTTCAAATTTATACTGGAATCCACACATTACACAAATAGCTAAATCTGCCTCGAAGAAACTGGGAGTCCTGTTCAGATGTCGAAGATTATTCTCCTTTCAACAGTTGCTTCAACTATATAAAGGATTGATTCGTCCTTGTATAGAGTACTGCTCTCACATCTGGGGAGGTTCTAGTTCTACATACTTACTGGACAGAATTGAATTAAAAGTAATTCGACTTATCAACTCTCCCAATCTGACCTCAAAACTTGACCCACTGAAATTACGTCGCAAAGTTGGCTCTCTTTCTCTTTTCTACAGATATTACTTCGGTTTCTGCTCCCAATAACGTGCTGCTTGTATACCTCCGCCATTAGCGAGACCAAGGAATACTCGACAAGCCACTACATCTCATGATTATTGTGTGGCCATTGGCAACTCAAGGGTGGGCCGTTATGATGTTTGTTTCTTCCCCTCCACTGCCAAATGTTTGTTTCTTCCCCTCCACTGCCAAATGTTTGTTTCTTCCCCTCCACTGCCAATCTCTGGAATTCTTTACCTTCACATGTCTTTCCAAACACTTATGATCTTCCCCTTTTCAAAAAGCAGATTTTCTGCTTTCTCAAAAACTCTTAGACTATTCTCTCCTTCCTTACTTTTCTATCAATGCAGCTCTTTTATTTAGGCCTGACCTCGATGAGGACGACATAGTCTGTGCCTGGAGCCTTCGACATAAAAAAAGAAGATTCAGGCTGACCTTCAGACACAGGGTACGACAGTTTCAACTCGCACCATCCATCGCCAACTCAATGAAAGGGGGTTCTATGGTAAGAGACCCAGGAGGACCCCTCTGCTGGGAGAGAGACATAAGAAAGCCCGACTGGAGTTTACCAAAACACACCTGAACTAGCCAAAATCCTTCTGGGAGAATGTCCTGTGGACAGATGAGACCAAATTAGAGCTGTTTGGTGAAGCACATCAACTCTACGTTTACAGAAAACAAAATGAAGCCTTCAAAGAAAAGAACACCTTCCCTACAGGAAAACATGGAGGAGGTTCAGTGATGTTTTGGGGTTGCTGTGCTGCCTCTGGCACTGGGTGCCTTGAATGTGTGCATGGCATCATGAAATCAGATTGCCAAGGCATTTTGGAGCGCAATGTTCAACCCAGTGTCAGAAAGCTGGGTCTTCGTCGAAGGTCATGGGTCATGCAGCAGGACAGTGACCCCAAACACACTTCAAAAAGCACCCAGGAATGGTTCAAGACAAAACGCCGGACTGTTCTGAAGTGGCCAACAATGAGTCGAGATCTAAATCCCATTGAACACCTGTGGGGAGATTTGAAAACAGCATTTGGAAGAAGGCACCCTTCAAATCTGGGAGATCTGGAGCAGTTTGCACAAGAAGAGTGGGCCAAACTGCCAGTAGAGAGGTGTAGGAAGCTCATTCATGGCTATAGGAAGCGCATGACTGCAGTTATTTTGTCCAACAGCTGTGCTACTGTTACGTGGTCCCCTCAGTGCATACCAGGTCTCGGTGACCCCCGGACCGTGAGAGGACCTTCGCCAGCAAATAGTATTATATAGGCGCATTCGCCACGCAATCCATAGGAATTTCACCCAGGCGACAACTGATGTGCAAGTATATATTTCCAATGGTAATGATACCAAACACTTTCAAAGACACAACCACGGAGATTTTCCCCGAGCAATCAACAATACACAACCAGGCACAATCAATATTACAACCATGTGAACTCATCTACACAAACTCTAAGATGGCCATCTTAATCTTATACATTCCTCACGTGAGCCCCACTCCTGACTCCCTCCGTGGTCAATGTCTCTCCTCTCCGCACACGGGCGGTTGAACGAGCCCCGGGCGGACGTGCTCTAAACGTGCCGTCTCGGACTGGGGCCGCGGCTGCAGCGCACCTCCTTGCCAAGCCACGGGGCAAACCCAGCGCGGCGTCCAACGTGCGCGAGGCCCCAAGTGCGGACCCGTACGCGTCTTTGTAGACGGGGCAAAACCCAGCGCGGCTTTCGACGCGAGCGAGGCCCAACGTGCGGACCCGTACGCGTCTTTGTAGACGGGGCAAACTGTCCCGGACGCTTGGTTTCGTGCACGAACTCACGGTGACTGGACGTGTCAAAAGGTATTTACCGCCCAGGTAACTCCTCTCGCCAGACGTTTCGCAACGGCGCGTTTTCCGCGCAGCGTAAGGTCGATTCCACCTTCTCGTCGTCGCGGGGCGAGGAAGAAGAAAAAACCTTCCTTTCCCTCGTGTCTTTTTCCTCCTTTTCCGTCACTTCCGCTTCCGGCCACTTCCGTTTCCTGCCACTCTTTCAGAAGGGCTCCTGACCCTCCAACCACAACAACTACACAACAACTTAATATACTACACACGGAAGCAAAGACCTGCATGGTAATGTACATACATTCACCTAAATATGTAACACTCCCCCCCTTCAAGAAAGAAAGTTTGAACCCAGCGAAAACTTTCTTTGCCGGCCAATTTGGAGAAACAACCAGATAACTCAACCCCCCCCACATTATCAGTTCCCCCCGGGCACAGTTATCACTTAAAAATAAAGCCAGTTAAGCCACTCGATAGCACTTTTCCGGGAGGCCAAGCCGAGTATTCACTACATGGATGCCTTTAGGAACGCGGAGTTCACGGTTAGTCCGTGCAGGAAAGTTCTCTACATGGGCGCCTTGAGGAACGTGGAGTTCACGGTTAGTCCGTGCAGGAAAGTTCTCTACATGGGCGCCTTGAGGAACGTGGAGTTCACGGTTAGTCCGTGCAGGAAAGTTCACTACATGGACGCCTTTAGGAACGGCGTTCACGGTTAATTCGTGTAGGAATCTTGGCTCGGCGGCTCCGCCGCCTTCAGTGCTTCAACTTCTCAGAACGTCCCTAATAATTAGGGTGGGACCACTGGTCCCTGTAGTCCCCTGAATACCGGTCTTCTTCTCGGCCACTACTTTGCCAATTCTTCCTTCGGGAGCGGCCGTAACTCAGGGAGCCTCCATAATAATATTGACTGCGGCCACCACCAAAACTACCGCCCAGTTGTCCTCTCCTGTAGACCTCTCGACGCCTACGAAATGCCTTCCCTACTGTTATGGTCCGACCCTCCAAATCCTTGCCATTCCAATTCTTCTCTGCCTCCCTGGCGTCTTTTGTGCTGGCAAACGTGACAAAGCCGAACCCTCTTGACTGTTGCGTTTCCCAGTCTCTTACCAACCGCACTTCCACCAGCGGCCCATATCTGTTGAAGACAGAGGTCAGAACTTCTTCCTCTGTTTTGAAGTTCAGTCCCCCTACAAATAACTTGGCACTTTTGTCACCATCCCGAGCTGGTGTGGTGTTATTTTCCCTGCTGGGCTCTTTATCAACCCTCAGGTTACCATAAACTTGACCCCCGGCCAAATCATTCCCGAGAACCACAGATACACCCTCTACAGGAAACGTGGCTTGTAAACCGACGGTGACCGGTCCTGACACCAAATCGGACTCCAACTGGATGACCTGAAGGGGAGCACTAACACCGCCCCCGATCCCCTGTAAACGAACACTATCCCTCGTTGCCGTCTCCTCGGACCATGGCAAAATGCCTTCAAGCATTAAAGATTGATGGGCCCCTGTGTCTCTCAATATCCTAACCGGTCTCCGGTTAGTCGAGGCTCCATCCAGTGACACAAACCCCTCGGAAATAAATGGTTGGTAACCCTCTTGATGGCGATTTCTTACGCTAGCCATCGCATTCGGAGTTGTAATAGTCGGACTCCGCTCTGGGTTGTCCCTTTTCATGAGGTAACAACTGGACATCAAGTGTCCAGGTTTTTTGCAAAACGCGCAAGTAGGCCCGGAGGAAAAACTCGGGGTCTGCCTCGGGCCCCCCGAACTATAAGTTTGTCTTGGGCCCGCATCCCTCTGATTTCGAACCGGTGGGGTATCATAGTTGTCCCCATAATCATCTCGAGGCCGCCGCCATGTATGGTCGTTCTCCGCACCTGCTGTTCCCCACCTCCCCTGCGGAGATCTAGGCGAGGAGTTAGGTTCGTGGACCCCTATTCGGTGGGTTAAGGCATAATCATCTGCCATGGTGGCTGCGTCCCACAACTTTGGTACCTTCTTTTCCTGCAGGTACACTTTGATGTCCTCGTGGACACACTGCTGGAATTCCTCCACCAGGATCAAGTCCCGCAATGTCTCGAAGTCTTTCCCGACTCCTTTTGACTCACACCACCGATCAAACATGTTTTCTTTCACTCTGGCAAACTCCACATGGGTCTCACTCTCCCTCTTCCTGGCATTCCTGAATTTTTGCCTGTAAGCTTCCGGAACCAACTCATAGGCTTTGAGGATGTGCTTCTTCAGTACCTCATAATCTGCACATTGGTCCATTGGTAGCGCCGAATAAATTTCCTGAGCTTTCCCCACCAGCACACTTTGCACGAGTATGGTCCATGCCTCCTCCGGCCAGTTTAATTGTCGAGCCACTTTCTCAAAGTGTGGAAAAAATTTCGCGACTTCTTTTTCACTGAACGGTGGAACCAGCCTCACATGTCTGCCCACATCCCAGGTTTTCTGGTTAGGTGTCGACCCCGTCAGCAAGGGTGGTGCCTCTCCCCGTTCTCTCATTAACTCCAGCTCCTTGAATTTGATTTCTTGCTGAAGCTGCATGTCACGTTCCTTTAATTCCCTTTCCGCTTTTCTCTCCTCTGCTTCGAGGTCCCTTGCAGCTCTCCTTTCCTCTGCTTGTTCCTTTTCTCTTCTTTCCTGGAGTTCTCTTTCCACTCTCCTTTCCTCTGCTTGTTTCTCTTCTCTCCTCTCTTCTGCTTTCCTTTCCTCTTCTGCTCTTTCCTTTTCTGCTTTCCTTTCTTCTTCTGCTCTTTCCTTTTCTGCTTTCCTTTCTTCTTCTGCTAACCTTTCCTGGAGTTCTCGTTCCACTCTCCTTTCCTCTGCTTGTTTCTCTTCTCTCCTCTCCTCTGCTTTCCTTTCTTCTTCTGCTCTTTCCTTTTCTGCTTTCCTTTCTTCTTCTGCTCTTTCCTTTTCTGCTTTCCTTTCTTCTTCTTTGATCCGTTCCTGGCTCCGTAATTGCAACTCCAGTTTCCGGAGCTCCACGTCTTCTGGTTCTTCGGGTAGCCACTCCCAGGCTAACTCGTCCCATGTTCCTAATCCCACCATAGATTGTATCACCGTGGCCTGCAACTCTGCCTTCCTCAAATTAGTTCGGACCTCCAAGTTAAAATGTTTGGCCAATTTCAAGAGATCCGACTTTAGCAACGCTCGGAACTGTGCCTCACTCGGGGTTACCCCAAAGTTCTGTGCCACAAACGCCATGGTGCCTATCGTTAACACCTGTTAACCTTCACCCCAAGACTTTCCCCAATTTCTCAAAAAAAAAATATTACCAATTAATAATTAATTAATAAATTTTAATTACCAAAAATATTATTATTTTATTATTTTATACACTTTTAGATCCCGGACGTAGACCCAATTGCGAAACCGCAAATCGTAATTTGGACGAGCCCCCAATTCTGTTACGTGGTCCCCTCAGTGCATACCAGGTCTCGGTGACCCCCGGACCGTGAGAGGACCTTCGCCAGCAAATAGTATTATATAGGCGCATTCGCCACGCAATCCATAGGAATTTCACCCAGGCGACAACTGATGTGCAAGTATATATTTCCAATGGTAATGATACCAAACACTTTCAAAGACACAACCACGGAGATTTTCCCCGAGCAATCAACAATACACAACCAGGCACAATCAATATTACAACCATGTGAACTCATCTACACAAACTCTAAGATGGCCATCTTAATCTTATACATTCCTCACGTGAGCCCCACTCCTGACTCCCTCCGTGGTCAATGTCTCTCCTCTCCGCACACGGGCGGTTGAACGAGCCCCGGGCGGACGTGCTCTAAACGTGCCGTCTCGGACTGGGGCCGCGGCTGCAGCGCACCTCCTTGCCAAGCCACGGGGCAAACCCAGCGCGGCGTCCAACGTGCGCGAGGCCCCAAGTGCGGACCCGTACGCGTCTTTGTAGACGGGGCAAAACCCAGCGCGGCTTTCGACGCGAGCGAGGCCCAACGTGCGGACCCGTACGCGTCTTTGTAGACGGGGCAAACTGTCCCGGACGCTTGGTTTCGTGCACGAACTCACGGTGACTGGACGTGTCAAAAGGTATTTACCGCCCAGGTAACTCCTCTCGCCAGACGTTTCGCAACGGCGCGTTTTCCGCGCAGCGTAAGGTCGATTCCACCTTCTCGTCGTCGCGGGGCGAGGAAGAAGAAAAAACCTTCCTTTCCCTCGTGTCTTTTTCCTCCTTTTCCGTCACTTCCGCTTCCGGCCACTTCCGTTTCCTGCCACTCTTTCAGAAGGGCTCCTGACCCTCCAACCACAACAACTACACAACAACTTAATATACTACACACGGAAGCAAAGACCTGCATGGTAATGTACATACATTCACCTAAATATGTAACACTACCAAATATTAAGTCGAGGGTGTCAATAATTTTGACAATGCCATTTCTTTTTATTTTCTGATTTAAAAGGATATATTAAGTTCTGAATCAAAAACAAAGGTTCTTTAATAATAATAGTAAAATAAAGAATTGTGGAAACCAAATACTTTTGTCAATTTCAACTTATTTATAAAGAAAATTTTGAGTTATTTGAAAAAAGTGTGAGGGTGCCAATATTTTTAGCCATGACTGTATATACAGTACACCATGGTAGAATAAATATTGATGTTAGTATCTGTCTGTTTCTTCGAATATCTTCACCTATTTTGGAGAAAAAGAATGAGAGGCATCGATGCTATAAAAGGAGCCGTGCGTATGTCCGTGTGAGTTCCACCAATTGGTTGGACAGTTTGCCTGACTCCACCCACAATTTCTATATTACGGCTGCTAATTTAGGAACCCATTAGACTTACCATTTAGAACCCTTTAGAATTATCTTTTCTCTCGAGCAACGCTTTTAATACGGAGGTTATGCAGATTTGCTCTTATTTCCAATTATTTTCTAAAGTTATTGTGAGTTGAACAGGCGACTGTGGACGGGTTTCTGCGAAGTCGGCGAGAGCATGATAGGGGAGCAGAAAACTTATTTATATATACATATTCCGCTGTTCTGACGTGGGAATGCGTGTTTGCTTTTACGAGTGGGAGAAGGGTAAGAGTAACAAGTACAAAAAGTTTTAATTAAAACAAAAGTCGCGTCGATGTTACACAATGCCTAGATGCAACTGTGCCTATAACGTCGATGTTATAGGCACAGGACATTCCTATTGATTCGATTACTTGATGTTATTTTTGTGCAAAGTGAAAATATATCTCGGCAATTTCCCGTGTGTGGCGACGAATTTTTAATATATCTCGGCATTTTCCCGTCTGTTATTTCAGGCGGTGTATGACTGACCATGCCGCGATTTAAAATATATATATATCTCGGCAATTTCCCGTGTGTGGCGACACGTGAACGAAGCTATGCTCCTCTCTCCACATTATTGTGACGACGTATAAATTAAATATTTCATCGTGACGATTGTCATCAAATGGACGAATTTTTAATATTTCTCGGCATTTTCCCGTCTGTTATTTCGGGCGGTGTATGACTGACCATGCCGCGATTTAAACAAAATATATATATCTCGGCATTTTCCCGTCTCTTATTTCGGGCGGTGTATGACTGACCATGCCGCGATTTAAAAAATATATATCTCAATGGACTTTAAGTTACAGGCCTTTGAGAATTCATTTCGTTCTATAAAGGGCAACTTTCATCGGATTTTCTTCCCGTTTTTTTTCAACCGAGTCTAAAACTATGTTAGCGACTGTGAAAAATGAAATGATATATCGAATTTGATTTGAAATAAAACTGTGTGAGAGAGGAAGACACCACGGGCCTACAAAACAGGCCTCAAAGCTATGCGAGTTAATAAAATGGTGGATATTTGTTTATATGAAGGCTCTCCCAGAATGGGTGGAGCTATGGTTCCCAGAATGGGTGGAGCTTTGAGGTTTTGTCTTCTCTGCAAGAACAAGAACAAGAAGAAGAACAACAACAACAACAGCAGAGGGCACTCTATGAGCAGCGTCTGCGACGCGGCTAAAAATGGGACAGCTTTGGAAGGGGACAGAGGGGTTGATGACTTTCAGGGTGAGTGGAATGGGGTTAGGGGGAGGTTTGAAGGCTTGAGTGTGAGGAAGGGATTGATGCCGTAGGGTTTGGAGTGGAAGGGTGAGGACTTGCGCATGGGAGGGCCAGGGGGAGAGGAGGGTGAGGGAAAAATGGGACAAAGTTTGGAGCAGAAGGCTGAGGAATTTTTTGTTAAAGGATTGGCGGAACTGCATGTACGAGTTTACTCACAGTAAAAAATGTAATTGTGCGTGTGTGTGTGTGTGTACGTATGTGTGTGTGTGTGTGTGTGTGTATGTGTGTGTATGTGTGTGTATGTGTGTGTATGTGTGTGTGTGTGTGTGTGTGTGTGTGTGTGTGTGTGTCTGTGTGTGTCTGTGTGTGTGTGTGTGTGTGTGTGTGTGTGTGCGTGTGTATGTGTGTGTGTGTGTGTGTGTGTGTGTGTGTGTGCGTGTGTGTGTGTGTGCGTGCAAATGTGGGGTGGGAGGGGGAAGGAGGGTGACCCAATGACCCTAAGGGTAATGTGAAAGTTACTTTTCAACACACCCTCGAATATTGATGCTGTTTGATTTTGTTCAAAGGAAAATAGTTACTGGCTGCATTAAGCACAGCAAATTTAGAATGTATTGTTTTTGTGAAAATCTGATTGAAGATTCATGACATACTATTGCATAATAAGGAATGCATGCCTCAAGTTGTGCAGCAAAATGTCGAAAGAAGGGTGCTGCATTGTACAAATGTTACATTTTACAGTTTCACTTCTCTGCACATATTTGTGAAATTGTAATTAACAATCTAGATCTAGCAAATGGTAATACTGAACATCGTAAGTAAAATTAACTTGGGAACAAATAGCAGATGAATGCATCAGTGGATATTTTTGGTCATGACCACGTTGCCCCAAGCCAAGCTCACTGTAACGACAGCTGCACTTGAATTGTGTTGTCAGAACCCTCAAGTTGAATGACAATGAGGAGACTTTATCTCAAGCATGGCCAGCATGTCTGAGCTTATGGCTCAAAAATGTGCACATAAATTCCACAAACACCTGTAGCAAAGCCAAATACAGTGCCTTCAGAAACTATTCACACCCCTTGACCTTTTCACAATTTCTTTTTTTACAGCCTGAATTTAAAATGGATTAAATCGAGATTTTTTGTCACTGATCAACACATACTAAATACCCCAAAATGTCAAAGAGGATTTTTTTTTAAAGAACTTTTTTACAAATAATTAAATACAGAAATATCAAATTTACATAAGTATTCAACTCCCTGAGTCAATACTTCATAGAAGTGCCTTTGGCAGCGATTACAGCTGAGTCTTCTTGAGTATGTCTGTATCAGCTATGCACATCTGAATTTGGAAAGTTTCTCCCGTTCTTCCTCACAGATTTGCTCAACCTCTTTAAAGTTGGATGGGGATAGTCGGTAAACAGCAATCTTCAAGTCTTTTCACAGATTCTCAATGGGATTCAAGTCTGGGCATCGGCTGGGCCACTCGAGGACTTTCACGTTCTTGTTCTGAAGCCATTCCAGTGTTGCTTTGGCTGTATGCTTGGGATCATTATCCTGTTGGAACGTAAATCTTCACCGCAGTCAAAGGTCTTTTGAACTCTGAAGCAGGTTCTCCTCAAGGATTTGCCTGTATTTGGCTCCAGTCAAGGTTCCCTCTATCCTTACAAGTCTCACAGTCCCTGCTGCTGAAAAGCATCCCCATAGCATGATGCAGCCACCACCATGCTTCACGGTAGGGATGGTGTTAGATGGGTGATGAGCTGTGCTCGATTTCCGCCAGATGTAGCACTTTACATTCAGGCCAAATAGTTACATTTTCATCTCATCAGACCACATAATCTTTTGCCTCAGGTTCTCAGTCTTTCACGTACCTTTTTGCAAACTCCAGGCCTGCTGTTATATGCATTTTTCTCAGGAGTAGTTTATGTCTGGCTACTCTCCCATAAAGCCTACATATGTGAAGGGCTGAAGAGACTGTTGTTCTTCCGGCAGATTCTCCCATCTCAGCGAAGGAACTCTGTAGTTTTATCACAGTGTCATTGGGTTATTGTTCACATCCCTGACCAAGGTCCTTCTTGGCCGGTTGCTCCATTTGGTCAGACAGCCAGCTGTAGGTGGAGTCTGGGTACTTTCATATACTTTCCATTTCCTAATGATGGAGCTCACTGTGCTCTTGGTAACTTTCAACACTCTATACATTGTTTTATAACCTTCCTCAGATCTATGCATCTTCACAATTCTATCTCGGAGGTCTACAGATAGTTCCTTGAACTTCTTGGTCGAGTTTCTGCTCTGACATGCACTGTCAACTGTGGGACCTTATATAGAAAGATGTGTTTCTTTCTAAATCCTGTCCAATCAATTGAATTGGCCACATGTGGACTCCAATCAAGTTGTAGACATCTCAAGGATGATCAAAGCAAAATGGATGCACCTGAGCTCAATTTAAAGTGTCATAGCAAAGGGGTTGAATACTTATTGACTCAAGACATTCGATCTGTTAATTTTTAACTATTTTGTAAAAATTTCAATAAAAAACAATCCACTGAAACATTATTGGATAAAATGTGTAGATCAGTGACAAAATCCATTTTAAATTTAAGGCTGTAACACAATAAAATGTGAAAAAGTCAAGGGGTGTTAATACTTTCTGAAGGCACTGTACAAAGTAAATCACACGTATAATCCTCCTAAATCAAGGCATTTATCTCAGCTTGAAAGTGAAAAGAGTTGGAATAATGTGAAGCTGAATAACCACTTTGATTCTTATTCTGTACATCACTCCTTTAAAACCTTTACAGCACAAAAGTAAATGAGACTCGATGCTGCATCACCAATGTACTTACTTTGTCCAAAAACTGGTAGAGACGCAGGGCCTTTTCCATCTGTCCTTGTCGAACCTCCAATCGGGAGCGAAAGGCATCAGCCCGTTTTCTGAATGCCTGTATGGCTCCAGCCTCCTTCACTAATCCACGATTGTGATCAGGAGAGCAAGATTCAGCCTCAGATAACAGCACTGCAGCCTCTTCACAGTGGTGCTGCGGGTGGCAGGGATGGAAGGGTGATGAAAGGGAAAGGTGCGAGGGGAACACTGTCAATGAATGAACTAACCACCAACAGTGTGCACACGTGCCTCCTCTCGGTATCGGTGGTTATCGATAGTGTGTACACGTGCCTCCTATCGGTATCGGTGGTTATCGATAGTGTGTACACGTGCCTCCTATCGGTATCGGTGGTTATCGATAGTGTGTACACGTGCCTCCTATCGGTATCGGTGGTTATCGATAGTGTGTACACGTGCCTCCTATCAGTATCGGTGGTTATCGATAGTGTGTACACGTGCCTCCTATCGGTATCGGTGGTTATCGATAGTGTGTACACGTGCCTCCTATCGGTATCGGCGGTTATCGATAGTGTGTACACGTGCCTCCTATCGGTATCGGTGGTTATCGATAGTGTGTACACGTGCCTCCTATCGGTATCGGTGGTTATCGATAGTGTGTACACGTGCCTCCTATCGGTATCGGTGGTTATCGATAGTGTGTACACGTGCCTCCTATCGGTATCGGTGGTTATCGATAGTGTGTACACGTGCCTCCTATCGGTATCGGTGGTTATCGATAGTGTGTACACGTGCCTCCTATCGGTATCGGTGGTTATCGATAGTGTGTACACGTGCCTCCTATCGGTATCGGTGGTTATCGATAGTGTGTACACGTGCCTCCTATCGGTATCGGTGGTTATCGATAGTGTGTACACGTGCCTCCTATCGGTATCGGTGGTTATCGATAGTGTGTACACGTGCCTCCTATCGGTATCGGTGTTATCGATAGTGTGTACACGTGCCTCCTATTGGATATGAATGAACTAACTACACGCTATCGGTCAGGATGCTCTCACAAAAACATACCAGGTAGCTGGTATCAAAAGTAAAACAAAAATGCAATAAAATAGATGTGCTGGCATCTATCAGCTCTGCTCAAACCATATCAATGCCTTACATTAAACAAAAAAATTATATAACTCTTGTCCTTCCGGGCAAAACAGTACCTTGGCCACTGTGTAAAAATCCTGAAACTTGCCGTGTGTGATCTGCATGTTCTCAAGAGAATCTGGAAGGGAGTCTGTCTGTTTCAGGCAACTTTCCCCTTCCCCATCCATCCACTTCTGGATCTGTGTACGAAAAAGAGTCACACACCCTCTGAATAACATACACTTCTCTTCCACTCTACGCAAAATAAATTATGTCTCTCAACAACCGTCATGGATCATGTACTCCAAAATTCTGAAGAATAAGTCTAATATATTTAACATTTTCCCTTCCGCAGGAAAACAATTCTCAAACATCTTTTTGCAGAAGCACATGAAAACAAATGTCTGTTTCTAGGCACTAGCTCACTTTGTTAAAATTCAACATGGCAGGAAATATTTTAGGATTGAAGGCCCAACAGTCCAACATGACTTGTTCAAAAGGTGACATCAATGTACATCTCAAAACAAACAAAACTAAAATGATCTGACATCTATCACATGGAAGAGCTGCTCCAGCTTGAGGTTCTTTGAGATAATCTCATTTTTAAGGTCAGACAATCAAGGACAACAGGTAATCCAGAAGCAACAGCCATAACACAAACACAACAACAACAGGCATTTTAAGGCCATTTTCCCTACAAGAGTGGGGGTTAGCCTTGCGGTCCCCATAGCCATAGCACAAATGGCATTTAGAAAACAACAGTTTACAAAAAGAGTGCATTTCGTACCATATTTGGCTATGAAAAGAAAGAAAAGTCTGCAGTGAACGGTGTCCTACCTCAGAAGCTTTCTGCTGTAGAGGTAAAAATGTCATTAAATAATCCAGACAATGAAGGTGAGAGTTGGAAAGGGTGACCAGCTCATGAAGTTTCTCCTCCACCTCCCCATATAGCAATGCCACATTCTCCACAGCAAGCCTAAATGTCAAAACAACAAAAGGTTAAGCTATATTTCTTGAGAATATGAAGGACATCAAACAGCTTTCCAAAAATATTACTTGAAATCAACTATTTGCTGCTGAAATATTTTCTTTATAAATCATTGGAACTCACTTTAAAGGTACCTTGTTGAACTCAGAAGTGAACACATGCAGAAGGAACATATCGTTTACATTTGTGAACATAAACGCATGCTTATGCACACAGAACTCTCGCAATATTGGTGTGTGTGTGTGTATGCGTGTGTGTCAGTGTGTGTGTTTGAGTGTGTGTATGTGTGTGTGTGTGTGTGTGTGTGTGTGTGTGTGTGTGTGTGTGTGTGTGTGTGTGTGTGTGTATCTGTGTCACTGTGTGTGTGTGTGTCAGTGTGTGTCAGTGTGTGTCATTATGTGTGTGTGTGTGTGTGTGTTTGTGTGTGTGTGTGTGTGTGTGTGTGTGTGTGTGTGTGTGTGTGTGTGTGTGTGTGTGTGTGTGTGTGTGTATCTGTGTCACTGTGTGTGTGTGTGTCAGTGTGTGTCAGTGTGTGTCATTATGTGTGTGTGTGTGTGTTTGTGTCAGTGTGTGTGTGTGTCAGTGTGTGTGTCAGTGTGTGTGTGTGTGTCAGTGTCTGTCAGTGTCTGTCAGTGTGTGTGTGTGTGTGTGTGTGTGTGTGTGTGTGTGTGTGTGTTCGATATAACTTTGTCTTTTCTCGGGACAACCACTATTGAAGAAAAGATGTAGGGATAGTTTCACATGATCATTTATTGTGATCATTTCTACCTTGTTTACCTACTTTTTGAAGTAACATCCCGACATCCTTTTGCATTTAAAAAAATTATTTTTAATCCCTTGTTTCTTTGTTTTTTTAGAAATGTATATACAGATGTTCTGATATATACAGTCATGTGAAAAAGTAAGTACACCCCATGTAAAGTTTTGACTTTTTAAACATATTTCAACATACAGCTATTTGATCTTCATTTCAACAATATTGATAGATAAAGGTGATATAATATAACAAATATCATGAAACATTTACATTTTGTAGTCCATTGTATAATTTAAATAAACATAAATGCAAATTTCGCATGTGGAAAAAGTAAGTACACCCCTACATTTATCACTACTTCAAATACCTAAAATTAGAATCAGGTGCACCAGCTCAGGTGCAAATGATTAGAACATCGTTGGAGAGGATCTTGGAGGAACCTGTCTTATTTAAACCTCAGACATTTAGTTTGGTTTGCTCTTTGTTGTTGAAGTGTGCGACGTCACCGTGCCTAGATCAAAAGAGCTATATGAGGCCTTCAGAAATAAGGTTATAGATGCCTACGAGTCTGGGAAGGGATTTAAAAAGATCTCCAAACAATTTGAAATCAATAAATTCGACTGTCCGGAAGATCATCGACAAGTGGAGAAGATTCCAAACAACTGCCAACTGGTTCAGGCCAGGCCGCCCCAGCAGGTTAAGCCCGAGAGCAGACCGTAAGATGCTGAAAGAAGTCTCTAAGAACACCAGAATATCATCACGGGACCGACAGGTAGCTCTTGCCACTGTTGATGTCAAAGTGCACGAGTCTACCATAAGAAAGAGGTGATCTACATGGGAGGTGTGCCAGGAGGAAACCTTTGCTGTCCAGAAAGAACATCAGGGCAAGACTAAAGTTTGCCAATGAACAGCGAGGCAAAGACCAGCACTTCTGGAACAATGTGCTCTGGACAGATGAGTCAAAGGTAGAGCTATTTGGCCACAGTACCAGAAGACATGTTTGGTGAAAACCAAAGACAGCATTTGACCACAAGAACCTGATACCAACTGTAAAGCATGGTGGTGGAAATATTATGGTTTGGGGCAGCTTTGCTGCATCAGGGCCTGGGCAGCTCACCATCGTAGAATCCACTATGAATTCTTTATTGTACCAGAGGGTGCTTGAGAATAATGTGAGGCCATCTGTCGGAAAGTTGAAGCTTAACCAAAGATGGACTTTGCAACATGACAATGACCCTAAACATACCAGTAAATCCACCAAGGAATGGCTGAAAAGAAAGAAATGGAGGGTTCTGGAATGGCAAAGTCAAAGCCCGGATCTAAATCCCAGAGATGTTGTGGGGGGATTTGAAACGAGCTGTGCATGCAAGAAACCCCTCAAACATCGCACAGCTGAAAGAATTCTGCATGGAGGAGTCGGCAAAAATTTCTACCAGTCTCTGACATCGACTGATAAGACAGTTATAAGAAACGCCTACTTGAGGTTGTTTCTGCCAAAGGGGGCAATACCACCTATTAGAGCCAAGGGTGTACTTACTTTTCCCACATGCGAAATTTGCATTTATGTTTATTTAAATTATACAATGGATTACAAAATGTAAATGTTTCATGATATTTGTTATATTATATCACCTTTATCTCTCAATGTTGTTGAAATGAAGATCAAATAGCTGTATGTTGAAATATGTTGAAAAAGTCAAAACTTTACATGGGGTGTACTTACTTTTTCACGTGACTGTATATATATATAAATATAGATATATATAGACTACTGATTTACAAATGTTGTAGTTCAAACATTATAGCCATGCTCACAATGGAATGGTACTGTACATATTTTATAGACGATCTAGCATTCAAAACAGTACGTCCGGGCAAATGTGTCTCGCAGCCCGGCCCCGCTGCCCTCTGATCCCTTCCTATTCCTTTATAAAGAAATGCAGTTTAGTGTAATTTTCGGGGAATCATTTCAAGCTATTAAAATTACGATAGCAAAGGATGCTGCACCAAGTAAAACTCTGTCGGATGGAAATTCAGCTTGGAAATATGCAGTCTGAAGTTGATTATTATTATGATGAACGTGAAGGAGATTTTTCTGATTTTGACGAATCTCGGTTTTTTGCTTTTTTTGTTTTTGCCATGGTCTGGAGTACTCAAAAGTAGTCCCTTCCTAGAAAATCAGCTGAACAGACCAGGTAGATAGGCCCTCATGTAGCCAAAGCGACTTTTTGAAAACGATACTCCAACTTTGATTTTGTATGTAGCCGATTGGATCGACATTTTTTTTTCCTGCGGGATCTCTACAAAGAGAGTAGAGTACTAGCCCACTCGCTGATATTAAATGATCCCTGATCCCATTCCTTAGTGGGTGTAGGGAAGTGTTTTAGTCCCCCACAAAAAATAGGAATAAAAATTGATTTCTTCAACATGCCAACAGGATTAGAACAGCACCAGGCAACACTGTGTATCTCTCGCTCATACTGTCTTATAAGAACACTTTTTATTATTGAACAAAGGAGGGGAGGAAAGGAAATTACCCCCAAAAACAAATGCACATGTCCTGTCCTGTCAGGAGAAAGGGAGGTATAATGCCTGTAAAGGTTAGCAAGTATAGAAAAAACATTGGCTTACAGCCAAAGGGGCTGTCTGCCGGCAAACACCATCAGGATTCCAACAAAACCTCCTCAAATCAGGGAGGTCATAAAGAAAAGTAATACATTAAATAGGACCAGAGGAAAATTGGCCTCAAAGAGTATTCCACAGCAGACAGTGCAGCAAGTTATGGAGCCAAGAACGTCAATATCTATATGGCATTGTGAAGCCAAACAAGAGAGAACGCTGCCAATCTGTTCTAAGCTTTACCACTGGTAGCCAGTAATGCTACAAGCCTCGTCTTTCTGTGTGATTAATGTTAGCTCTTTCACGAGCCTCGATCTTGTATACAAAAAAAAGAAAGAAAAAAAGCCATGCACTTTTTTGAAGGAGCCATTTACAGTAACAACTCCCAATCTCTCTTACTCTTCCCACTGACCAACATCCATATTTGTAGCGTGGACATTACTGCCCGGCTGTAAATCAGCATCGCAACACCATCGCAACACCAACACCAATCAGCAACACCATCCCTCTTTTTATATATTTTGTTTGTCTGGTTGATTTGTTTGTGAAGTAAATGTCAGCTCTTTCACGAGCCTCGAATCAGTATACAAAAAAAAAAAAAAACAAAAAAAAAAAACACCAAGTTACTTCAGCTTGCTGTGAGCTTTCAGCATTTTTAAATCTTTCCGACTACAAAAGCTGCTTTCAATTTCCTTTTAATGAAGCTGCTGAATTGAATAAAGTTCATAGTACAAAGAAGAACGCAAACAGTGTGTACTGAAAAGAAATGGATTGAAACTGCCAATAAAGATATGGAATGTTTGGATTTGCATGGAACTGACGCAATGAATATGCAGTACATCCGTATAGTCGAGTGTCATCAATCGACAATTAGGATGCTGTATTTGGAAATAAAACAGCTGAACAACCATCACTTTCCCCATATGCATAGCATTTGTACACTTATAAGATACTAGCAGATTGAAGGAACTGCGCTCCAACGCGAGTCGAAAGAATTGACGCGACCAAAGACGGAATTCGGCCGAGTTGCTTTATTGAAACAAAACAGCTCAGGTATTCTGACAAGCCCGTTTATCGGGCAACAATATATATACACATTTATGTCGGGAAGTTTGCCCGGCAAAAGCTATACCGGGCATGCCCGGGTATCAAGGGCGAGCCTTGGAAAGGCGAGTCTGGACCTGCCCGGGCGTGTTTGGCTGCGGCCTGGCAAGTCGAGGCTGGGCGTGCCCGGGCGCTCTGGGCGAGCACTGGAAAGGCGATAGCGGGCATGCCCGGACGCTCTGGGCGAGCCCTGGAAAGGCGATAGCGGGCATGCCCGGACGCTCTGGGCGTGCCCTGGAAAGGCGATAGCGGGCATGCCCGGACGCTCTGGGCGAGCCCTGGAAAGGCGATAGCGGGCATGCCCGGACGCTCTGGGCGAGCCCTGGAAAGGCGAGAGCGGGCATGCCCGGGAAAGACGAGACCGGGCGTGCCCGGGAGGTTCGGGCGTGCCCGGGAACAGTGAGTCCGGGCATGCCCGGGAGAGGCGCGTCTGGCCATGTTCTGGCCGGTGCAAGGCGATTATGTACATCCAGCGGTAACCGCTACAAGATAACCCGGTTCCACCGGACTGTTGTAAGGGAAATTGTTCCCATTAGAGTGGAATATTTATGGAGTTTCTTAGAAATGTCCTTTGACAGGATAATTGCAGAGACTCGTGGAAATTCCACATAATGTAAAATGTGACTTCAAGTACTCAACCCCTTTCTTCTTCAAGTCAGCATTCCCCCCTCTCAACTCCAAGTCTGCATCCACCCCCACTACCAACTCCAATTCCGCATCTCTCCACCTCACCTCACCCCACCCCACTCCCCACGCCTCACACCTCCCCCCTCTAACGCCCCCCCCCGCCCGCCCAACTCCAAATCCCACCCCTCCCTCACAAGGACTGACAACACACAGACTGGTTAGACCTGTAGCAACCTAGAGACAACATGGAAGGTATCACTCTGGTTTACAGTTTTTCATGATTACCACTGAAGGTGGATGGAGGTTAGGTTTTCACCCCTGTCTGTCTGTTTGTCTGTGAACAGGATATCGCAAAAAGTGGTGGGAGGAATTGGACGAAATTTGGTGGAGGATGGGTGTGTGACAAGGACAAAAATGATTCAATTTTTGTGAAGATACGGATACTCGGGTGCATCCAATGCCCCATTTTTGAAAAATATTCTCATATTGATCTAGTTACACTTTTTTGTTACACTAACCACCATGTCTGTAAAATATTTTGGATTTTCGATTTTGTTTAGACCCTCACCAGGACCGGGCAAAAATCGGGTAGCCCAGCTAATGGGTTGCTTTGGCCAAATTAGATTTTTATAATTTTATAAAAATAAGAACACTTAATTTGAGTAATTCAGGGTCACTGATTCCAAAAATGGCCTCTAAAATGTGGTGAGATCAAAATTGGAAAAAATGTAGTTCAATATTTTTGAAAATTTGGTAATCGGGTAACCAACAAACCAAAAAAAAGAAACCTTTTTCAAATTTTTTCATATTCTGTCTTCCAAACTTCATTAATTATGGCCTTCGTGAAGCTGGCCTGTTGTATCAGTGTCAGCTTGAGTTGAAGGCGTATGTAAAGCCCGACTGCTCTGGTCGCTGGTGCTCGAGCAGATGGCCATGAACCCTCTCAAGAATGATCCAAGCAAAGACCTTTCCCGGCACTGAGAGTAGCATCACCCTACTTTGGATGGCGTATGATGGGGGGGATGGACACTGGGGTGCCGGTGTGCTTGCTGTGATGATGGCTCCGAGTCGCAGTCACAGTGTTTGTCTGAGTGGCAGTTGCTTCACTGCCATCTGCTAATGAAATGATGGAAATAGCAGCACCAATATTTCGCACCTTCTGCTTGTGCCGTTCTTCCTCAGCCTGCTCACGAACCTGGCGACGGTGCACCTTCTGCGACAGGACCTTGTCGTAGGTGCCGAAAGGTGATATGCAGTCAGTCTTCATCAAATCAATCAGAATTGAATTGATGAAGACATCAATCGGAGGCCGGGTAGTGGTGATATCATAGTGGGTGGTTACACCTACTACTGGTCTGGTCGCCTTGACGGTTACCATGCCCAGGGAGTTGCTATGGCTGTGTCCAATAAGCTGACTCCCATGATAGTCGAAGGTAACACCGGTCAACGAGCGTACTATGAGACTGAGGATTTGTCACTCTCTGAGTGTCATTTCCCTGGTCTCTGTATATGCTCCGACTGAGGAAAGTGATCTCGCGGTGAAGGAGGCATTCTACGCCACGCTCGAGTCTGTGGTTGATCAGTGCCCCATGAGAGATACTCTTCTAGTTTTGGGGGATTTCAATGCATCGACTGGCACTGACAGGGATCACAATGTGTTGGTTATGAGGCATGTGTTGGTCCCCATGGATCTGGGACTGTGAACCAGAATAGCACTAAGTTCCTCGACTTTGCAAGAAGTCATGGACTTAAGGTGGCTGGCCCATGGTTTCAGCGCCCACAGCCTCATTGCTGGACTTGGTATTCCAATGCTGTTGGTGTGGCGAAGGAGATTGACCATGTGCTCATTGATGGTCTATGGCGGATGCTCGAGAAATGCAGGGTCTACCACAGTGCTCAGTTCCTCAACACTGACCACAGGTTTGTTGTAGCAACTCTGGAGTTGCATCTCAAATCCAAGAGAATGCTACCATCCCAGCCTCGGCTAGATGTGGGCAAGCTCAAAGAGGAGAGGGCAGAAAGTGGTGGCCTCTCGACAGAGGAGTCTGAAGTGAAGGCCCGCTGAGCCGGTTACTTTGAGCGGCTGTACAATGCTGACCCACCAGCTGTTGAGTTGGATGTCAGGGGTGTTGCTATCCCAAATACTGACCCCCCAATTAAGTGTAAACTGCCTTCACTTGCAGAAACACAGGCGGCGGTGAACCAGCTAAAAGGGGGGCAAAGCTCCTGGGATTTGTGGCATCCATGCTGAGCTTCTCAAGGCTGGTGGAAATGCTGTACTTGAGTCGTTGCATGCAGTTCTGTGCTCTGTTTGGAGCACAGGCATCATCCCAACTGACTGGAAGAGGGGCCTTGTTGTTCCCCTCTGGAAAAGGAAGGGTGATCACCAGGACTGCAACAACTACCGAGGGGTGATGCTACTCTCAGTGCCGGGAAAGGTCTTTGCTTGCATCATTCTTGAGAGGGTTCATGGCCATCTGCTCGAGCACCAGCGACCAGAGCAGTCGGGCTTTACACCAAAGAGGTCAATGATTGACCGTATCCTTGCGCTTCGGGTCCGCAACGAACGCAAGTGAAAGTTTCGCCAGGTGCTGCTTGCAGGCTATGTTGACCTCCGCAAAGTGTTCGATTCAGTGAATCAGGATGCCCTCTGGAGGATTCTTGATCTTCGTGGGGTGCCACCAACACTGATCAATCTGATCTCTGACCTATACTCTGGTACTGAGAGTGCTGTGAGGTGTGGTGGCTCCATCTTTGACCTATTTCCAGTTGTTACTGGAGTTCGGCAGGGGTGTGTACTGGCTCCCACACTCTTCAGCACTTGTATGGACTGGATTCTGGGGAGGATGTCGGAGATGTCAGGCTGCGGTGCATCGTTTGAGAGTGTCAAGATCTCTGACCTTGATTTCGCAGATGATGTAGTCATCTTTGCGAAGATGCTGGATATTCTTACGGGGGCCCTCCAGGCACTGAATGAGGAGGCGGAGCCATTGGGATTATGGATTTCCTGGGGCAAAACCAAGATCCAGGCTTTCAATGACATTTTGGATGCTGCTGTCTTGTCTGTGCCTGTTTGTGGCGAAGATGTTGAGGTCACGAAGAGATTCACTTACCTTGGCAGTGTTATTCATGTCTCCGCATGTTGTGAGCCAGAAGTTGATAGACGTCTGGGTCGGGCCTGGGGAGTCATGGTTTCACTGTATCATGGGGTGTGGCGCTGTCGGTATCTATGCAGGAGGATGAAAGTCAGTCTTTAAGTCCTTGGTGCTTCCAGGCTTGCTCTACGGATGCTAGACTTGGACCCTTACCAAGGGCCAGAGAATGAGACTTCACTCCTGTGGAACAAAGTCTCTTCGGAGAATCCTTGGCTATCGCTGGTCAGACTTTGTATCCAACAAGCGGTTGCTGAAAGAGACTCAGATGAGATTTGTTTACTGTATGGGTCTTCGAGTGTCAGCTGCAGCTGTATGGGCATGTGGCTCGTTTTCCAGACGCTGATCCAGCTCACCAGATACTCTCAGCAAGGGAGCCTCGTGAGTGGAGGAGGCCAACGGGGCGACCGTGTGCTCGTGGTTGCAGCAGGTTGATCGGCATCTCAAGAAGATAGGGATGGGCCAGGCATCAGCCTGGGGGATGGCCAGACGGAGGCCCCTGGATTACCTTCAAAAAGTGGATGCGGCAATGCGCTGCTCCGGCACATGCTCCCATAGCTGACCTGACCTGACCTTCATCAATTGCAGGAACCGGCAATCCTCCGAGTTAATGACCAGCTCCTCAACGTTAGCCGTCCATAACCAGAAGGTCACATCCAGTTATTGTTCCATGGGCTGCAGCTTGGCAAGCGTGGCCAGGGTTGATCTACGTGCGGTCGGGATCTCCCTCATCTTGCAGTTGGCGTCCAGAAGCTGAATGAGCAAGATGTGCGCCTTGTGGTCAGAAACAGTGGGTATGTTGGGCCTCTTGTAAAAGTCGGCAACCTAGGCCAGGACAAGCTGCGCAGACGCCCATTTTGGGGCAGCACCAGGATAACCAGTGTGCTTTGCCACCACACCCTTCTCGATGTGATGCATGAGACAGGGCAAGACTTGAAGGCAGGTGGGGAGACGTATTCCCATTACCTGTGCATCCTCCTTATTGATGGTGCTGTCCAGACCGAACACAACACTGGCCTATCTCCATTGGCGTTATGGCCTTGAGAGGCCGTACTGTCCGGCATATGAGCAGGTGTCAGCTCAGGTGTATCAGATGGTGTATGGCAGCTCGGATGACGTGTGTTGTCCGACTAATCATCCATACTATCTAAAAAACATTGCACATTGATCTCATTGACTTGCGTGACATTTTGTGTGAGACTTTCTAAATTATAAGACTCACATCACACTCGTGCTCAATTTCAGCATCAAACACACTTTTTTATTATTATACTTTTTTGGATCTGTAAATATGTAAATATTTTAAATACTTTCTACATATTCTTTGCATATAAAAATTGTAAATATATAATTTATAAATATCAGTACATATTGTAAATTATACAATTTTTGGCTCTGTGTATAATATATATGTAAATTATTTTATTTAAAAGTCAGGTCAATCTTTTGGGACTGCCACTGGTAACATGTAATCAAGTGCTACCTGCCGCATGGTCGGGTTTGTCGGCGACTAAACCGACACCTCTCAATGGCTTTGCTGGAGGGGAGGGAGACTGTAACACCCTGCGTGGACGAAAAAGAACATCTGGCAAAGGGTGGATGAGCTCCAGTAGAGAGCTAATGGCCATCCAGTAAGGAGATGGTGTCTCCGACAAACCACCAATCCGGTTTGGACCGGTTCAAGTCATACCAAAGACTAAAAATGGTATGTACTGCCTCCTTGCTTGAAAAGGATAGATCACAAACAATCCCCATCGGTTGGCATCGATGGGGAGGAGGAAATTAATCTTGAGGAAATGTCCTGCTGAGTACGGTGAGAAAAGCGGTGCCATTGTTATGACGTCGCTGGTACCCAGTGTATCCCGGGAAGTGACGTTGTGACAGCACTTCCCCCAAGCTCAGTGTTAAGTGTTTGTCTCGCCAGGATGTCCGTGTGTGTGTGTGTGTGTGTGTGTGTGTGTGTGTGTGTGTGTGTGTGTGTGTCAGCTCTATTACTATTAAAAAAACATATACATACATATATACAGTATATTAGTGCTTTGCTGATATTGGAACCGGCAATCGGAAAAAGCAGATATCGGCTGTTTTTCGGTAACCTGTACTGGCAGATTGGACACAGTGTGGAGTCCTGATGACCGATTAAAGTTTTTTTTTGTTTTTTTTTGTTTTTTTTGTATACTGAATCGAGGCTCGTGAAAGAGCTAACATTTACTTCACAAACAAATCAACCAGACAAACAAAATATATAAAAAGAGGGAGCGGAAGACAAGATGGGGAGAGAGGGGAAAGCACACAAACACAACATTTGAGAGCAGGGAGATGTGTGGGAGGGAGAGGGCTTGGGGGGAGGAGGCGTGGGAAGGGGTGGGGGGGGGGGGGTGGGAGAAGTATAAAACACAAGGACACCAAGGACTTCCAGGACAGATGTTGGTATTTCAAATAAGTGGAATTGGGGTGAAATTAGCGGGGGTAGAAAAGATCAAGGTTTTGGATGGGGGAAGGTAAGAGATGGTGGTGAACAGCTGTTTTAAAGACCTGGAGGGTGGAGTGGGATTGAAGAGAGTGAGGGAGTTTGTTCCAGAGGCGGGAGAAAAGAGGAATGAAGGAGTGAAGGTGAGCAGAGAGTCTTGATTTTGGCAGTTTAACCATAAGAGGGTTGCAGGCAGATCTTGTGCGACCTGTAGGAATATTTGCGGGACAGAGCCCAGAGAGAGCTGGGGGGGGCAAGGCCAGAGAGGAGTCGGTAGAAGACGGAAAGACCACCAACCTGCCTGCTGTGAGTGAGTGAGAGGCCCTTGGAGTTAGCTTCATCGCGGGAGATTCCAATGATTCTGAACGCTTTGGTTTCAACAGCGTGAAGACGAGCTAGGTGTGAGGCAGGAGCACCAGCCCAGAGGGGAGAGCAGTACTCCATTGAGCTGCGGATGAAAGCCTTGTATGTGGTGAGGAGCTCAGGTGTGCCAAGGAAGGACTTCGCACGACGGAGGATGCCCAGTCGGCGACTGGCTTTGGAGGCCAGATTTGAAATGTGGTTTTCCCAGGAAAGATCATGGCAGATAGTGAGACCCAAAAGCTTGAGTGACAGAACTTCAGAACTTCAGAGTACAGTACAAGTTGTACTGTACTCTATACAACCCACAAACAATGAGTAGCTTTCGCCCTTGTTTAGAGCGAATTTCAATAAACAAATTTTAAAAGCAATGTTGCATTATAGACATTTCAAGAAAATGTGCATTAACCTTATTATTTATAAACAGCTCGCAATCATCGTGTGACGGGGAGAAACATTTGGCTCGGTAATTTGTAAAACATATTAATATGGAAAATGGCTCGAAAATCGCGTGTTATCGAATTTGTTTTGCTTCCAAACTCACAATGAGAAACAACATACCTTTAAAGATTGCACCCCATTCATGTAAAACAATATATTGCAAAAGAAACATGCGCGAGTACAAAGAAAAACGCTATCGCTCGTACTGTACATTCCTGGCAGGGTACGTCATGACATCATACGTTCCAGGTGTGCATTCAGGTTAATTGGATGAAAATGACAATTTTTCAGATGAAAATTGATGATTTTAGAAGATTGACATTGAGTTGACTTTTGACCGCAAAATAGTTGCTTTTCAAATTTAGTGACTCAATATGCAAAAGCTGTTCAATTTTCAAGTCAATCGGATGAAAAATGACAATTTTAGAAATTTGACCTAAAGATGACCTTTGACCTCAAAATCAATAGGCTTCTTCCTCATGACCAACTCTACCGTTTGGTGAAGTTTCGTGAAGATCGGAATAAAATTGTGACATGTAGGCAATTGACATACAGACAATCAGACAAATAACGCCCAAGACCAATCGTACTTGAAAAATATTCAATTTTGCAAGTAATAAAAACCACCGTTTAGAGGCCATTTTTCCCCGCAAAGCGGGGGTTGGCCTTTTCGGGGACCGTGGTAGTTGTTGTTTTTTGGTCCCCTTTTTGAAGCAATGTTTTACGGCCGGATGCCCTTCCTGACGCCAACCCTTTTTTGCCCTTCCTGACGCCAACCCTTTTTGCCGCCTTCAACGACAAACAGGGAATTACCAGTGAACTGGTACTCAATTTGCCGACCTCGGAAGGATGACAGGCTGAGTCAACCCCCCTGGCATTAATTCGGCGATCGACCGAGATTCGAACCCAGGATCCTAGGATCCTAAGCCGGCACCCTAGCCGCTAGCCCAACACCAGGGATCGAATTTTTGCAAGTAATAAACACATAAAATATAAATAAAATAGATAAATTTAAATAAATAAAAAAAACCTGCTTTTGATGTGCGAGGCTAATAGCATACCTCAACTCAACCAATAGTGTTTCATCTGAAGCTGTAACTTTTTGAAAATTAATTAAATAAGTCATTAATTGAATTTTTTTTATTTTTTATTAATCGATAAATAATGAATCGATTAATTGATAATTCAAGAAATCAAAAATAATCTTTATATTCACATCACTTGGTCACTGTCATGTCTGAATATCAGCTTCCTAGCTAAAAAGGTGCCTGAGATATTGCCCAGATGAGTAAGAAAACAAAAAAGTGATTAATACCAAAAATAAAGAAATAATAATCAGAAAATAATTAAATAATTAATCAATTGGCTAATAGAATACCTAAACCACCACCGTTTCATCCGAACCAGTAACTTTAAAAAATAATTAATGAAGTAATTAATCGAATAATAAAATAATTAATTGATGAATCAATTAATCAATAAATCAAAAATACCCTTTACAGTCAAATCACTTTTTTTTTCTTTTTTTTTTCATACTGAATCGAGGCTCGTGAAAGAGCTAACATTTATTTCACAAACAAGTCAACCAGACAAACAAAATATATAAAAAGAGGGAGCGGAAGACAAGATGGGGAGAGAGGGGAAGCACACAAACGTAACATTTGAGAGCAGGGAGATGTGTGGGAGGGAGAGGGCTTGGGGGGAGGAGGCGTGGGAAGGGGTGGGGGGGGGGGGGTGGGAGAAGTATAAAACACAAGGACACCAAGGACTTCCAGGACAGAAGTTGGGATTTCAAAAAAGTGGATTTGGGGTGAAATTAGCAGGGGTAGAAAAGATCAAGGTTTTGGATGGGGGAAGATAAGAGATGGTGGTGAACAGCTGTTTTAAAGACCTGGAGGGTGGAGTGGGATTGAAGAGAGTGAGGGAGTTTGTTCCAGAGGTGGGAGAAAAGAGGAATGAAGGAGTGAAGGTGAGCAGAGAGTCTTGATTTTGGCAGTTTAACCATAAGAGGGTTGCAGGCAGATCTTATGCGACCTGTAGGAATATTTGGGGGACAGAGCCCAGGGAGAGCTGGGGGGGGGGGGCAAGGCCAGAGAGGAGTCGGTAGAAGACAGAAAGACCACCAACCTGCCTGCTGTGAGTGAGTGAGAGGCCCTTGGAGTTAGCTTCATCGCAGGAGATTCGAATGATTCTGAACGCCTTGGTTTCAACAGCGTGAAGACGAGCTAGGTGTGAGGCAGGAGCACCAGCCCAGAGGGGAGAGCAGTATTCCATTGAGCTGCGGATGAAAGCCTTGCATGTGGTGAGGAGCTCAGGTGTGCCAAGGAAGGACTTCGCACGACGGAGGATGCCCAGTCGGCGACTGGCTTTGGAGGCCAGATTTGAAATGTGGTTTTCCCAGGAAAGATCATGGCAGATAGTGAGACCCAAAAGCTTGAGTGACAGAACTTCTTGGAGAGGATTATTCAGAAAGTGGATGGGAGGGTTGTACATTCGCTCTTTTCGGAGAGTCATCGTAAGAGTGTGAGATTTGTCAGGATTGACAGACAGGTTCCACTTGTTTGCCCAGTCTGTGATGTTGTCCAGGTCTGCAGAGAGTGAGGAGGCCGCAGACTGCCGATCTGAGGGATGAGGAATGGAGTGACAGAGAGTCGAGTCATCAGCAAAGAGATAGAGGGGATTTTAAAGAGAGTCAGAGAGATCATTGATGAAGACCAGAAAAAGCACAGGGCCAAGAACACTGCCTTGGGGAACTCCAGCCTGAACAGGAGGAGGAGATGAGAGAAACCCATTCAGGGCCACACTTTGCCTACGACTAGAGAGGAAGTCCGCCAGCCATGCGTGGAGATTTCCATGGATACCAAAGGAGGAGAGTTTGGTGAGCAGAGCGGGGTGCCAGACCGTATCGAAGGCACGTGATATGTCAAGGGAGACAGCTCTAATTTCCTGTTTGGCATTGAGGACCTCCATCCATTGTTGAGAAAGCAGAAGCAGCATGTCCAGAGTACAGTGACCAGGTCTGAAACCAAATTGATGATCAGAGATGAAGCCATTGGAGAAGAGGAAAGATTTCATATCTGAAGCAATGATGGATTCCATGACTTTGCTGATAATTGGGAGAAGGCTGATTGGTCTGTAGTTGCTAGGATCTGTTTTTGCACTTTTTTTGTGCAAAGCGGTGATGTTGGCTTATTTCCAAGCAGATGGCAGATGACCTTGAGCAAAAGAGAGGTTGAAGAGAACAGAGAGAGGGAGTGAAAGAGCGGAAGAACAGGATTTTAGGACCCGTGGGCCACAGAGTTGAGGCATTCAGCTTTTTCACGTGCGGAGTCAGCCGTGCAGCCGTTTGAGGTGAGGGAGGGGATGGAGGGGGAACAATCACCAGAAACAGATTCGACCAGACGCCACCAGGATGTGGAAGAGGGAGACAGATAAGAGAGTTCGGTCTTGAGAACGGAGAGATATTGTTTCCTGGCTCTCCTGAAGGTGGACACACACTTGTTTCGGGCTTTGTGAAAGGAAATGAGATTCCCTTCCGTTGGATTTGCTTTCCAGGAGACGAACGCAAGTTGTTTCTGGGCAACAGCCTCACCACAAGATTCCGTGTACCATGGACGGGAGGAAGGGTATGACAACTGAAGACGAGATGGGATAAATCTGTGCATGAGAGAGAGCAATTTACTTTGGAAGAATTCCCAGGATGGGTTGATGTCAGAGGCGGTAGAGATGGGAGACCAGTCCAGATGATTGATGGCTGCTTGAAGACCATGCCAGTTGGCCTGAGTGAAATGCCAGACTCGTAGACGCTGAGGTGGCTCTCTGAGAATGGTCAGAGAGATGTCCACTTTAACAAGCACATGATCAGATGAGCCGATTGGAGCAGACAGAAGAAGGGCAGCAGACATTTTCAGGGAAGTTAGTCATAACCAAGTCCAGAAGACAAGATGCTCCGTTGACTAAGATCCGGGTCGGGAAATTGACAGATTGTGTCAGTCCCAGTGAGTCGCAGAAGTCCTTTGCTGAAGAGCCATGGCTGGTGAGAGGGGTACTCACACCCAGCCAACTGGCATGGTGACAATTGAAATCACCACATATGAGGAAGAGAGAGTTGGGATGGGTAGATAGAAGTTGGTCCATATTATCAGACAGCGAGATGTAGATGGAGTCATCACTGTTTGGTGGACGGTACAACACACATATGAACAAAAGGTGGGAGCGAAGGGAAAGCCGTAGCCAAAGGTATTCCTGGGGGTGAGGTGGAGAGAGGGCAGTGCAGGGCGAGTGAGGAAGAGTTTTTTATAAATATAGCAACCCCACCTCCAGGACGTGGCTCAGGTCTAACATACTTTTCTCCAAGCTCATACATCTATCATACTGGAGGGAGTAACCTGGGAGAGATACCAAGGAATCAGAGACATCATGAAGGAGGAAAGTTTCTGTTAAGCAGATCACGTCTGGTTTGTCAGAAGCAACCTGTATGGAGAGATCAGTCAAGTTTGAGCGAAGGCCCCGGATGTTTGAGGTCCATACCGTTAATGAAGAGGAAGGGGGAGCTTCGGATACAGAACAGGGGGGGGGGGGGGGGGAGGGTAGGGTAAGATGTGGAAGAGGAGGAAGAGGTAGGGAGAGCTGTTGAAGGTGTGTCAGAGATTTCAGAATAGCTTGGAGAAAGGGAAGAATGGGGCAGACAAAAGGTTTTTTTTTGTATTTTTTTTTGTTTGTTTACAGAGTCGAGGCTCGTGAAAGAGCTAACATTTATCAAACAAACAAATCAAACGTTTTTGGGTTCGTTTTTTCGTTTTTGGGTTCGTTTCGTTTTTGGGTTCGTTTAGGGTTCGTTTTTTCGCAGGTCTCCACGCTCTCCATCGAAATCGAAGTTAAGTCATTGTTCCAATTTGTATTTTCATTATAACTGTATTTCTTTTATGGTGTATGTACGTATATTGTCCCGTCAAAGATTTTCGGTGCAAATCTTTCATACCTGTATTGAAAATCGCGTTAATTCGTGTCGTCTCGAGGTCTTGTACAGTGTACACTGTACAAGTACAACCTTGAGGCTTTGTTTTTCTCTCAGCGCCTGTCGTTTGTGATCCAATAACTTTCGTTCTCTGTTTTCGCAGTCTTTCCACCCCAAAGCCTACTTCCTTATGTAAATCTCAACTCAAAAAAAAAAAAAAAAAAAAAGACTACCTTCTCTGTGCTCATTCGTTTATTCATTCTTATTCGTTCGTTCGTTCTTCGACCACGTGTTTCTCCCCCATTTCCCCAGATAGATTGTCAAATTTCAATTCGTTATTTTATCGTCCATGTGATATTGTTTGATTATAGTTAGTTTTGGTTTGAATTTCCTGTAACTCGTAATTAATTAATCGTTTTCTGCCCCTCGTGTGTGGCCTTGTAGTTGTACCCCCGTCGGTGTTTTGTTAACTTAAGTGTTTTGCTTGGCTCTTGGTTTTTTCCCTTCTACCCCGAACATAATACTGTCTAACGTTCTAAATCCCCACCCCCCCCCCCCCCCAAAAAAAAAAAAAAAAAAAAAAAAACATTTATTTTCTTTTCTCCACGTGTACTGTTGTCTCATCCTGTATTTTCTGTCCAGGTGTGCTGTTCGCCCCACCCCCATTATCTCCTTGCCATCCACCGTTTGCCCTGTTCACGTGACTCGTGGTGGTCCCTCTCGGCTCTCCCCCCGTTGGTATTTTTGTGCATATAAGATTGTTCATAGTTCTGTTTAAATATTTTTAAATATGTTTAACCTTTCCCCTTCTGTTTTTTATTCAGTGGTATATTACAACACGCTGTTTTTCTTCCTATTTAAAAGGCTTTTCTCAATTTCCTCTCCAACTCTTTCCACTTCAAAAAAAAGAAATTCAATATCTTATACGTCTCCCTCACTACATGGTCTAAATTCACATTCATTCCATCCCTCCTCCATCATCCTGAACCGGATTGCTAACTTGAAAATCACAACAAACCCAATTTGTTATCAATGTTCGTCTTTCATTAATCATCCACTTTCTAAACTCCCCTCTTGCCCCTCCCATCCAAATCCCCCCCCTTGCACCTACACTCCGAAACTTCCCCCTTGCCCCTCCACTCTTAAACTCCCCCCTTGCCCCTCCACTCCTGAACTCCCCCCTTGCCCTTCCCCTCCTAAACTTCCCCTTTGCCCCTCCCCTCCTAATCCCCCCCCTTGCCCCTCCACTCCTGATCTCCCCCCTTTCCCCTTCCCTCCAAAACTCCCCCCTTGCCCCTCCCCTCCTAAACTCCCCCCTCACTCCTCCCCTTCAAAACTCCCCCCCAATCCCTCCCATTCAATTCTCCCCCCATACCATTCCTCTCCAATTCTCTCTCCTCCCCCCTCCTCCTCCAAGCTGCCCCTCCCCACTTCGTCTCCCTTCTATCTCATACCTCCACCCCCCCAAACCTTCTACTTTCCTCTGCCCCCCCTCAAACAACCCCTCACTGTGCCGCATCCCTTCACCAGCAAACCTTTCATCCTCCTCATCCTTCCCTTTCTTGGAACTCTTCTGCAACATCTGAAACACTATCAACTGCTCTCCCTACCTCCCCCTCTCATCCTTCATCTTACCCTACTCCTCCCCTCCCCTGTCCTGTACCCGATGCTCCCCCTCTCTCTTCATTAACGGTATGGACCTCAAACATCCGGGGCCTTCGCTCAAACCTGACTGATCTCTCCATACAGGTTGCTTCTGACAATCCAGACTTGATCTGCTTAACAGAGACTTTCCTCCTTCAAGATGTCTCTGATTCCTTAATATCTCTTCCTGGTTACTCCCTCCTCCGGTATGATAGACCTGAGCCTCGGCCTGGTGGTGGGGTGGCTATCTTTGTCAAAAACTCTCTTCCTCACTCTCCTTGCACTGCTCTCTTTCCTCCTCACCCGCAGGAGTACCTCTGGTTACGGCTTCCTCTCCGCTCCCACCTTTTGTTCATATGTGTTCTGTACCGTCCCCCAAACAGTGATGACTCCATCTACATTTCAATGTCTGACAACATGGACCAACTTCTATCCACTCATCCCAACTCTCTCTTCCTCATATGTGGTGACTTCAACTGTCATCATGCCACCTGGTTGGGTGTGGGTTCCTCTCTCACTAGTCATGGCACCTCAGCAAAGGACTTCTGTGACTCACTGGGATTGACACAATCTGTCAATTTCCCGACCCGGATCTCAGCCAATGGAGTATCTTCTCTTCTAGACTTGGTTATGACAAACTTCCCTGCTAATGTCTGCTGCTCTTCTTCTGCTCCAATCGGTTCTTCTGATCATGTGCTTGTCAAAGTGGACATCTCTCTGGCCATTCTCAGAGAGCCTCCTCAGCGTCGACGAGTCTGCCATTTCACTCAGGCCGACTGGGACGGTCTTCAAGCAGCCATCATTCGTCTTGATTGGTCTCCCATCTCCACTGCCTCTGACATCAATTCTTCCTGGGAATTCTTCCAAAGCAAACTGATCTCTCTCATGCACAGATTTATCCCATCTCGCCTTCAATTGTCTTACCCTTCCTCCCGTCCATGGTACACTGAATCTTGTGGTGAGGCAGTTGCCCTGAAACAACTTGCCTTTGCCTCTTGGAAGGCTAATCCAACTGAAGGAAATCTCAGTTCCTTCCACCAAGCTCGGAACAAGTGTGTGTCTACCCTCAGGAGTGCCAGGAAGCACTATCTCTCCTCACTCAAGAATGAACTCTCAAACCTGTCTCCTTCCTCCAAATCCTGGTGGCGTCTGGTCAAATCCGTTTCTGGTGTTTGTTCCCCCTCCATCCCCTCCCTTACCTCAAATGGACACACAGTTGACATCGCACGTGACAAAGCCGAATGCCTCAACTCTGTGTTCGCCTCGAAATCCTTAGTCCCAAACCCATCTCTCTCTGTTCCCACCTTTCCCAGTCGAACCCAACTGCTCCTGGACTCTGTGTCCTTCTCTCCTGACAAGGTGGAGGAGTTTTTGTCAAACCTCGACTCTGATTCTGCAACTGGACCAGACGGCATCAGCCCACGGTTCCTAAAATCCTGCTCTGCCGCTCTATCTCACCCTCTCTCTGTTCTTTTCACCCTATCTTTTGCTCAAGGTCATCTGCCAGCATCCTGGAAATCAGCTAACATTACCGCTTTACACAAAAAAGGTGCAAAAACAGATCCTTGCAACTACAGACCAATCAGCCTGCTCCCAATTATCAGCAAAGTCATGGAATCCATCATTGCTTCGGATATGAAATCTTTCCTCTTCTCCAATGGCTTGATCTCTGATCATCAATTTGGTTTCAGACCAGGTCACTCTACTCTGGACATGCTGCTTCTGCTGTCTCAACAATGGATGGAGGCCTCAATGCCAAACAGGAAATCAGAGCTGTCTCCCTTGACATATCAAGGGCCTTTGATACGGTCTGGCACCCAGCTCTGCTCACCAAACTCTCCTCCTATGGTATCCATGGAAATCTCCATGCATGGCTTGCGGACTTCCTCTCTGGTCGTAGTCAACGTGTGGCCCTGAATGGATTTCTCTCATCTCCCCTTCCTGTTCAGGCTGGAGTTCCCCAAGGAAGTGTGCTGGGCCCTGTGCTTTTTCTGGTCTTTATCAATGATCTCTCTGACTCTCTGGAAAATCCTCTCTATCTCTTTGCTGATGACTCCACTCTCTGCCGCTCCATTCCTCTTCCCTCAGATCGGCAGTCTGCAGCCTCCTCACTCTCTGAAGACCTGGACAAAATCACAGACTGGTCAAACAAGTGGAACATGTCTTTCAATCCTGCCAAATCTCACTCTCTTACTATGTCTCTCCGAAAAGATCGACTGGACAACCCTCCCATCTACTTTCTCAACAATCCTCTCCAAGAAGTTCTGTCACTCAAGCTTTTGGGCCTCACTATCTGCCATGATCTTTCTTGGGAAAACCACATTTCCAAGCTGGCCTCCAAAGCCAGTCGCCGACTGGGCATCCTCCGTCGTGCGAAGTCCTTCCTCGGCACACCTGAGCTCCTCACCACATACAAGGCTTTCATCCGCAGCTCAATGGAATACTGTTCTCCCCTATGGGCTGGTGCTCCTGCCTCACACCTGGCTCGGCTTCACGCTGTTGAATCCAAAGCTTTCAAAATCATTGGAATCTCCCGCGATGAAGCTATCTCTGAGGGCCTTTCACTCACTCAGCGCAGGCAGGTAGGTGGTCTTTCTGTCTTCTACCGACTCCTCTCCGGCCTTGCTCCCCCAGCTCTCTCTGTGCTCTGTCCCCCAAATATTCCTACAGGTCGCACAAGATCTGCCAGCAACCCTCTGATGGTTAAACTGCCGAAATCTCGGCTCTCTGCTCACCTTCACTCTTTCATTCCTCTTTTCTCCCGCCTGTGGAACAAACTCCCACACTCCCTTCAATCCCTCTCCTCCCTCCAGGTCTTTAAAACAGCTGTTCACCACCATCTCTTATCTTCCCCCATCCATAACCTTGATCTTTTCTACCCCCACTAATTCACCCCAGATCCACCTTGTTTGAAATTCCAACTTATTTCCTGGAATTTCCTGGCAGTGTCCATATGTTTATACCTCTCCCACCCCCCCCCCCCTTCACATGCCTCCCCCCCTTCACATGCCTCCCCCCCTTCACATGCCTCCCCCCCAAAGCCCTCTCCCTCCCACAGATCTCTCGATGTCTCCATGTCTCTCGGTCCCTGCTCTCAAATGTTGTGTTTGTGTCCTTCCCCCTCTCTCCCCATCTTGTCTACCGCTCCCGATGTTATTTGTTTTATGTGTCTGTTTGTCTTTCTGTGTGATTAATGTTCGCTCTTTCACGAGCCTCGATCTTGTATACAAAAAAACAAACCAAAAAAAAACAAAAAAAACAAGCAAACAAAGTATATAAAAAGGGGAGCGGTCGACAAGATGGGGAGAGAAGGTGAGGAAGCACACAAACACAACATTTGAGGGCAGGGACATCGGGAGATGTGTGGGAGGCAGAGGGCCCGGGGGGAGGCAGGATAGGTATAAAACGCAAGGACACAAAGGACTTCCAGGAAAGAAGACAAAAGTCACCTCAAAAAAGTGGATTTGGGGTGAAATTAGCGGGGGTAGAAAAGATCAAGGTTTTGGATTGGGGAAGATAAGAGATGGTGGTGAACAGCCGTTTTAAAGACCTGGAGGGAGGAGTGGGATTGAAGAGAGTGAGGGAGTTTGTTCCAGAGTCGGGAGAAAAGAGGAATGAAGGTGAGCAGAGAGTCTTGATTTTGGCAGTTTAACCATAAGAGGGTTGCAGGCAGATCTTGTGCGACCTGCAGGAATATTTGGGGGACAGAGCCCAGAGAGAGCTGGGGGAGCAAGGCCGGAGAGGAGTCGGTAACAGACGGAAAGACCACCAACCTGCCTGCGGTGAGTAAGTGAAAGGCCCTCGGAGATAGCGTCATCGCGGGAGATTCCAATGATTCTGAACGTTTTGGTTTCAACCGCGTGAACACGAGCTAGGTGTGAGGCAGGAGCACCAGCCCAGAGGGGAGAGCAGTATTCCATTGAGCTGCGGATGAAAGCCTTGTATGTGGTGAGGAGCTCAGGTGTGCCAAGGAAGGACTTCGCACGACGGAGGGTGCCCAGTCGGCGACTGGCTTTGGAGGCCAGCTTGGAAATGTGGTTTTCCCAGGAAAGATCATGGCAGATAGTGAGACCCAAAAGCTTGAGTGACAGAACTTCTTGGAGAGGATTATTCAGAAAGTAGATGGGAGGGTTGTCCAGTCGGTCTTTTCGGAGAGACATCGTAAGAGTGTGAGATTTGTCAGGATTGAAAGACATGTTCCACTTGTTTGCCCAGTCTGTGATTTTGTCCTGGTCTGCAGAAAGTGAGGAGGCTGCAGACTGCCGATCTGAGGGATGAGGAATGGAGCGGCAGAGAGTGGAGTCATCAGCAAAGAGATAGAGAGGATTTTCAAGAGAGTCAGAGAGATCATTGATGAAGACCAGAAAAAGCACAGGGCCCAGAACACTGCCTTGGGGAACTCCAGCCTGAACAGGAAGAGGAGATGAGAGAAACCCATTCAGGGCCACACGTTGACTATGATGAGAGAGGAAGTCCGCCAGCCATGCGTGGAGATTTCCATGGATACCAAAGGAGGAGAGTTTGGTGAGCAGAGCGGGGTGCCAGACCGTATCGAAGGCACGTGATATGACGAGGGAGACAGCTCTAATTTCCTGTTTGGCATTGAGGACCTCCATCCATTGTTGAGACAGCAGAAGCAGCATGTCCAGAGTAGAGTGACCTGGTCTGAAACCAAATTGATGATCAGAGATCAAGCCATTGGAGAAGAGGAAAGATTTCATATCCGAAGAAGGTTTGATGGTGATTGGGTGAGGCACAGTGAGGTGTTATTGGAGGAGGGGGAAGAGCGAGGCAGAAGGTTGTGGGAGATGAAGGTGAAAGTTGGAAGGGGGAAGAAGCGGGGAGGACGCTTTGAGGATGAGTGAGAGGAGAGTCTAGGAGGGGAGGAGCGAGGGAGAGTCTCGGAGGGGAGGGGTGTGGGGGGAGTTTAGGAGGGAAGGGGCAAGGGGGGAGATTTGAAAGGGATGGGTGATGGGGAAGATTTGGAGGGGAGGGGCAAGGGGGAAGATTTGAACGAGATGGGTGATGGGGAAGATTTGGAGGGGAGGGGTGATGGGGAAGTTTTGGAGGGGAGGGGTGATGGGGAAGTTTTGGAGGGGAGGGGCGAGGGGAAGATTTGAAAGGGATGGGTGATGGGGAAGATTTGGAGGGGAGGGGCAAGGGGGAATATTTGAAAGAGATGGGTGATGGGGAAGATTTGGAGGGGAGGGGCAATGGGGTAGATTTGGAGGGGAGGGGTGTTGGGGAAGTTTTGGAGGGGAGAGGTGATGGGGAAGTTTTGGAGGGAAGGGGTGATAGGGAAGATTTGGAGGGGAGGGACAAGAGGGAATATTTGAAAGATGGGTGATGGGGAAGATTTGGAGGGGAGGGGCAAGGGGGTAGATTTGGAGGGGAGGGGTGATGGGGAAGTTTTGGAGGGGAGGGGTGATGGGGAAGTTTTGGAGGGAAGGGGTGATGGGGAAGATTTGGAGGGGAGGGGTGAGATTGGATTTTGAAAAGTGTACGATTAATGGGAAACGAACATTTATTGCAAAATGAGTTTCTTGAGACCTTCGAGTCAAAAATACGTTTGAGGACGCTGAAGGAGGGGTGGAGTGCAGGAGACTTTTGCGAATGTAGAAAAAAGGAACTGTAAGAGATGGAATTTTTTTTTGGAATGAATAGATTTGGTGAGCAAGTCGAAAGCATCCTTTTATAGAAGAAGAAGAAAAAGGTGTTATAATATACGACAGAATACAGTTCTTCAGGGGAAAGTTTAAACATTTTTAACAACGTGATCATGTGGTCACGAACAACGTGGTCGAAGAACGAACGAACAAATAAGAACAACGAATAAACGAATAAGAGCAGAGAAGGAAATGTTTTTTTTTTTTTTTTTTTGAGTTGAGATTTTAAACAAGGAAGTATGGGGTGAAAGACTGGGACAAAAACAGAGAACGTCATTGGTCAAACACTTGGTCATTGTTGTGTCCAAATATCAGTTTCCTAACTTAAAAGGTGCCTGAGATAATGCCCAGATGAGAAAGGAAATAAATAAGTGATTAATTAATCGATAATAATTAAGTAATTAATCAATTAATTGGTTAGTCCCCAAAAAAAAAAAAAACTTTTTGCCAAAGCACGTGCTCACTATTGTGCCGAAATTTCGGCTTCCTAGCTTAAAGGATGGCTGAGATATCACCCTGACAAACAAACAAACAAACAAATGAAAAATCGGTCAGAGATGGAGGATTTGCCGGAATGTACTTTTTTTTTTTGATTTGCCAACCACTCCCCACCATCACGGTCATCTCTCCAATGCACAATCCCACGAGATATGCGGAAAGGACGACCCAAAACCAATTATCTTCTTTCTGATTCGTATTTCAACATCATTAAAAGTAAATAATAACCTCTGCCAAAGTTCAAATGACGTGGTTCTATGACATCATCATTAACATATTTTATTCCCCATGGAGAGTTCTTTACAATGAGCCATGCCTCAATTTTTTCTATTCAGTACTTTCGGAGATATAGAGGTGCAAAGTTTTTTGTTTTATTCCAAGATGGCGGCCGAACCACGTGACAGATGACATCATCATTATATTTTTTCTCCACCAGTTTATGCCAACATGGCGCTCAAGAAATTGCATCTTGATTGGATGATGTTTTGTACTTGTCGAATTATGACATCATAATGGAGGCCTTGGGCCTAGAGAGTTAAAAATTGGGCACAGTCTATTCCAGGGCAAGACAAATATGTGTGTAAAGTATGGCGATGCTATGTGCAACAATGTAGACGTAGTACTGTGCACAAACAGACAGACAGAAAATATGGCAGCCGAACCACGTGACCGATAACGTCATCATTATTTGTTTTCTAAACTAATTTATTCCGAAATTATGCCAAAGAAGTTTCATGTTGATCGGATGAAGTTTTGTACTTGTCGAATTATGACATCATAATGGAGGCACCTATGACATCATAATCAACATATTTTAATCCCCATGGAGAGTTCTTTACAATGAGCCATGTCTCAATTTTTTCTATTCAGCACTTTCAGAGATATAGAGGTGCAAAGTTTTTCGGTATTGCAAAGATGGCGGCCGAACCACGTGACCGATTATGTCATCTTTTTTTTTTTTCTCCACCAGTTTATGCCGACATGGCGCTCAAGAAATTGCATCTTGATTGGATGAAGTTTTGTACTTGTCGAATTATCGAATTATGACATCTTAATGGAGGCCTTGGGCCTAGAGAGTTAAAAATTGGGCAGTCTATTTATTCCAGGGCAAGGTAAATATGTGTGTAAAGTATGGCGATGCTATGTGCAACGATGTAGACGTAGTACTGTGCACAAACAGACAAACAAACAGACAGACAAACCAACCAACCAACCAACATACTTGCCGGAATTTTTTCCGGTAAGTTACAAACCAACCAACCAACCAACATACTTGCCGGAATCTATTCTGGCAAGTAACAAGAAACCGGAGTGAGTACTCCCTCTCGGCGCGTGTCATTGCCGGGCGCCCTTCGGTGCCCGGCAATGACGTCATGCAGCACCTGGAGATGGAATAGGAAAGGAGTGGTGTACAGGAGCAGTGTACTTTTTAGGTAGTAGGTTGTAGACAGCGACCGCCCAGGGTATTACTACCATCCTGACTTAGGAGCGTTAGTTAAAGTGGTGCCCAGAACCATCTTACACTCGGAACCATGTCACCGGAACCATGGATTGCTGGTCTTACTTTCTGTCTCACACAAACTACAGCTACCGGGCAAGCTTCAATCCCTCTTTCTCACAAACAAACACCATACACTTTTCATTATACACTTTTCTTCTTTTATTTAAGGCCTGGCCTCAAATAGGGCTATAAAGTCTGTGCCTCAAGCCTCCAACAGTCCAACATAGATATTTTTTAAAACAATAGAGAGACAGCTAAGGCCTGCATTGTGAAGTACACCCCCAGGCAATGTACATTGTTTTAATGGGGCTTGAGAGGAAAAAAGATGATGAAAACTGAGTGTTTAAGATTAAAACAGATTAGGGATGGGGGAGGGGAGTGGGGCAGGAAAATGACAATTATTTAAAATACACCAAGGCCCAAGGGCATTCGTGAATAGTCAGATTCAATATTGGCACAATTAACTTATGGAACACTGGTACTTGGTTTTTATTTTATTTTTCATGAAAGAACTGGCCATAGCAAGATGGAAAATCGGCTGCAAGATGAATCATGAGGCAAATTTAAGTTCTCTGGACAAGATCCCAAGGAAAATACAGCCGATCCTTTGCCATTTTAAGCCAGGCATAAACACATCCCATATTCCTGGATGTGCTGCGATGGTGGTTTGAATGCTAGTATAATCCTCAAACATCCAAAATAAATAACAACATCCTTAACAAAGTTGTGCCAAATCTTTATACAAGCAAAATTGCAAAGTCACCCTTTGCACGAAAGAATAAGACATGCAATTTGGTGGGAACACTTTCCACAAGTCATGATCACCTCAAGTCAACTTGTGATGGACTAAAAAAAAATTAACACAAGCATAGCCAGATGGAACAGGAAGAGCTATTCATCATTATGCTGAAGCAAACAATGGTATGCATAGAAAGACTGGAAAATTCGGACTCCGAATAAAAATTTCATTGAACCAAATTCCGTTGTGGCACACCCTGGAACAACAGCCCGAGTTGAGACATTATTGAGAAACCACATCCACAAAGCACACGATTGAAAAACCTTCTTGACTAAAGGCATAATTTGCTGCCTATTTGTATATGTGTGGATCTTCAAAGGTTTTCAGTATCGTCTACCTGTACTAGATTTACTCAGCCTGTCATCCTTCCGAGGTCGGCAAATTGGGTACCAGCTCACTGGTAATTCCGTGTTTGTCGCAAGAGGTGACTAACAGGGTTGGCGGCAGGAAGGGCATCCGGCCATAAAACATTGGTTCAAAAAGGGGACCAAGGTACCCGAAAAAGGCCAACCCCTGCTCTGCAGGGAAAAATGGCCTCTAAAGGTGGTTCTTCTTGGTTCTACCTGTACTAGATTTACCAATCCATGTCCGAAAGATCAGCCATGCCCACACTCCGAGAACCATAATTATTTTTCCACTTCCAAATGCTTATTATGAAATGGGACTCACACCCTTATGTTATTATCATAACATTTAAAGTGAGACAGCAGCATATTATATGAGGCAATGTGCTTTGACTCCCGATGGAATAAAAGCCAACTGCAAAGTCGTTGTGGCACATCCTCCTAGACAGTGTGTTGCATCATATAATATGGAGATGATTCTGTCATGTATCTGTCAAACCGAGGTGGGTTATAAGCCACTTTTCACTTTGCAGAAGGGATGTTAAAAACCAGCAAGCATGTGCCTGTGACCAATAAAGATCCCAGAGCATCTTTAAAAAAAAAGAGCACGTGCCTCCATAGTAATGCCAAATGTCATATTCCTGTCTCCTGCTTCCACAGCCAATGACTGCTGTAGTCAAGTACATATGGAGGTCTCCAATGGTGCCAAAAGACAGAAACCCTCTGACAAGCAAAGTCGATAAGACAACAACACAATTGAAACATTCATTCCAAGTGGAATAAAAAGTGGGAGGTGGAATCAAAATGATAATAAAATGGGAACCTGGAATTGTGAGGGTTGGGAGGGTAGTGCAGCAAATCAAGAGATGCCAAAATATTAAAGCAGAACAAGGAAATAAAGCAATCGATATTCAAAAGTGTTTTAAAATAAAGATATCAATAATGTTTGCTTATGAAACACAAGCCTTTATATAGCCTTTTATAAACGTCTCCATCAATCTTCGTAATCCTGTCAAGGTTTTTTTTTTTAAAGTCCCAAGTAATGTAGTTACGTACCTGCAATCATCAAATACGAGGTGTGCTTGTTGCTCTCGTTTAAGTCGTGCCAATGTAGCACCACCTTCTCGCTGCAGGCGCACAAGGCGCGAGTCGGACAGCACTGAGCGCATTATGCCGTCGTGTTCTTCCTTTTTCGCCTGCACCTCCTGGGAACGCATGCGCATAGGTAGACACACACTCGTTCAACACCTGGGGTCATTTCCAGTGCCGGGTTCATTTACAGTTTAAAGAATACTCTATGGTCACATCGTTGTGTTATTGACAAATAAACTGCATGAAAAGGACGTGTGATTGAATGGCTATAGCAAAAACAAATGTGCAACGTAAAGAGCCCAAAGGAGGTTTGAAGAAGAAAATAAAACAAAAACCTTTATGTCGTCAGGAAGGTGACTGCATTTCAGAGTGGCAATGGAACTCTGCAACAAGTTCACGGCTCCTTGGCAGGAAGTGATGAAAGGCTCGAGTCTCTAGTTAGGTACACACAAAAAGAAAACAAGAACTGAAAAGTTGAGACGTTCATAAAAATCATTCTCCGATATGAGATTAGAAATTGTTTAAGCATTATGGTTCATAATGTTTCAAAGAACTTATAATACTGCTAAACAACTGCATTATTACTTTTCTCCATATCATACCTTTAGTGCATCAAAAAACCCTATAATGGCACTCTTCGATGACCGACATGCCTCCGTTACTACATCATTATACGTTTGATTCCATTTTTTATGTTAATCCCTTCATCTGTTCTCAAGTATCACATTTTTACCTAACATGACCTCTGATGCCGAAATCTAATCAGTTCATCTTTACATCATAATATATTGTTCCAAGTTTGGTCAAAATCCCATCACTGGTTCACAAGTTAGGGTAGTAACAGAATTTTTATCTAACGGGACCTCTTGCCCCCCATAAAATAATCCATTTATCTTCTTTACATCATCATACATACTTGCACCAAGTTTGATTTAAGTTCCTTCAGCTGTTCTCAAGTGTCACATTTTTACCTGACATGACCTCTGAACTTTGACCTCTTGATGCCAAATTCTAATCAGTTCGTCTTTACATCATAATATATACTTGTACCAAGTTTGGTTCAAAATCCCATCACTGGTTCACAAGTTAACGCGAACACAGAATTTTTACCAAACTGGACCTCTGGCCTTTGAATTTTTGATCCCATAATATTATCAGTTCATCTTTGAATCATTGATGAATCATCTCATTATATATACTTGTACCAAGTTTGACGAAAATCCCTTGAGCCGTTCTTAATCCAAATAAAGACCAATTACTGCACTGTAGTCACAAGAATGAAGCCAGTCATTAACAATACAATGAGTGGGGCAATGTGGTTAAGGTATGAATGGGACAATGAGATTAATGTATGAGTGCGCCAATGAGATTAATGTATGAGTGGGCCAATGCGATCAACGTATGAATGGGCCAATGCGATCAACGTATGAATGGGCCAATGAAATTCAGATATGATTGGGCCAATGAGATTAAGGTATGAATGGGACAATGAGATCAATGTATGAGTGGGCCAATGAGATTAAGGTATGATTGGGCCAATGAGATTAAGGTATGAATGGGCCAATGAAATTAAGATATGAATGGGCCAATGAGATTAATGTATGAGTGGGCCATTGAGATTAAAGTATGATTGGGCCAATGAGATTAAAGTATGATTGGGCCAATTCGATTAATGTATGATTGGGCCATTGAGATTAATGTATGATTGGGCCATTGAGATTAATGTATGAGTGGGCCAATGCGATCAACGTATGAATGGGCCAATGAAATTAAGGTATGAATGGGACAATGAAATTAAGATATGAATGGGCCAATGGGATTAATGTATGAGTGGGCCAATGAGATTAAAGTATGATTGGGCCAATGAGATTAAAGTATGATTTGGGCCAATGAGATTAAGGTATGATTGGACCAATGAGATTAAAGTATGATTGGGCTAATGAAATGAAGTTATCCCAACAACGAAAACCTATCAAGAATGCACGGACAGACAACCTGAAAACATAATGCCTCCACCAACTTCATAAGTGGCTGCAGCCTTTTATATAAAAAGGCTCCACTCACCAAACGAAAATCCACCCAGTCCTCGTGGCTGTAGTTGAAGGAACCGTTGAGAGTGGGAGGAAGCTGGCTGCTCTCGACATGCTTATGCAGAGATTTCATTGAAGTTATCAATTCACACTGTACACATCACAGTAAAATGTTTGTTATATGCTATCATTTATGCATCTTCAGATTTCAATACCGTGAAACACTGATATTCCGAGGGGATAAGTTCCTGAAAAATGCCGCAAATGTCGAGGCATTGTTTCAATGGAGTAAATGGGGATGGATTAGTTCCTGGTGGTTCGTGATTAATAAGGGAAAATCAAAAATCCCACGAATAACTGCGAACCTGGCCATGCAAAACCACAAATACGCAAAGCACAGGACCGCAAATGTCGAAGCAGGTCAGAAAAACCGCGAATTCCTCCACAAAAAAAAAAAATCGCAAATACGTGAAGCACAGTGCCGCGAATGTAGAAACAGGTCAAATTTTGTTAAGCATGAATCTGTGAATGTCGAAGTCTTACTGTACTTCATCTCTAAATAATGCAGTGGATTTTCTGGGAAACAATGTTTTGCAAACAGTAAAATAGCAAGACAAACAACATAGGTGAAGGAAATTTGTTCAAATTTACACTTGTAGAAAAATATTGTTAATACCACAACCCTTTTAAAAACAGAAACTGCAACTACAAAAAGCACTTTCTGAATATCACCTTTTGGGTCAAATTGAAATGAAATTTTCTGAATGAAGATAAAGTATGTATAGCCTATATGATCGACATTTCTTTGCATGAAGACAAATGTAACAATGTCATGATCTGTGTCTTTTATAATCGGGCATTTTAAGTAATAATAATAATTGGGTTTATATAGCATCATTTGCCAATGGATACAAGGCATTGAAAAAGAACAAAAGGTGCATTTTATCTCAGAAAAATAATCCCCTCCCTAATCCCTTATGCCACACCTGCACGATCGTGCTGACATATCTTCTCAATGCATGTATTCTCCCGCACTCAACTCCACTCCACCCACTCCACCCACTCCATTCTTACAGATAAATCACCTTAAACTAAACTTTTATTGGGGTTGGTCTCAGCTGAGCCTTTTATCGTCTTAGCTGAGCCAGATGATGGATACTTTGAATAGGTACTTCAAAAGGTTCTTATCAGCCTGCCAGATATGGACTGTTAAAAGGCATGACTAGGGAAAGAAATTATATTTTTGCTTTATGCACCTAACATGTTAAATGTGTTCAGTGGTTATATGTTACAATGAATGAATCAATGATCGTTTTAAGGCCATTTTTCCCTACTAGAGCAGGGGTTAGCCTTGCGGGCCCCATGACCTCATGGTACCCTTTTTGAGGCAATGTTTTTATGGCCGGATGCCCTTCCTGATGCGAACCCTTTGTCGCCTCTTACGATGCACAGGGATACGGTGTACCTATTCTAAATCGGGGTACACACCGGGAAATCCTTCAGAATGCTATGTTATCAATATGCCTGTTACAATAAACTATATTTTTGTTTCTCTATCTAAAATAATAAAAGTCAGTGTGTGTGTGTGTGTGTGTGTGTGTGTGTGTGTGTGTGTGTGTGCGTGTGTGTGTGTCAATGGCGGAATTTGCTCCCGGCCTGCCCCATTTCCTCCCAGCCCCAGATCCTGACCGGTCCAATTTTTTTTTTTTAATTGAATGAATAAAAATGATTTTATGCAGTTTCTTTTTTTGCAAATGAAAACAGCTGGCTGGACATGGTCCATACTTGATCATCCGTTCTATTCTTACTAGCATAGGTGATATGAGGGAGCGATCAAGTAAAACTGTGGAATGAATCGTGCACGTGAGTGGTGTGCGAATGCTGTGATGCTCCACATGCGTTAACAATATAAAGAAGGCCGTGAGTTGTTCCAAGTGAGTGAACGGTGTAAAAAAGGCCATGAGATGTTCCGTGTGAGTGACCGGTGTGAGGAGGGCTGTGAGTGGTTCTGAGCGAGTGAACTGTGTAAAGAAAGCCATGAGATGTTCCTTGTGAGTGACCGGTGTAAGGTGGGCCATGAAATATTCTGTGTGAGTGAATGGCATAAGGAAGGCCATGAGTTCCGAGTGAGTGAGCGGGGTAAAGGGGCCGTGAGTTCCGTGTTTATATGTGTGCGGGTAATCAATTAAATGAGGAAAAGAAAAAAAAACTGTATTTTATTAATATGACTTCTTCAACTGTAAATCTAAATAAGCCAGAGACGAGAGATTCTTTACTCAACCTAAGACAACCTGTCGTCTGGGGGTGGCACTCCTGTTAAGACCAGCCCGAAAATTTTATTTTCCCCTCAGCCCTGTCATGGCTGAATCACTTTGTTAACCTCCCCCCTCCTTTCTCTCTTCTTTTTTTGTCCCACCCTCCCCCCCTTTCCCCCCCCTCCCCCCCTCCCCCCCCTTTCACTGCCCCACCACTCTCTTTCTCTCACCCCTTCCCTCTCTGTCTCTCCCCACTCCTCTTTGTTCCTCTCCCTTCCCCTCTCTGTCTCACCCCCACCACGCTCTGTCTATCCCCTCTCCACTCTCTGTCTCTGCCACAACCCCTCTCTGTTTCTCCCCTGCACCTCTCTGACTCTCCCCACTCACCACTCTCCTTCTACCCTCTCATCCTCCACCTTCCTCCCCTCCCCCCAAATTTCCGCTTCTCCCATTTCCCACACTCCCCCTCACATCCACCATTCTCTCCCCTCCCCTCCTCTCCCTTTCCTCACCCCCTCCTCATATTCCCAGCACAAAGGGACTGCGCTGCCTGACAACGCCGGGTACTTTTGCTCGTCGAGATTAAAAACAGAACCAACAAGCGTACACATGTAATGCAACTCATACTTTTTATCATTTCCTTAGCTGCATGGTGGGTGATTCGCAGATGTTTAGATGGCTGTTCACAGATGTTTAAACATTTGTGGCTCGGCTCACAAAAAGATTGGGCAACTCCCCTTAGAATGAAACAGTGAAGTACGAGTTATTGCACATTTAAAATGTGCAATTAAACTAATATTTACATCATTACAGGAAGCAGCAACACATGGCAAGTTCTGGTTAAAGATGGCTAGTCCTGGATGTGTCCAAACCTGGATGGCGAGATAAGTGTCCAAATGAAAGTTTTCCTCTTGCTCCAGCATAATCATCATGGAATAAAGACATTTCGGAGCAGCATCCTGAAAATGGAGAAGGTATGACCAAGGTGAACAAAAGTGGAAAATTAATAAGTAAACAATCTGCCGCTCATGATTAAGAAAAATACAGGCTTTCACCTTTCCTTGACGCCATTGTTGAGCCAAGATTTTGTTTGATCGAAGCTACATTTGACAATGGCTACGACTATTTTGCCGACTACCACCTTTGATTTTGTGGCACATTGATGGTTGAAAGCACAGACTTTTTTTCTGCAATCATTTGTGACAGTGGCGGCCTTCCCAAGCATGGTGTTTAGCCACAGAAACTGCTTTGGCAGAACAGATGTTCTGGAAACAGAGTATGATCATGGAAGGAACTATATCATATACTACTTATTATTATCATAACAAACTCTTGTGGTGAAAAGTTTTTAAAGTTCGAAAATTGGAAGCCAAATGTGCAAACAAAAGTGTTCTCAGTAACTTCCTTGGCATAAAAATACCCCTAAGGTTTGTCTAAATGTAAGCAGATTTCTCAAAGTATACTTAATTAAAACTCTTCTTGGAAGGAAAAAGGAGAAACACCTTGCACTTGTGTGTAATCCACTGTGGCCAAGTCCTGCAAACTATCCTTGTATCAACTGCAGGCTCCATCAATCCTCCATTCCAAAGTAGCACAAGTGAACTACAAAATCATTCCTCTCGCCCACCCCCCATTTGTTACTGTTATTGGCAGTTACGGATGTATTGATCGTTTCAAGATCATAATATTACCTTTAGTCAAACATGGTTCATATAACCAATCTATACATCCATTTCCTCTGTTTGCAATTAAATCTGAGCCTTCAATTGAATTTTGGGTCTTCAAAGTTACGGGTGGAAGATTTTCAACTCGGTTTTCTTTCCTCTGCCTCCTCTTCTCCCACCCCGCCAATCCCCTTCCCAACCGCAGGCAGTGCCAAAATGGACAGGCCAAGGAAATAGCTGAGAGGTACAAGTTTACATTTGCTGCCAGAAACAGTTTTCAATTTTTTTTTCAGTTCATGATAACTTCTGATGTCAGATTATTTCCTGAAAAAGCATAACCCTTTTTTCCGAAAGCCTTGACATTTTTATTTTGATGGCACCAAAATGAAATGGCGATTGATGAAAGTAGATAAGTAGAGACAAAAACCAAATCCCATCGATCCACAAACGACAGGCAGAATAATTTTCCGATTAACTTGACATTGGTCTGGTTGTGAAGAGAATGCAATTCACCTGACGAAGCGTGTGTGCATTGTGCCACGTGCCACGGTTGCCCAAAAACCCGGGAGGTCTTTTGACATTGGTTACCTGGAGAATAGCAAAAGCCTTGAAGAGTGTGGGTTCGGGACGGCACCGTCTGGCATCCATAAGCACAACCAGACCCTGACCTGCTCCCTCCTTCCTGCAGCGGATTTGGGCAGAATGCCAAGGCCAAAAATAAGGTAGTCATGGAAGAGGTGGGAGGGAGAGATAGGATGAAATTTTCAAGGATAAAACAACAAGGTACAAAACGTCGCTAGAGCAAAATATTTGTTCAAACCCAGACGTTTAAAAAGAGACAGACACTTGTTGACTGTTCAAAAATAATTGTAAGCCACCAGGGGCTAGAGAGGATATAAAAGGCCAGCTCGAGGTGCATTGTAAGGACTCAAAAAGAAACCAACAGGAAATGCTTGGGCACATCTTGCAAAGAATGCTGTATGCATTACATTTCCTCATGGCTGTAATGCTATTCACCTGGGCAGAGAGTGGTAGTAGAGCAAGAGCTGAGCAACCTGCAGGCCGGTGCAACGAGGGCTTGACCACACCGGACTTCTAGTGGATATGATAACCAATGCTCGACCTGTTCTGTCTCTGCTTCCTGGCGTATGCACACGAATCAAGGAAATTAATGTCATCTTCATCTCCTACAGATAGTTATAAAACACTATGGAAAGTCAGGATATTTCATTAATAAATTATGTCACAGTCATATATTGAGAAGCAGCATTTCTGCAAACAAAATCGCTGAGGCATCACAATTAGCATATGTATAACTTCCCACAAGAGTCAATGGCTCACAGCATACCATTTTGCGTTCTGTGCATAGTTGGCAATCAGATTACCAACAGTCATAAATCAAGAATGGCTTTCAGTACAGTGTGTGAGCAATTGAGCCCAGATAAACATGTGCGCCGAGAAGCATTGAAGCCATTTTTAGGGAAGGGTTATTATTTATTTAAGCTTTTTTCATGTAGAACAATGGATGAAATCAACAGGTCAGCTTCGTCAGCTTCTCCTCGCTTCCCAATGCGGTTGGCTTACCTCAATGAACGTCCTGTTTATTTAATTATTGTTCTACCTGTCTGCCGATGTAGATCGACACTCGTCTTCACCAGAAAGACCAGTTCTTCATGCTACACTTTCAGGTAATGCTTTCACCACGTCCCATGATTATGCAGCGAAACGAAAATATCTTCGAGATCCGTCGACAAACGAAAACGAAAATATCGCAGTCTTTGCACAGGACAGTATCAAACTCATTACAATCGAACGGAGATGGTTTTAACTCAGGTCATATTTAGTTTGATTCTAAACACCAGGTACACTTTCTTGCTGATGGAAACAGAAAATTGGATGTTCAATAGTACGTAACGCAGTTGAAAATGGTAATAACATCACTTGAACATTTTCTTAGTTTGGGTACAAAAGCAAATAAAACTGTATGTTTAAGTATCAAATAGGAGGAATATACACAGTAGGAGTCAATTTAGCCCATCAGGCTGTGTCAATCCTTTATATGGCAAGTGGCCCGCATTGCGCAGGTTTGGCCATTCTGTTGCCGAAAAACCCACGGACTAATTTTGTTATTGTCAAAATCCGTATTGGCCGGAAGATTGATGAGAATGGCAGACCGGGAAACCACGATTTGGCCTTCCGTTTACAGTGGTTCAGCAAGTATTTGTTCTGCCTCGCAGTAATGCCGAAGATGAACGTATCTTCTCACGAGTTTGAAAGAACGAGACTGACTTCTGATGGCGCTGGTCAAATTAGGTCAACCTGCCTGCTCTCCTCCATGCAAAATCTACTTCTACAAAACCCCATGTCATAAGTTTTATACACTCAGATATCTTGTCAGAAAGGCCAAACAAAACCTGTGGGGAATACGATGCTCATCCATCAAATGAGGTGACTCGTCCATCAGGTCCTGGGCAAGAAATTCCGTTTAATTGACCTCGTCTCGTGTGGTGTTTTACAAGAGCAAGGTGATTCCACACGGTGTTCCAAAAAGACCCGGACAACTTCGGTTGTTAATATGTTTAGAACCACAAATGATACAACGATACCCTTTGGTATACACGTATATGATACAGAACCTCAAAGTTTTGCGCACACAATGAATACACTTCAATGTGAGCTCCATTTGTCATGCGCAGGACATCAAGGCGGTACACAAGTTATTGCCATGTTTGGCTCAGCATGTTTGCATCCACCAGTGAGCGCATGCAGCTATCCGAGAACGAAGATCCTGCAGGTTTGCCGCATTGGTGTTGTAGCCAACATTTTTGACAAACCCCCACAGAAAAAAATCAAGAGGGGTTATGTCTGGTGATTGTGGGGGCCAGGCGGTTGGTCCATCTTGGCCAATCCAGTGACCTGGAAATTTGTCATTCAGGATGGTTCAAACGACTAAGGCCCAATGAAGGGGAGTGCCTTACTGTTGAAAAATGATATTGGGTTGCACGTTCTGAATCTGTAGGAAGGCAAATCCTTCCAACATGTTCAGGTAAATTGTTGAGGTCACTGTATCCTCCGCAAAGACAAACGGACCCACCAAGCAGTCATTTTGAAGGCCACACCACACATTGACCTTTGGACTGTTGCGTATGTGTTCAATGACCAGGTGGGGGGTTTAGAGCGCCAGATCCTAACATTGTGCCAGTTAATCTTCCCCGAAACATGAAAGCAAGCTTTTTCTGTGAATATGAACTTTTTCAGGTAATCTTCATCATCCTCGATGCGATTGAGCATTTCCAAGGCAAACACCTTGCGTTTGGGTCCGTCGTTTGGATCCATCTTTATGCCTTATAGGCATAAAGCTTCAGTCTTTTATGCAAAATCCTGTGTACAGTGGTGGTTGGTAGTCCCAGTTCTCTGGATGCGCATCGGATTTATTTACTGGGACTTTGTTGAAATGATTCATGCACTCGTTCAACGTCTGCTGCACTTGTGCTTGGTCGACCAGTACTTTTTTGTTTCTGACAACTTCCAGTCTCCTTAAACCCCTTGTACCACTCTCTGATACCAATCCGCGATGGCGGATTCCTTCCATACCTTGTACGGAAATTATGCTGAAGTTGCGTGTCGGATTCGACGCACTGAGTTTTCGCCTGTGGAGTCGCCATTTTCTTTTACCTTAAACCACCAGACCTGAAAATAAACAAAGCTTTATGAGTTTCTGTATCATATACAACAAAGGGTATCATTGTATAATTTGTGGTACTAAATATATTAACCAAAGTTGTCCAGGTCTTTTTGGAACACCCTATCGTGAGACGAAGTGAATATTTGAGATGAGTTCTGAATAGCTGCAAGTCTAAGTCGTCAATAAACGACTATCAGTAATCTGGTATATTTTGTGTCACTGACAACCTCTCAAAAAGCAGTTTTATGTTTGGTAAAAAATAAATAATAAACCGCTTTCGATTCCTATTAATCTGTTTTCCGTCGCCACTAACTTGTCATGTATGCAATCCACAGCCCATTAAACTATATACTACATATCAATTTACTTGCAGGATGGTAGATGATGCTAAAAAGATCTTTAAAAGGTCAAACTGGCAAGTCACGTAGCACAAGCTAATTTTGGGGGAACTTGGATCAAATTGTGTCATCAAAATGGCCACGATTCTGTGTTTTTTGATACTCCATATGGTGCTGGATGTTCAATAAGTAGAAAATTGACCGGTTTTTTGGATGCTCCTCTTTAATGTACAGTACAGTAAAACCGTGATACCCGCAGGGGATTAGTTCCTATAAAATGCTGTGAATGTCGAATGTTGCGAAAGGTGAATCCGTGAATGTTGGGGCAATGCTTCAATTGGAAAATTGGGAAGAAGAATATAATGACAGTTTCATCAAAAATGCTTGCAAATAAAAATAAAAATACTGTAAACCTTTCCAAAAGGTTAGTTCACTCTTTTTCCGCGAGTGTCATGTTATTTTATCAAACCGTTTGTTTTGCTTCAATCTTGCATGATCCCCAAAGGGCGTTTTGATCCCAGAAAAACGTGCCGTTTTAACTGCTCTGAGTTTAAGCTTGAAGGAAGATTCAGTATTCTGCATTATCTTACAAAGATAGACATCGAGTTTAAAGTGCATAATTTTTAACGTCCTGGCATCACAATCCTTGTGTTAGAATTTCATTTTATTTTAGATTCAAAATAAAAGTTCATTTTTACTTGCCATAAACCAGCCACTCTGATCAGTGCAAAATTTACACCATATATTACACTTTAATTGTGTGCAGACTAAGGAATCTTAAGACGTAAAAATAAACAACAGATATAAATATACACTTCATGGCCAAAAGTGTGTGGACACCCGAACATCACACTCGTATGTGCTCGTCAAACATCTCATTCCAAAATCATGGGCATTCATATTGAGTTGGTCCCCTTTTGCCGCTATAACAGCCTCCACTCTTCTGGGAAGGCTTTCCACTAAATGTTGGAACATTGCTGCGGGGTTTGCTTCCATTCAGCCACAAAAACATTAGTGAGGTCGGGCACTGATGGTGGGTGATTAGGCCTGGCTCGCAGTCGGTGTTCCAATTCATCCCAAAGGTGTTCAAGGGGTTTGAGGTCAGGGCTCTGTGCAGGCCAGTCAAGTTCTTCCACACCGATCCCGCCAAAACATTTCTGTATGGACTTCGCTTTGTGGACGGGGACATTGTCATGCTGAAACAGGAAAGGGCCTTCCCCAAACTGTTGCCACAAATTTGGAAGCACACAATCATCTAGAATGTCATTGTATGTTGTAGCATTAAGATTTCCTTTACTGGAACTGAGGGGCCGAGCCCGAACCATGAAAAACAGCCCCAGACCATTATTCCAACTCCACCAAACTTTACAGTTGGCACTGTGCATTCTGGCAGGTAGCGTTCTCCTGGCATCCGCCAAACCCAGATTCGTCCGTCGGACTGCCAGTTGGTGAAGCGTGATTCATCACTCCAGAGAACATGTTTCCACTGCTCCAGAGTCCAATGGCGGCAAGCTCTACACCACTCCAGCCGACGCTTGGCATTGCGCATGATGATCTTAGGCTTGTGTGCGGCTGCTTGGCCATAAAAACCCATTTCATGAAGCTCCCGACGAACAGTGGTTGTGCTGACGTTGCTTCCAGAGGCAGTTTGGAATTCGGTAGTGAGTGTTGCAACATCTCATTTGTGGAGCACAACACGGCACAACTTTTAAAAAAACTACTTCCATTGTGGAGTGGTATATTTCAAATGATTTGATGGGGTTAGTGTGGGCATTGAACAATGACCAATAGAGTTGTCGACTTATATGGCACACAGCACCTGTTTGGCCGGGGAGGAGAGGCTTCTGTCAAAGTGGAAGAGAGAATAGTCAGGAAGAGACAGAGAAATCAGAAACGTGCTGAGAGAGTAACGGTTCTGTTAAACATAATGTTACGTAAATAACTTGGGGTTAATTAGTTATTTTGTAATGCATGTTAGCAAAAGGAATTTGGTAGTATCCCAGTCCAGCAAACTGTCAGAACCGAGTTTACAAGAAAGCTCCCTGTCGCCCTAGCCCCTGTGTCTGTCTATTTTCCCATTTTCCTCTGAAATCAATGTTCTTAATCCCTCCCAATTATATTTTCTCAATTACCCATGTGTCCATGTACCCAACATGGTGTGAGGGTGTGTGTGCAATCTCCCACACAACTGCACCAACATGATGGTCCCATTGGTCTGACGATCCACATGAGCAAGGTTTGGAACACTGAGGAAGAACATGTGCAAATCTTCAGTGGGGACACTCACCGTGGGGGGAGGAGAGGCATTCCCCAAACATATAAACGCCTGGAGAGAGGCACCTGTCAAAGACGGCCCTGAGGGAGACAACTGAGAGTCACCCACAGAGTGATCAAGTCTGCCATTGGAGTTCCCGAGGAAGTAGAAATAGAAGTGGCAGCGAGAGCAATACAGGCCAGTGCAGTGCTCAGTCGCTATTCAAGCTGCAGAAGGAGCCTCCCAAACTGCCACACAAATGCATCGTCCTAACCAGCATACCCACGTTATGCCTCCTGGCATCCCACCAAAGGAATGACCACAGCAAACCTCGACCTCACCCATCCTGTCTCACTCTTTCGTCTGCCCTGTGTACCTGAACAAATGCGTGTGAACTGCGTGTGCTAAGTTTAGTTCAAGGTTTAGGCATTCATTCCATTTTTGTCCAGCATAAGCTCACCGGCGGGTTTCCAGGTTGTCTTCTACTTATTCATCCCTTGCTGTGTCCCTATCCTTATAATTTATTATACCTCTTCCGTGTTAAATCACTGTCACTGTTGTTTTTTTTCCCTGCGGAATCGCCCTCTGGTATAACAAAATTATTATTGAACGAACACAGGCCGAGCTTCCATGTGCAGCCGCAATATTTAATAATTGAACTCGCTGCACAACTGACACCATGCGTGTGCAGAATGCCTCCACCTCTCCGTCTTGGGAGTTAATCTCTGCCCGTCTCGGGTCACCCATTGAGGAAGCCCGACACCGCTACAATGCAATATCTGTAGCTGCAATAGTGAGTTGAATGGAGAGAGTGTGAATATTATAACAGAGTCCTCGAATATTGGTGGACCATGCTGTGAGGGAAGGGGATGAGATCAAGATTGGGTGATATTTGGGGTTTGGCGTGTGTGTGGCGGCAGGACGCACGGTGGGGAGGGGCAGCAAGTCACGCAGTGGAGAGGAGGGGGAAGGACACACGGTGGGGAAGGGAGGGGGGCAGAACGCGCATTGAGAGCAGCTGTATGAGTGGTGGTGGCGGCCGGACGAGCGGTGTGGGCAGCGGAAATCACATTGGAGAGGCAGGATGCATGGTGAAGTATACAGACAAGGAAGAGTTAACCGTCATGAGCAAGCATTCTCTAAAGACAGGATTTATCTTTTGGGTGTCTCGTTCCGTCAGATGAAGACAGACAATGCAACAAGCATGAAAAGAAGGGTTATTAAAAGCACGATGGAAAGTTGGGCTATAAGATCTGGGTGAAGGCACACACAGTGGAGACTTGCGAGCTCGCCATAATTTGGAGCATACAGTGCATTCAGAAAGTATTCAGACCCCTTCACTTTCTTCACATTTTGTTATGTTGCAGCCTTATGCTGAAATCGTTTAAATTCATTTCTTCCCTCATCAATCTACACTCAATACCCCATAATGACAAAGAGAAAACAGGATTTTAGAAAGTTTTGCAAATTTATTAAAAAGAAAAAACTGAAATATCACATTGACATAAGTATTCAGACCCTTTGCTATGACACTTGAAATTTAGCTCAGGTGCCTCCCATTTCTCTTGATCATCTTTGAGATGTTTCAACACCTTGATTGGAGTCCACCTGTGGTAAATTCAATTGATTGGACATGATTTGGAAAGGCACACACCTGTCTATATAAGGTCTCACAGCTGACAATGCATATCAGAGCAAAAACCAAGCCATGAGGTCGTAGGAACTGCCTGCAGAGCTCAGAGACAGGATTGTGTCGAGGCACAGATCTGGCGAAGCCTACAAAAAAAATTCTGCTGCATTGAAGGTTCCCAAGACCACAGTGGCCTCCATAATTCTTAAATGGAAGAAGTTTGGAACAACCAGGACTCTTCCTAGAGCTGGCCGCCCGGCCAAACTGAGCAATCGGGGCAGAAGGGCCTTTGTAAGAGAGGTGACCAAGAACCCGATGGTCACTGGCTGAGCTCCAGAGATCCTGTGTGGAGATGGGAGAAACTTCCAGAAGGACAACCATCACTGCAACACTCCACCGATCTGGGCTTTATGGCAGAGTGGCCAGACGGAAGCCTCTCCTCAGTGAAAGACACATGAAAGCCCGCTTGGAGTTTGCAAAAAAGCACCTAAAGGACTCTCAGACTGTGAGAAACAGGATTCTGTGGTCTGATGAAACCAAGATTGAACTGTTTGGCCTCAATTCTAAGCGTCATGTCTGGAGGAAACAAGGCACCGCTCATCACCTGCCCAATACCATCCCAACGGTGAAGCATGGTGGTGGCAGAATCATGCTGTGGGGGTGTTTTTCAGCAGCAGGGACTGGGGGACTGGTCAGGGTTGAGGGAACAATGAACGGAGCAAAGTACAGAGATATCCTTAATGAAAACCAGAAACAGAGCACTCAGGACCTCAAACTGGGCCGAAAGTTCACCTTTCAACAGGACAATGACCCGAAGCACACAGCCAAGACAACGCAGGAGTGGCTTAGGGACAACTCTGTGAAGGTCCTTGAGTGGCCCAGCCAGAGCCCTGACTTGAACCCAATCGAACATCTCTGGAGAGACCTGAAAATGTCTGTCCACTGACGGTCCCCATCCAACCTGACAGAGCTTGAGAGGATCTGCAGAGAAGAATGGCATAAAATCCCCAAATCCAGGTGTGGAAAGCTTGTCGCGTCATACCCAAGAAGACTCGAGGCTGTAATCGCTGCCAAAGGTGCTCCAACTAAGTACTGAGTTAAGGGTCTGAATACTTGTTTCAATGTAATATTTCAGTTTTTTCTTTTTAATAAATTTGCAAAACTTTCTAAAATCCTGTTTTCTCTTTGTCATTATGGGGTATTGAGTGTAGATTGATGAGGGAAAAAATGAATATAAACGATTTCAGCATAAGGCTGCAACATAACAAAATGTGAAAAAAGTGAAAGGGGTCTGAATACTTTCTGAATGCACTGTAAATTGGCAGAAGAGGTTGGGGCCTGAGATGTTGTTGTGCAAGAGAAAAGGAGAGAGGATTTCTTTTTTTATGTCACTTAGAAGCTTTTAATAGAAAAAGTAAATGAAATGTTTTAAATTGTATTGAGAAGGAGAAGGTTAAAGAACAACAAAGTAATAATATGCAGAATGCGATTGTAATTCTTTCGTGATTAATTTTACTTTTTTTTTTTTTTGTTATAAGATTTGCGAAGAGGTAATGTGAGAGTACACCCAGGATAAAAAGCGATTGCATGTCAGACCTGAGGCCTGTTGAGTCAATAGACGCCATGGAGCTGAACAGACACACACCAATTTGACATGACAGTCAGGTAGACAAGGATAAGACACAGGAATGGATACAAAACAATTGATAACATAGACGAAACAAGAGAAGACGGGACAGATGCAGTAAGGATATCTCAGCTGTCATCGAAGTTTTTACAAAGTAGGAAAAAGCCACGTCCACACTGCAATAAGCTGACAAAATCATGCAGCATTATAAAAACGATTACTACTAGGAGAGGGAAAAATATGGGCAATATCCCTGGGAGCTCACCTGGTAGAATAAAGCAGTGCAATACACCAACTAAAGGTATTTTTAAAAGTATCACGGTATCTAAAACCAATTTCAATGGTTGCTAGGAGAGAGGGCGACATGAAGAATCATACTAACACAATCATAATACTTTAAACAACCAAACAAACAAGCGTTACGCCTAGGTCCCCCGTCGGTGAAGTGATGTGAGTTGACAAAGTGGAGGACGCAGAAAACATGCTATGATATGATATTTCGCTCACAAGGTTCAGACATACATGGATGCGGCCATCTTGGATTTTGACGTGGCGACCCAATTTTCAATAGCTTTTTTCCTTATGCCTAGATACACCCACACACCAGATTAGAAGTTGGTACTTCGCTTATTTTTCAAGATATTCCGCTCACAAGGTTCAGACATACATGGCGGCGGCCATCTTGGATTTTGACGTGGCGACCCAATTTACAATAGCGTTCTTCCTTATGCCGATACACCCACACACCAAATTAGAAGTTGGTACTTCGCTTATTTTTCAAGATATTCATCTCACAAGGTTCAGACATACATGGCGGCGGCCATCTTGGATTTTGACGTGGCGACCCAATTTTAAACAGCCTTCTTGCTTGTGCCCAGATACACCCACACACCAGATTAGAAGTTGGTACTTCGCTTATTTTTCAAGATATTTCGCTCACAAGGTTCAGACATATATATGGTGGCGGCCATCTTGGATTTTGACGTGGCGACCCAATTTTCAATAGCGTTCTTCCTTATGCCGAGATACACCCACACACCAAATTAGAAGTTGGTACTTTGCTTATTTTTCAAGATATTCATCTCACAAGTTTCAGACATACATGGTGGCGGCCATCTTGGATTTTGACGTGGCGACCCAATTTTCAATAGCGTTCTTCCTTATGCCGAGATACACCCACACACCAAATTAGAAGTTGGTACTTCGCTTATTTTTCAAGATATTCATCTCACAAGGTTCAGACATACATGGCATCAAACATATATGGCGGCGGCCATCTTGGATTATGACGTGGGTTGCACCCACACACCAGATTCGAATGCGGTCCTTCGCTTACGCACGCCCACACGTATGCACACCCGCACGCAAACACGCACGCCCACACGGACGGACGGACGGACACACGGACGGAGGGGAAAACCATCGTCCCCCTTTCACTCGGCTGTGCGACGGGGGACAAAAACTATTTTTGGGGACAATCCCACCCACACCCCATCCATAGACTCCCTCAGACCCGGATTTTTGTAATGCCGTGAATGAACATTGGTACATCATGGGTGACGAAGGTTGTGATAAAGTTTCATCGAAATTGTGTGTGGAGTTTCAGAGATGACAGCAAATACCTATTTTTGGGGGGAGAGGGGCAGGGGGCAAACCTGGACCCACTTTGACCCCCGGTAGACCGCCTTAAATCCCAATCTTTTTAATGCCGTGAACAAACTTGAGTTGCAACATACCAAATATAATTTTAGCCAAGTTTGGTCACGATCGCATCAGCAGTTTCAGAGAAGTTACAAGTCTTTACGGACTGACGACGCGTCATCCCAGAAGCCCCCCGGAACTACATTCCAGGTGAGCTAAAAATAAAAATAAAATTTTTTTTGAAGGTGAATCGCACGTGAAGCTGTGAACAATTGCCCAATGAGAAGATGTCATCTATGTGATCCTATGCTTTATAAAGTTTGTACGCATGTAACAACAATCCACTGGATCATTGTATTTGAGTGTTTTTTTGGAGTGTTAATTTGAAAATGGTCCCAAAGGTTAGTTTGAAAACATGTCAGATGTGTGGCTGCAAACAACATCCTATTGAAGCACAAACGTTTATCTTGGGGTCTTACAGAACATAATACTTTTGAAAAACACCCCAAACCCCCCTCTCCTCCCCCCTCCTACATAGTGGCTGTTCTAAAGCTGGAAATGTATCATAAACAAAAATGAAATTCAGCATCAAGTTTCATTTTCATCAACGATATCAGCCCTGCTTTACTTTAACAAGATCCACTCATATGTACCGCTCAACATGGATACATTTCTATAACACGGTGAATAAAACTGCACACATTGTTAAGTGATAAATTTAAACAGCAGATGTTTAAACTTCACATTCTAAGTGTGTGAAACACTGACCTGGAAGCATAACAGCCCCTGAATGGAGGATTTCTTTGTCAACATGTGCAGCAAGTGTTGGGAAAGATACAGATCCACAACCTTGAGTGCATTTTTCCTGGGAATTTTCCTGTAAATCCCCATTGGATAAAGGCACAGATTTCATACTCAAAGCAGAAGTTTTTGGAACAGTCGCACTTTTCCTGCACATTTCAGCTGCATCAATATGTTTTCTTGTCTGGCCCTCAGATATACTGCATCCAGGCTGGGTAATGAGGTTTGATGGTACAGGCTGGTTCATACTGTCAAACGTTTGAGTAAAAATAATTTTCTGTGATGCATTCGGGGCGATGCAATTTGTCCTGGTAGTAAAGCCCTCGTGTTGGGAAGGTGCCTGCACACATGGAGATGTTTTGGCTGCCTCAGTGGCTGTCGGTAATTGTCCTAGCTCTCCGCTGCTGTTGGTATCCATCATGCTCTCCTCACACGCATCTTCTACGGCATTGTCGTCCTCTTCAAAACAGTAACAGGATGCATAAGTTGCAAGATTTGATGGGAAAAATTCAGATTGAAGCTCAAGAAAGACAAATGAGCTTACCACTTAAATTTTGAACATGAGATGCAGCTGTGTACATATTATGTATCCATAAATAATATAAGGGGGATGAAGTGAAAAAGGAAAGGAAGAGGAAGAAGAGGAAAGAGGGTAGTGCACAAGGAAGTGGTGAAGGAGAGGGGAATGTAAAATATTCTCCAATTAAGTTTACTACTACTTATTTATGCCCAAAGATTCCCACCTTTTTACATGCGTTTGGCCACGGAATGTATTTTACCCGTCCTTTACAGTCTGGATGGCTATGCATGACATCCAACCGTAGGTTGCAAAGATTTGGAAAGGCTGCTGGCGATAACTCGCCTACTCTTCATGAAGGATCTCTGTGGGATTTTTTTAACACACACCAATGACCAATGCCGTCAAGATGTGTTTTCCAGTTCAATGTCTTTCTGATGATCGGCGTACACATTGATGTATCACCTGCATGTGCAACACCAAGGTAAGTTTATCACATGGTCATGATTCAAACCCCAGCTAGACCGCTCAAAGGTGGAGGTGCATATCTCGAGGTTATCCCAATAGCCCTATGATCCTACTACGCAGTGAGTCCTTAATCAAATCGATCTGTCAATTACAACAATCACAAAAAGAAAACGATAAAGAAAACGATTTTTTTTGTCGCAAACAAAACACATTGACAAACACTATTCAAACATGCTTGCAACATCAATAAATTGCTATTATGAGGTATCCTAAGGTAAGCCAAACGACACAATTAATAACTCAAAACAGTGTGTGAAAATATCTCCCGAAGAGGTAAAAAGTGAATAAATACCCTGCTATCCAGAATCTTCGCTCTTGTAGCCACAAAATATTTGTTAAACTGTTCAAGCAGTGCTGAAAATTCTCTCTATCACACATCAGTGCACTGCTGCAACTAATGGTGGCTAGCACATTATAAAAACCAGCAATGTTGTTAGACCTGAAAGTTTTTGCCAAGTTAGCTTTGCCAAAACATGCCACAGGCAAGCCAGAGTCCCATCAATTTAAAAAAATGCAATTTACTCTTTGACAGTGGAAACCACTGCAGCAGTGGTAAAAACAAAGCTATGTTTAAACAGCAACCAATTTATTCCCAAATACTATTGGAATTCCTGCTTTTAGTCAAAACTAGCACATATAATTTGACGCGAATGCATTGACGATGTGCCTTCTCCCGCATTAAATGTCAACCCACTGTTACGCTTGATCTAAATTAAAAGTCGCATTAAAACAAGATCACATGGGAGAGAGCATGAGACACAGTGAGAGGGAGAAAGAGCGAGAGGGAGAGAGAGGAAGAGAGCACAAGAGGGAAAGAGAGCACAAGAGGGAAAAAGAGCACAAGAGGGAAAGAGAGCACAAGAGGGAAAGAGAGCACAAGAGGGAAAGAGAGCAGAAGAGGGAAAGAGAGCACAAGAGGGAAAGAGAGCACAAGAGGGAAAGAGAGCACAAGAGGGAAAGAGAGCACAAGAGGGAAAGCATGAGAGAGCGCGCATGAGAGAGAGAGCATGAGAGAGAGCGAGAGCGAGAGCGAGAGAGAGAGAGAGAGAGAGAGAGAGAGAGAGAGAGAGACAGAGACAAGAGAGAACATAGAGAGAACACAGAGAGGGCACAAACAACAACAACAATATGCATTTTAAGGCCATTTTCCCTGCTAGAGTGGGGGGTTAGCCTTGCGGTCCCCATGACAATCTTCTCCATTTTGCCCTATTTTCTGCATCTCTCCTTGTTAACCCCCTTGCCCGCATTTCTTCTTCCACCATCTTTAGCCAAGTCTTTCTCGGTCTTCCCCGTCCTCTACTTCCTTCTACATTCATTTCCATCACTCTTCTCAACCAGTCACTTTCATCCTTCCTCAACACATGACCAAACCATCTCAACCTGTTCCTCTTCACAGCATCAATCACAGGCTCTATTCCCATCATCTTTCGCAATTCATCATTTGTCTTCCTCTCTCTCTCAACGATACTTCGCACATCCACCGAACCATTCGCATTTCCACCCTTTCCAGCCTTCGTTGCTGCTCTACGTTCATTACCCATGTCTCGCTGGCATAAATCATAACACTTCTCACACATGCAGCATACACCTTTCCCTTCAGCTTCAACGACACTCCCCTCCTCATCAGCATGCCACTCAGTTCCCAAAACTTCTTCCATGCACATCTCACTCTAGCAACCATTGCCTAGTCTGATCCACCTTCTCCATTCAGCATGTCTCCAAGGTAGCAAAATGTTTTCACACCTTCCAGCTTCAAGCCATCTCCAAGATCCAACTCAACATTTCCTCCATCTGCAGCTCCCTCTGTGCACACCTTACATTTGAATGTGGCTGCCACACTGGTTAATGACCCTCTCAGACCACTACATTTTTGATGAACCCACTCAGCGCACATTGTACATTGAATGGAGTTCACTCCGACACCCTTCCTGCACACAGCACACGGCCACTTCCCAGTTCTTTCCACCTCACCACATGCTTTACCACTTGCCATCTCCTTCGTCTTTCCTATATTCACCTTCAGACCTTTTGTCTCCATACATTCCTTCCACTTGTTCATCTTTTCCTTCAGTCCATCCATACTTTCCACAATCAACACCAGATCATCTGCATACAACAACTCCCACGGTAAACCCTCCTTTATGTTCTGAGCCAGCACATCCATCACAGCTACAAATAGTAGTGGACTTAGTACCGACCCCTGATGCACTCCCACCTTCACCTCAAAATCACCACTGTTCCCGTCCTTCGTCCTTACAGCTGTGCGCGCTCTTTTGTACATTGCCATCACTACTCTGATCAACCATTCCTCCACTCCTAACTTCCTCAATGCTCATGTCAATACTACGTGTGGAACCCTATTGAATGCATTCTCCAGATGAACAAACCCAAGAAACAACTTCTTCCTCTTCTCCATGTACTTCTCCTGCAACTGCCTCACAATAAAGAGCGCGTCTATCGTTACTCTTCCTGGCATAAATCCAAACTGCATTTCGTCAATCTTCACCTTCTTCCTTATCCTCCTCTGCAACACCCTTTCCAATACCTTCATTCCATGCTCCAATAACTTTATCGCTCGGTCCGAGCCACACTCCAGAGGGTCACCTTTCCCCTTATAGAGGGATGAGGGTACTCAGTTCCCAATCCACTGGAATGCTGCCTTCTTTCACCACCAGATTACAGATCTCTGTCATTCTCTTCACACCCCAACTTCCTGCTGCCTTCAACATATCTCCCACAACTCCCGTCGGCCCTCCCACTTTTCTACTCTTCATTGCTTTTATCGCTTCCTCAACTTCCTTCTCAGTTATCTTCTCTGCCGGTCCTAAAACTGGGTTACTCTCTATGTTGCCATCCCATTCATTCTCTGTATTCAACAGCATTTCCATATATCTTTTCCATCTTCCTTTAATTCCATCTGAGTCCACAACGATTTGTCCCACTTCATCATTCAAGCAACTCACCCCCATCACATCACACCTCTCTTTCGCTATCTGCTTTGTAATCCTGAATACCGCTCTCTGACCCTCTTCCGAATCCAAGCATTCTCCGAACATTTTCCTACATGCCTCCTGCGCCTTTGCTACCTCTTTCTTTGCAGCCTTCTTGGCTGCCTTATAACTTTCATGCCCTGCTTTTTCTGCTCCTGTACCCTTCGCCTTCTGCCACTCCTTGAACGTCTTCCTCTTCTCATCAATCCTCTTTCCAACTTCATCATCCCACCACCATGTTTCCGAGTGCCTCGGTGGTCCTTTTGTCCATCCACATACCTCACCAACGGCTCCCAACAGACTATCTTTCATTGACATCCAACCACGTTCAAGCTCAACCACATCATCCTCTACCCTACTCAGCCTCTCTTTTAATGCCTGCCTTACTGTCACCTCTTTCAACCTCCACACCTTCATTCTCGGTTGGTAGTTCACCCGCCGAGCTCTCCTTGCACCTTTCACCCTTATGTCGCAGACAACCAAGTGGTGCTGTGAAACAGCCTCCTCCCCCAGGATCACCTTTGTGTCCCAGAGGTGCCCCCTATGTCGCCTACGCACCATCAGGTAGTCAACAGTTGTCGTCGACCCACCTGACGTGTATGTAACAAGCTTATTATCCCCTTTCTGGAACTGAGCATTACAAATCAACAATTCAGCTCCATCAGCAAACTCCAAAATCCTTTCACCTTCTCCATTTCTCACACCATATCCGTAACCCCCATGAACTTCCTCAAAACCGTCCATACTCCTTCCCACATGTACATTTAGGTCTCCTCCTACCACAACAACTTCCTCATCTTTCACGTTTTCCATCAGCTTCTCTATCGCACACCAGAACTTGTCCTTCTCTTCATCGCTCCGACCAACCTGCGGAGCATATCCCTAGATGGCGCTCACCAAGAGCTTTCCAATCATCATTTTCACCATCATCAACCTATTACTCACTCTAGTCACACTCACCACACTGTCTACAAACTCCTCAGAAAACAGGACACCAACAACATTCACACCCTCCGGGCACCCTTGCCACACAAACTTGTATTTCTGTCCCTGCCTACCCTTCACCATTCTCACACCACTTCCCTTCCATCTCGTCTCTTGCATACAACATATGTCCACTCTTCTTCTGACCAATACTTCCACCACTTCTCCTGATCTCCCTGTCATTGTCCCTACATTCCATGTCCCAAACATCAGAAACCGATCTCCACTTGGGGCTGTACCCTGCCCATATGTAGTTGTAATTGTCATGGTTCTCTTTTTGAGGCAATGTTTTTATGGCCGGATGCCCTTCCTGACGCCAACCCTCTTATTTGCCTCTTACGACACGCAGGGATACGGTGTACCTATTCTAACCAGGGTACACACCGGGATAGAGAGGGCACAACAACAACAACAACAACAACAACAACAACAACATGCATTTTAAAGGCCATTTTCCCTGCTAGAGCGGGGGTTAGCCTTGCGGTCCCCATGACAATCTTCTCCATTTTGCCCTATTTTCTGCATCTCTCCTTGTTAACCCCCTTGCCCGCATTTCTTCTTCCACCATCTTTAGCCAAGTCTTTCTCAGTCTTCCCCGTCCTCTGCTTCCTTCTACATTCATTTCCATCACTCTTCTCAACCAGTCACTTTCATCCTTCCTCAACACATGACCAAACCATCTCAACCTGTTCCTCTTCACAGCATCAATCACAGGCTCTATTCCCATCATCTTTCGCAATTCATCATTTGTCTTCCTCTCTCTCAACGATACTCAGCACATCCGTCGAACCATTCGCATTTCCACCCTTTCCAACCTTCGTTGCTGCTCTACGTTCATTACCCATGTCTCGCTCCCATAAATCATAACACTTCTCACACATGCAGCATACACCTTTCCCTTCAGCTTCAACGACACTCCCCTCATCATCAGCACGCCACTCAGTTCCCGAAACTTCTTCCATGCACATCTCACTCGAGCAACCGTTGCCGAGTCTGATCCACCTTCTCCATTCAGCATGTCTCCGAGGTAGCAAAATGTTTTCACACCTTCCAGCTTCACGCCGTCTCCAAGATCCAACTCAACATCTCCTCCATCTGCAGCTCCCTCTGTGCACACCTTACACTTGAATGTAGCTGCCACACTGGTTAATGACCCTCTCAGACCACTACATTTTTGATGAACCCACTCAGCGCACATTGTACATTGAATGGAGTTCACTCCGACACCCTACCTACACACAGCACAGGGCCACTTCCCAGTTCTTTCCACCTCACCACATGCTTTACCACTTGCCATCACCTTCGTCTTTCCGATATTCACCTTCAGACCTTTTGTCTCCATACATTCCTTCCACGTGTTCATCTTTTCCTTCAGTCCATCCATACTTTCCGCAATCAACACCAGATCATCTGCATACAACAACTCCCACGGTAAACCCTCCTTTACGTTCTGAGCCAGCACCTCCATCACAGCTACAAATAGTAGTGGACTTAGTACCGACCCCTGATGCACTCCCACCTTCACCTCAAACTCACCACTGTTCCCGTCCTTCGTCCTTACAGCTGTGCGCGCTCTTTTGTACATTGCCATCACTACTCTGATCAACCATTCCTCCACTCCTAACTTCCTCAATGCCCATGTCAATACTTTGCGTGGTACCCTATCGAATGCTTTCTCCAGATCAACAAACCCAAGAAACAACTTCTTCCTCTTCTCCATGTACTTCTCCTGCAACTGCCTCACAATGAAAAGTGCGTCTGTCGTTCTTCTTCCTGGCATGAATCCAAACTGCATTTCGTCGATCTTCACTTTCTTCCTTATCCTCCTCTCCAACACCCTTTCCAGTACCTTCATTCCATGCTCCAATAACTTTATCGCTCGGTACGAGCCACACTCCAGAGGGTCACCTTTCCCCTTGTATAGAGGGACGAGGGTACTCAGTTCCCAATCCACTGGAATGCGGCCTTCTTTCACCACCAGATTACAGATCTCTGTCATTCTCTTCACACCCCAACTTCCTGCTGCCTTCAACATATCTCCCACAACTCCCGTCGGCCCTCCCGCTTTTCTACCCTTCATTGCTTTTATCGCTTCCTCAACTTCCTTCTCAGTTATCTTCTCTGCCGGTCCTAAAACTGGGTTACTCTCTATGTTGCCATCCCATTCATTCTCTGTATTCAACAGCATTTCCATATATCTTTTCCATCTTCCTTTCATTCCATCTGGGTCGACAACGATTTGTCCCACTTCATCCTTCAAGCAACTCACCCCCATACATCACACCTCTCTTTCGCTATCTGCTTTGCACACCTGAATACCGCTCTCTGACCCTCTTCCGAATCCAAGCGTTCTCCGAACATTTTCCTACATGCCTCCTGCGCCTTTGCTAGCTCTTTCTTTGCAGCCTTCCTGGCTGCCTTATAACTTTCATGCTCTGCTGTTTCTGCTCCCGTACCCTTCGCCTTCTGCCACTCCTTGAACTTCTTCCTCTTCACGTCAATCCTCTTTCCAACTTCATCATCCCACCACCATGTTTCCGAGTGCCTCGGTGGTCCTTTTGTCCATCCACATACCTCACCAACGGCTCCCAACAGACTAGCTTTCATTGACATCCAACCACTTTCAAGCTCAACCACATCATCCTCGACCCTACTCAGCCTCTCTTTTAATGCCTCCCTTACTGTCACCTCTTTCAACCTCCACACCTTCATTCTCGGTTGGTACTTCACCCGCCGAGCTCTCCTCGCACCTTTCACCCTTACGTCGCAGACAACCAAGTGGTGCTGTGAAACAGCCTCCTCCCCCGGGATCACCTTTGTGTCCCGGAGGTGCCCCCTATCTCGCCTACGCACCATCAGGTAGTCAACAGTTGTCGTCGACCCACCTGACGTGTATGTAACAAGCTTATTATCCTCTTTCTGGAACTGAGTATTACAAATCAACAAATCAGCTCCATCAGCAAACTCCAAAATCCTTTCACCTTCTCCATTTCTCACACCATATCTGTAACCACCATGAACTCCCTCAAAACCATCCATACTCCTTCCCACATGTCCATTCAGGTCTCCTCCCACCACAACAACTTCTTCATCTTTCACATTTTCCATCAGCTTCTCTATCGCACACCAGAACTTGTCCTTCTCTTCATTGCTTCGACCAACCTGCGGAGCATATCCCGAGATGACGTTCACCAAGAGCTTTCCAATCATCATTTTCACCATCATCAACCTATCACTCACTCTAGTCACACTCACCACACTGTCTACAAACTCCTCAGAAAAGAGGACACCAACACCATTCACGCCCTCCAGGCACCCTTGCCACACAAACTTGTATTTCTGTCCCTGCCTACCCTTCACCATTCTCATACCACTTCCCTTCCATCTCGTCTCTTGCACACAACATATGTCTACTCTTCTTCTGACCAATACTTCCACCACTTCTCCTGATCTCCCTGTCATTGTCCCTACATTCCATGTCCCAAACCTCAGAAACCGATCTCCACTTCGGGCTGTACCCTGCCCATATGTAGTTGTAATTGTCATGGTTCCCTTTTTGAGGGATAGAGAGGGCACAGAGAGAGAGAAAAGAGAGCAAAGAGATAGAAGACATACAACATCAGATGCTCCTAACTCGAGTTATGGTCTACAAAATGATATTCAAAGGACACATGCCGGTTGACCATTAACCTGTTGAACCCAAGTTGAATCAGTTAATCTTTGTATTGCAGTCCATAAACGTTCTAAATTTGGTTCAAATCCCTTCAGGGGTTCACGAGTAATCGTGATAATAAAAAACTGTAAACGGACAGTCAGATGCACAACCCGAAAACATAATGCCTCCAGCCTTCAGCTGCATCAATGCAGTCTACATATTTTAGTATGCTAGTGCAAATACAATTCAATGCTACTAAAGCGACTGACCTCACAATTCGATTTTTTAAAACTTTCTTGTAAATGTAAACCAATGTATCCATTATTATGTACTGTATTTTCCTTGAGGTAATTGGCAGAATATTCAACCCACATTGTGGAACAATAAATAAGGCTGCAAAATGTGCAACCTTTGCATTATTAAAGAGTATTAAAATGAAGAAGAGTTTGGTTATTAATATCAACAGTGGCATGGAGAAGATAAAATGTGCAAATAATTCATCGTCATGTAGAAACCCCAAAATACTATATGCTCACCTCAGCGAAGTTCTTTATAATTAGTTATATTTACCATTATCAGAAGTTCTGCATGTTATCTAATTTTCTATAAATATTAATAACCCTGGGAAAGTAGTGTTTTCCCGAAATAAAGAAAATACTTATATTCATCAGAACCAATTCAATCATGGATTTTATTGCAACTTCTATTTTATGAGTTTAAACTCTTACCGAAAGTGCATGGAGCATTACTGCAAAGTCTGCTGGTCGATGAAATGATTTCGTTCATATTTTGATTGCCCATTGAACATCCAGGTACTTCGGCAGTCCTTAGAATGCATGTGAAACTTTTTCTTGGAACTTCTGTGATATTCTCCTTCAAAGCAGGTGTACTTTCAACAGACAGTGCTCCACATTCTACAGCACATTGATGGTAGCATTCATCCTTTTCAGCCAATGAGATTTCAGCAATCTCTCGCTCCAAAGCATCACCGGTATCGGCATCTGAAGGCCGGCACAGCTCATTTCCCATTTCCGGTGCTTCACGGACATGTTGGTTTTCTTTGAACACGTCCACAAGTCCAACCTCCGAAGGTGAGCTAGGTGGCTGCCCAACCTTGGTGAAAAATTCTGTGTGGTCTTTAGCCATCACCTTTTTACAGTTGGCTTTTTGATCAGAAGAAACAGACATTATTCCACCTGTTACAAAATCAAAACAATCTACCCCATCGCTAAAAGATGTGGCAATACGAGGAAAGCTTAGGGTGTCAACATCACAAGATGGAGGGCTACCTGGATCAGTTAGCTTATCAAAATCCCGAGGAAATAACCTTGTGTCACCAAATTCTCTTTCTGTACCTCTTTCATGATGAAAGTCTGAATGCGTTTTTCCAGTGTTTTGTAAGGCCTTGCTGTGGGATACTGTACCAAAAGTGTGATCGTCATCACTAACTGTATTGCAAATGTCCCTGCTGAAAAATGCATCAGAATGTTCCCCTGATGTGTCACCGGAGCTGTTGTTCCTTTCACACAGCTTTACCTGAGATTCTAGTGTCATACACCGATTACAAAAACAGGATGAACCAGGAAAGGGAAGCATCTCTACATAGTCTTCATTACTGCAACACTGCCCAATGTCAGAGAATGCGCTACCTGGCAGCATAGTTGTGTGAAATACTTGTGGATTTCCTTTTTGACTGCATGGCATTGTTGATGATTCTCCACTGGGCAGAGATTTACTTCTTTCCATTAGACTTTCACAAAGTACCTTGGAACTAGCTGTATCATCCTCGTTCTGTAGTATGCTAGTGCAAATAGAATTATGACTTTCAGAAAACCCTGTAGGTTCCCAGCGCTGCTTCTGCCCATCGTTGAGTGCTGCAAATATATCCGTGTGAGCAGTAGGTAAAAACGTCGGGCTAGAGGAGTATGCTGGGAGTGAAACCAATGGCTCTGCTTTTTGTTGGTTTTGTGTAACTAGGTCAAGAACCTTGTGCTCACCTGGCAGAGAAGCATCTGAAAGTCCACGTGTTTGGATTGCATCCGTCGTAGCAAAATTGGTGGAAACAACCTCATCTTCTTTAGAAATACTGAAGTGATCTAGATGCCAATATGCTTTTTTCATATTGTCTGATAAAACAGTACAATGTGCTAAAGTCTCTGGTGATGAGAACACCTCCTCCTCAATAGTGCAGTTTTTATCTTTCAGTTGCTCTACAGTCCTTTCAAAGAGAGCCCTGCCATTGTTTGGGTTCACAGCTTGAGGTTCTCCCTCGCCAGAAATTTTAGTGCCAGATATCCGAGGACAGTCAACAAATTCTGGTGTGACAAGCTCCTTCCAAGTCATACGATGTAGGCCATCAGACCCAGCCAAAATGCAGCTCTCAAGGGGTGAACCGCCACGCTCTGCACTAACGTCGTGCAAGAACTCCATGGTGAAGATAGCTGTACAGAGTTCCTCCGGAATGGGCACCTCTTGCAAGCTGCGGTGGCAGCGATGGCGGTGACGTGGATGCCGCAGACCACGCCTCGACAAGCATTTCAGTACAATGCGGGGCTTACTCTCAGGCTGGGCATCCAAGACGACCTGGATATAACGTGAAAAAAGAAAGAAAGAAAGAAAGAAATAAATAAATAAATAAAGAGGAAGATCATTAATGTCAACTCATTTTGAACTGCAACAGCAACACAAAAAAGAAAGAGCAAAGACAAAGAGGCAGGGGAAATGAAATTTAAATAAGGGACAAACTTTTGTTAGAAGACATTTACATTAGAATACATTTCAGCTGGAACATTTCCATTCCAAATACTTAATTGCAATTTCATTACGAGACAATAAAATATTGAAATGAATAGACTTTTAGCTAACATCCACAAAAGTTTAACTTTAGCTTGGATGTGAAATTGGCAGTAGTTCTGATTTTTTTGATTTTTTTTTCAGTGTGCCAAATATGTATTGGAATTTAACAGTTCCACAATAAATAATTGTTAACTAATAAACAAGGTTCAGTTATTATGAGAACTGGTACGTGATCAGAATAGTGATCAAATTAATTTCTATTTGATGTGTTATCAACAAAAAGATGATTACAGTGTCTGGGAATAGAAACAGACAATAATCTGCTATTTATAAGAAGCCAATCCAGTTCTGGATCAATGAGAGTTAACCAATGGCTGGGAACAGGTGTAATTTGTTAATAGATTAAACATTCGAGCAACAACAGGTGGCATTTTGGAAAGCCCAGTATTGTTTGCAGAACAATTCCCAAAGCAAAATAAAGAGCAAAATATCATCATCAGGACCTGAAAAATTAAGCCAAAATTTTAGTCCAACATGTTAAAATTCTTAAACTCTAGTCTTTAGTTCTTTAACATTGCAAAACAATGCCTCTAGGAATGTAGATGAAGATACCAAGACAAAAATATACCAGACCTGCAGAACATGACACAAGGAGCAAAACAAGAATTTCTCACAAAGCACCATTCCTCGGAGAACTAAATAAACTGTAACGGCTTCATACTTGCCATAGCAGATCTGAGATGTGTGCATAACTGCCAAAGGATGCCAAGTTGTATTTGGCCAAGTGCTAGAAACGGCACAAATTTCCACTGACCTGTAGATAGAAGTCTCGAGGGCGCAGTGCTCGAGGATCTAGTTCAGCAAGGTGGACGGCAATAAGGGGGCCCAAACATAGGGGCCAACCCTCATGGCGAAACAAGAAACCAGGATAGTTTGACTATGGGAATAGAGAGTGAGAGAGAGGATAGCTCTTAATACGTGGTAGAGAGATGTATACACATCTGCGATACTAATCGGCAGCTACTATAGGAGGGCTGTTATTAAGATGTGACCGAGTCCACCCCCCCCCCCCCCCCCCTCTATCTCAACCACACCCCTTTTAAATACAGGCCTCGGCATATCTGTACAGACTGTACAACAGGAGGTAAAGAGCGATTTACCTCTGAAACAGGTTTACTGCATACCAAGTAGTGTGTATTAAGTAAAGCAAACAAGTGTTGCAGGCACAACTCAACTTTCAAATGCAATGCTACAATGATTACATATTCCATCATTAATTACTAGCAAAAGCACCCGGCATTCCCAGGCAACGCGGAGTCGCTTTGTGCTGTGAATATGAAGAGAGGGGGTGGGGAGGGTGGAGGGGGAAGAGAGGAGGGGAGGAATGGGGGAAGGTGAGGGAATGGGACGGGAACTGGGTAGTGCGAGGAGATGGCGGAGGCGAACGGGGTGGTGGGACGAGATGGGGGAGTGCAGGGGAGGGAAGTAGAAGGAAGGAGAGGGGAGGGGAAGGAAAGTGTAGGGGAGAGGGAGAAGGGGGGAGAGACAGAGAGAGGTAGAGAAGAGACAGAGAGGAATGGAGGGGGTGGGGGACACTCCACTAACGGCTCTCCTTACTCCGTTCACACACACACGGAACAATTGGCAACCCTCCTTACACCGTTCACTCTCAGAACTCACGGTCCTCCTTACGCCGTTTACTCACCCGGAACTCAAGGACCTCCTTACAACATTCACTCACAGGGAACAACTCATGGCACTTCTTACACCACTCACACAGAATATATCACGGCCCTGCTTACACCATTCACTCACACGGAACATCTGATGGCCCTCATTACACCGTTCACTCACACGGAACTCACGGCTCTCCTTCAGCCGTTCACTCACACAGAATTAATGGCCTTCCTTACACCATTCACTCACGGGCCTCCTTACGCCGTTCACTCACACGGAACATTTCACAGCCTTTTTTTTTTTTTTTTTTACACCATTCACTCACTCGGAATAACTCACGGCCTTCTTTACACTGTTAACGCACAAAGAACATCACACCACTCACTGGCATGATTCACTCCACAGTTTTTCTTGATCGCTCCCTCATATCATGCTATTTTAGTAAGAATAGAACAGATTACCAGGTTTGGAACATGTCCAGACATCTATTTTCGTTTGTAAAAAGAGAAAGTGTTCTTGGCAGAGAACATTTTATTTTATTCACTCAATTTAAAAAATGTTTGGACTGGTCAGGATCTGGGATCGTTGATTGTTATCTCAATTTGTGTGTTTTAGGAGGTGGGAGTGGGAGGAAGTTCCCACAGAACTCAAAATCTCCACCTCCTTTTTTTGGTAAAGGAATATTATTCATGAACCAGATTGTGAAAGTTCGTTCTCATAACTTCATTCCAAGGGCACTTTTTAGAATCCTCAACAGCCTCTACCTGTTTGTAGTGATATCACCGGAATGCTTTTTAAGTGCTCAGTAAGGGGTTTCTTGATCATCCCCGTTGCTCTGACAATTAGTGGTACAATCTCAGCTTTCTTCAACTTCACAGTCCTCTTGACCTCATTTTTCAGCTCCTGGTATTTTGAGCCTTTTCTTGGTTTATGAAGCATTCAGGTCAACGTACTTGTGAACTGAAACCTCAATCAACAATTATGCCTTTTCCTTTTTGTGTTCAAGCAGTATGCTCCACAATGCAATTGTGTTTGGTCAATGCAATTGGTCGCAATGCTCCGCCTGCAATGTCCACACTTGATGGGATCATCTTATCATGTGTAAGCAATATATTGTTATGATTGTTGGGTAGGGACATATATAGATTTAGGTAGATCTGCATAGGTAAGTGCTTCGATGATCGTGGATAGCAAGAACCCCTTCGATGTACAGTAAGTCAGGGACCTGTCTAGACCGAATGTCGGATTAAGCTTGTGTCTTAGTCCCCGCAACGAGGGGGCGAGGCTTGTTAACTAGATTAGGGCATAAGGATAAAATTGCCTTGTACGTCATTCCCTCTGTGATCTACCCATTGTCCTGTATGGCAACACATATACACTACCGGTCAAAAGTTTTAGAACACCTCAATTTTTCCAGTTTTTATTGAAATTTACACAGTTTAATGTCCAGTGAATCACCTGAAATGGTACAAAGGTAAGCAGTAAACTGCTCGAGGTTTAAAAAAAAGTTTAGGTTAGCAAAAACAGGAAAGTAATGTAAATTGCACAGTTATATTGTAAAAAAAAAAGGCCTTCTTCTGGGAACAAGTAATGGATTAACAACTTACAGCTGTTCTGCAGCAATGTAAGTAAATTAAGCCTTCAAAGTTGATGCAAACAATTCCTACAGGTGTCCCAACCTCTGCTGATTACTTGATTACAAACCCCCTGTCTGTATAAAAGCAGGATTGGAACAGACTGTTATTACACCCTCTGAAGCATTATTTGGACACTATTACACTGCAGAAAGTAGTATATTGGAAACTGGAGGAAACTCTGACACAAGTGCCGTGGCGGGCTTGCATGCGTGGGGCCTGGACGACGCCAACGAGCTTGACGATCCCCGACACACCTCAGCCAGACAAAGCTAAGCTCACACCACACAGAACAAAACGAAAAGTTTATTTTCATATCCTCCCCATCTGTACGTGTTCGAAGTCTGTATATAGGAGCGCTCACTAAGGGTTTTAGATACCGGCGCGTCCATTGTTCTCGTGGTCTGGTAATAACGCCGTGTTATTCTTGTACATTCAAATCCGTGTTCGTGAGTTTAATTTCCTGCAGGTTTGAAGACTGCTCGGGACCACAGGTAAAAGCTCCCGCTTCTTCTTCCTCTATCTTTCCTCCCCCGCGCATATATAGTAGTCAAATCCGCCATTGAATAACGCCTCAAAGTAAGCTCGATTGCCATTCGTGATTTCCCGGTCTTAACCGAGAAGAATCACGCGACAATATGTTCATTTTCAAGGATCAGATTTGGTTTGTGTTTCCATGATTGTTCTGGAACGGGGATGTTAAAATGTTCACAGATGTGTCAGTGGATTACTCTACAGATGCTGTCATGTCTGTGTACAACTGTTCCCACAAGAGCTTTTTACATCCCGACAGGTAACTGGTACTTTCTGCTTCTACTCTACAAAACCTGCATTTTGTTCAATTGGCTCAATCCCGCCATTTTCTTAAAGGCATGAGTGTAGTGTCCTTTGTCTTGGGCATTTATGATGACTCGTTCTCAATCCCAATCTTTTCCGATTTGTTGTTTTTCTTGCTCATGAACAAATCTCATTCGATAGCCTGTTGAGCTTTTCACATACTCCGCTAGTCCTACACACACTGTTCTGTGCACTTGGTTAAGCTCCATCAGACCACCTCCTCCTTCTCGTCTCCTTCTTATGAATAGTTAGAAGTTTCCTTGTTTTGGTGTCTAAGTTGTTGATCTCCGACTGTTGCTAGTTTATAATTGCACAGCTAGAATGGAATACCAGTACTGCAAGTTGGTTTGTAGATTTTATTTTGTTCATTGGAGAGAGGAATGACTTCAGAATTTGACTTATTCTGCATAGGTACTCTTTGCTGATTATTTGAAGCATTTTTTTGTGTTGTACCTGGGGGCCTTCTTCTATTCCGAGGTATCTCCCATATGAGCGTGTGTGAATGGATCGAGGCACCACGGCGGCCTGTTCGAAGTAGTGTTGCGGTAAAGCATAAGCAAGCATCTAAAGTAGTTCATCAACAGGACAACCCCAAAGCACCAAAGGTTTACCTTTAAATAGGCCTTCGTTCGTCCATCAGTGTACTTTCTACTTTTTAAAGGAAGGAAATACATTATATAGAATATAGGCATAGCAGGAGGAAACACACATTCTTTTAATTCTATCTTTATTTTGATTTATCTTGCCTTCCTCACTCGGAGGTGTGAGGTACAAACTGCTCGAGGTTTGTACCACTCGGCCCATGGAGGACACAAGCGTGACTGCAGAAGCCTTGTCATCGATCCTGCTGCCTGCTGGTTAATTATTTTAATTTTACTCAATAAAGTTACACTTTGGGCACATTCCTTAATAATTTCTTCACTCATTATAATTGTTGGAGCAGTAGAAAAAGTTAAGTTTAATGCCTTGGCAAAGTGGAAGGACAGCCTTGCTGAAAGCTGAGTAAAGGATATACACTTAGTTATAAGAATCGCTAATGTGTTAAATTTTGTCAGATTTCACTCCATATTTTGTGAACAGGACCCGATCCTCCAATCCAAATCCAGATAATGATTATATGCTTTAATTATTTCATGAGTTGATCGTGTGTCCAAGGCAAGGCACGTTTGAATTGGCCAAAACAAAATGGTGGCTTCATAACCCAGCAATGCGACAGTGGGCTGAACAAGATGGCAGACAGCCATTTTGGCAAAGCTTTTTGGGGTTTTTCGTTATGAGCATCCCGTTAATCATCTTCAAATTAGTGTTTTAACACACCCAATCACCCAGTTTTCAATCATGCAATCCCTTGGAGGTCGAGAAGTGTGCATGCAAAGTTTGGGGCATCTAGGTTTCATGGCCTGGGAGTTGGAGGAGACGAATGCGTACGTACACACACACACACACACACACACACACACACACACACACACACACACACACACACACCTGTTATTACAATATATTAATGACATGAAAAAACATCAAACTAAACTAGAGCAATGTGACTGTGTCGCCAATATGCCTCCGTGTAGTCCGTACGGCACATGCCCTCGTTCACTGTCCTAAAAATAAACAAGTTTGATTTTAAATCCCTTCAGCTGTTTTAAAGTATCACATTTTTACCAGACAGGACAGGTTTCACATCGATCGGTGAAGCTGTTTCGGAAAAGGGATTTTTTTAAATATCGGCTTTCATGCTAATATGGCTGCCAAACCACGTGACATACAACATAAAAAATGTACACTCTGCGTATGTATGGGTAGGGGATTACGTTTGTGAAGTTTTGTATAGATTAGATAAACTTTGTTTTTCTATCCAAGATGGCTGCCAAACCACATGACCGATGATGCCATAATTTTCAAACTATATGCAATTTTTCAAAATACAAAACATTTTCAAACTATATGGTGTTAGATTACATTTGCAAAATTTCGCATCGATAGGATAAGCGGTTTCAGAGATATAATTATTTAATAGTTCCTTCAATCCAATATGGTTGCAAAACCATGTGACCAATTATGTTTTTGTGATCATCTTTTAATCGCCATGCCTAGTCAATGACACGAAAAGTTTCGAGTCAATCAATTTGTTGGATTGGGAGAAGATGTTTTTTTAAGGTTTTCGGTTAAATCCAATATGCCTGCCAAACCATGTGACCTATGATGTCAGAAATTTTATATTTCAATACAAAAGGGTCATAGATCATATGCATGGAATTTCAGATTTTTAGGATGACATTCGATTAAAACATTTACGGCTGGTATACCACTTCACCAATGATATCATCATTATCATGCTTTTGTTCCCCATTGGGAGTATACTTGACAATGTGCCAAGTTACAAATGTTTCCATTCAGCAGTTTCGGAGAAATATTTTTAGTTATTTGCTTTTAATCCAAGATAGCTGCCAAACCACGAGACCTATGACATCATAATTATCACAAAAACATTCTGCATGGGTGTCGCTCCCACCCTGAAAGTTTCGTCTCAATCGGGCATGTGGATGCTGAGAAAAACGAGGTCTAGCCCGTACAAACGGACGTACGCACAGACGGACAACCCGAAAACATAATGCCTCTGGCCACCTTCGGGGGGCGCAGGCCAAAAAAAGGCAACACGACAAAGATAAAACCAACCAAAATTAAGCAGGAAAGATTTAAGCACTACTAAAAGAGCAACATTTCTGATTAAAATAAAGTAAAATAAAACATGTGCTTCAGTCATGGCCTGGAGTACCCGAACCAAATGGGTATACCATAGCTCATTTAATTTTTTACATGCCCAATTATAAGGAAACTAGATGGTATTCATAGAATACTTACCCTGCACAGTCAACTTTTTGCAAGCCAACTCTTCTGTTTTTGAAGGGTTTCTTTTCTTCTATGCCTTGTGATGCCTAGTTTTATGCCGTTTTATGCCTATGGCTGCCAGACCACGTGAGTGATTACATCATAAATTTATATTCTCTAATATAATTGTTGCGTAGATCACGCTCAATAAATTTCAAACTCATCAGACTAAACGTTGTCCCTGTCAAATTATGACGTCATAATTAAGGAACCAATGACATCATCATTAACAACACCTATTCCCCCTATAGGGTTCTTTATAATGAGCCACGTTTCATTTTTTCCATGTAGAGCTGTTTTGGAGATGTAGAGGTGCAACGTTTTTACGGTTTTTTCAAAGATGGCGCCTGTACCACGTGACCTATGACGTCACAATTATCATTAAAATATTCTACCGGAGGGGGCGCTCCTATGGACAACTTGAAAGGCAACTTGAGATAGCAATGGGCTGTTGCCTTAAAGGACTGGTGAAAAAGGTACAAGAAGAACCACGTTTAGAGGTCATTTTTCCCCACAGAGCAGGGGTTGGCCTTTTTTTGGGCACCGCAGCCCCCTTTTTGAAGCAATGTTTTACGGCCGGGTGCCCTTCCTGCCGCCAACCCTGTTAGTCGCCTCTTGCGACACACAGGAAATTACCAGTGAATTGGTACTCAATTTGCCGACCTCGGAAGGATGACAGGCTGAGTCAACCCCCCTGACGTTAATTCAGCAATCGACCGGGATTCGAACCCAGGATCCTAGGATCCCAAGCCGGCACCCGAACCGCTAAGCCAACACCAGGCTTATTGGAGAAAAAAAGTACAAAAGAACAAATTCAAGAAAGCGATTTCACAGATGAAAGAGAAAATATTAGTGATGAGTAAGTCGTCTGGTCTTTGAAAGGTAGCAAGGTTGAAAGGTTAAGTACAGTACGGTAATGTATTTCACTCTCAATCTATGCAATTCTACACACCCTTCTTTGTACAGCATACCAGTGGACACGGGATTCAAATCTGTGGCATCTGGCTTTGTGGCAAAGTTTGACTTTTTTATAAGCAAACAGTAACAGCAAGGGTGAAAGGTTAAGTACAGTACGGTAATGTATTTCACTCTCAATCTATGCAATTCTACACACCCTTCTTTGTACAGCATACCAGTGGACACGGGATTCAAATCTGTGGCATCTGGCTTTGTGGCAAAGTTTGACTTTTTTTATAAGCAAACAGTAACAGCAAGGGTGAAAGGGGGTAGTCGGTCAGATTTTCATCTGGTGGAATTAACTGTTGCTGTTTGAACCAACAAACTCACACAGCCGTACCACGCCATGGAACATCTGTTAGCTTTACACATAGCAAAGCACGTCTATTTAAGATAATTTCACCAAATTATATCCCTGTCATCAATCAACTGACATCAATCAACTGACATCAATCAACCTCACTGTACTATCGCTGCTGCCACGCTTTCCCTAGAGAAATAACTGTGCCGTCACCTAACCTAAAGTAGAAACACCGAAGAATAAATGCGCTTCGGTGTACACTTGCCGTACTGTTGACATAAATTTTCAATATCGGCACCAATATCTCTGCTTGTAACTTCCAAGTTTTCTTTGTGTAAGTATTTTGAATAATCTACAACATAAGAGAGCTGTTGGTCTGTCTGTGTGTGTGTCTGTCTGTCTGTCGCCATTTTTCTCAGAGATGGCTGAACGGATCGTCGTCAAACTTTCAGAGGTTCTTCAGTGAGTGCATGGGGGTGTTTTAGGCCAAAACAAATTATGAAAAAAAAACGATGGTTTTTTTTTTTTTTAATAATCGCTCGATAGTGCCTAAGCCTTTTAAAATTAATGACAGTTCTATACAAGTACACATTCGCAAAAATAAACACAAAACAATCACCAGACATTTGAATACAAATAAATCAAACTATTCCGGAAGTGTACGAAGTTTGGTATTACAGCTTCTTCTTCTTCCTGATCGGCATCACCCACCAGCATATATATGAACCCCCTTCCTCTCCTGCTTCCCCCGCCTTCCCCACCCCTTCCCCCCTCTCCCCTCCCCTTCCCCCCCTCTCCCCCACTCCCCTCCCCTTCCCCCCCTCCCCCGCCCGGCAATGCCGGGTACTTCTGCTAGTAATCTATATAAATATTTTCGAGTGTTTGTTTGTGCGTGTGTTTTTGTGACATTTCAAAGTAAACACAGTAAATGCTTCTTTATCTTATTTTAAATTTTAAATATTATAATAATAAAACATTTTTTATTCAAATGTAAATTTGAATTTATTTTAAATGCAAAATTTATACCCCTATTTTATTGCTGTACAATGCTACATACTATCCAGAATAATTTTACTCCAGTGCCTATAATGAACTATATGAATTACTGGATTGTAAAAAAAAATACCTTAGAATGAACTACACTGTATAAAGTATTTAAATGTGAACCGCGGTACGGAAATCCGTATAAAGTATTTAAATGTTGCAGCGCACTTCAAACCGCGGACTCTACTCACAAGCTCAAAATGTGTTGAAGGCTGTGTGGGCAGGTCTAAGGTGTGCTGCAAGACCCAAATGATGCAAATGTTATCTCATAGCTCTTACACGAGCCTCGATCTTGTATACAAAAAAAAAAAATACACAATTTACTGCGGCTGTAGATGCTGCATAGAATCCCTGCATCCTTTACTTGCCATGATTAAATCGGACAACTTTGTTCCAATTTCATTATTTTTAATTGCACAGTGTTGCCGGGGTTTATCTATAAAGTTAAATCTGAGAAAGAACTATAAGTATTGAAGAGTATCTATGTGTGGACCAACACTCGCACACTCATTGACACAGACCAATTATGATAGCCTCTTCCATCCCTTCAGAACAGGCGAGGCCAGTAACATTATACAAATAAACGTTACATTTGTGTATTTTGTTTAAAAAAAAGGCATACTTATTGGAAATAATCTTTCTATAGAATATAGATTCCATAGAACAATAAATATGGACTGCTCAACAACATGCATTACCCAAGTTTCTGTCTTTATTTCGAAAGTATTGATGGTTGTAGATACTAGGGCATTGCCCGTACGTGGGTGCCCGTTCCTTGCCAAAAAAAAAAAAAAAACGCTACCCGTACGCTCTACCCCGCCCGTACGCCCGTAAACAAAAAATAACAACGCTCTTCGCTTCCGCCCTTCGCTCTGACTGAATTGGGAGAAATAATGCGCATAAGAAATCGAATTACGTACCGTAATGGCGGTCAGCTCGTAACGCGCACACTGTCCGGAAGTTCGCATATCGCATATCTATCTATCTATCTATTAATGCCCATTTATTCAATTATCGCCAACGTATTTTGGCTTTTTGCAATTTAATCGCAAGGAAAAGTAGAAAGAGAAGAGGGAAAAAAAGAAAAGCCTTGCCTTGCTGCAAACAGCTGCTGCAAACAACAACAACATGGAAGGCTGCACTGTCCGGAAGTTGGCATATCGCAGTTACGATTATTTTAGTGTTAATGGCCAATTATTCAATTAGCGCCAACGTATTTTGGCTGTTTGCAATTTAATCGCAAGGAAAAGTAGAAAGAGAAGAGGGAAAAAAAGAAAAGCCTTGCATTAACGCATTAACGCTTGCATTGCATTAACGGTTCGGCACACGTGATAGCTCGCTGCTCTCTGATTGGTTGAAGCATTTTTTGGACATAGCTCGGTAGGTACTTGTCCGATTAATTACAAACCTTGAAAAGGCACATCCTCGGGTCCCCAGCAATATACCTGGCAAGTTTCAAGTATATCGGACCCGTGGTTGTCGAGAAACAGCGGTCACAGACACACAGACACACAGACAGACACACAGAGATTGCTGGAATTATAGATAGATGAAGCAAAAAAGGCAAAATGTAGTTTGAGGCTTAAAGTAAACACAAGCACACACTCACACAGGCAGCTTGCTGAACACACTGCAGCAGATGCTTTGCTGGGATGAGGAAGCTGACAAGGTACTGCAGGCCGTCGGCAGCAAAGTCCTGTTCCCACACAGCCAGCACCTGGCTCAGGACTGTGGGTGCTGTCAGCTCAAATGGTGGGTAAAGGCACGATAGCACTGACTGCACCGAGGCATCCAGTGAACCCCAGTCCTGCAAAGGAGATTAACAAAAATACATACATGTACATTTACACACCAAAATAAACAAAATGAAGTATGTCAGCAAATTAAAGGATTTTCAAAACATCCAGAAAAAAAACAATCTAAAGACAGCCATGGACACGAGAATTATCGCCACCATTCTAACCTTGTACGCTCTCATAGGCCTAGTTATAACAATCAAATCAGTTACCTACAAACAAAACCTTGCAGCACAATGGAATCAATAAACAAACTTTTCATCCCTGCCACAAATAGATAGAAATGTGCAGCTTGTGAATTAAATGACCGTTTTCCTCATTCCTCTTCGAGGAGGCATTATCGAAGTTGCATCATTGTACATGAACCATTTAAATAACGCCAGCCATTAGGTTGATTTGTAAGTGCCTTGTGAGTGTTTTTCTTGATGGGCATCATTTAAACATTCTTTACCACAAACGTTCAAGTTCATTTTGAGTCACAAAAGATTGAGCTTCAAAAAGCTACTTTGGCCTAAAAAAGAAAAAGAAAAAAGACCACCCAGGAATCGAGTAAGGAGTATCCTAATGTACGCTTGAATTAACTCACCCCAAAAGTTATTTATTGTGCTCTGCCAAGTACCAACGTCTCTGCAGTTACAGAAAGATTAATGAACACAGAACGAGATCGTCCAGCAGACTAAGGAAGTTGTGATAATGATTCTTACAGTCCCTCCCGTGCTGCAGCTGTCGCCTCTCTACTGTTTCGGGCACAGGAAATACCATGCATAGCACAATTCACATCCAGGGCTTTCATGAAAGGCATGTTATGACTGCAAAGCTATCACTATAAATTGAACGTTTATAGCGTCTTCCACTTCGACATAGACGTAACATTGAAACTTTCGCAGCATTTGGGACAAATGGTGTGCTCGCATCAACCAGGAAGGAAAAAAAAACAACCTCTTAATAATCACACAGACGATGATAAATCTTTCCTCTCAAATTCCAACTGCTGAATCAAAGCTAAAAAGTTTGTTCCCTGCGAGTTATCGCGTCCTTCATGAAACCAAAAATCATCTTTGTCAAATGTATTATCAACAGGAATTCCACTGCCTGCCAGCATTTGGAAATAACCATTCATTTTTGTCACAATTGGCAAAAGCACATGATCCACCTCAATGGTGAACACAACACTCCAGTGTTTAACTCTCAGGGAATTCTACATTATACAGACTGACATTTACGAAGAATTTTTAGAAAAATATGCAGAAGAAATTTAACCTTCAAAAATACTAATTGAAGAATGGCGTTCTGACTACAAGCCATCATAATTGAGCATAATAGCGGGCACTCTCACCTTCCGGGATGGGCGTACCCTTCTCAGTTTATTGAAGCTCGGGCCGGAGTACATGCAGCAGAGTAAAGCTAAAGTACGTGCTCATCTGCTGGCCTTTGGTGGCCACTTCATGCAAGCGTTGGGGTTGGAGCCAGAAGTCGAACAGGGTTATGAACCTCTACGTAGGCCCAGGCACTGTTCAATGTCAATTTTGGAGTTTCGGTGACGACCACATTTGCTCCATTATATATAGCATGACGATATGCACAAAGGAATATCTCCCCCAGAATTTATCTCACACTATGAAGTAATTACAAGATTTTTAGATCACAATAATCACATCTCACTTTCCTGACAATAGATTCTGAGAATGCATTCAAGCAGGGCTTTGTCCCTCAACCACTCCTGTTAACCCACACCCAAGCCATGGCTTTCCAAATTTCCACTTTTTCCTTCTTGAGTTTGCTTCTGTATCCATCTTGTCCACCCAGTGTGTCCTCCCCTAGCCTTCATTCTTCCCCACATCTCTTATTTGTTCAAGTTTCCCTCTATTTTGTCCCTCAACCATGCTTTTGATGTGCTTCCCCTCTCTCTTTCCACTGTTCTTTTTGTTGAGTTACATCGTGATTCGTTCTATGTTCTAGCTCCTCCACAAGCCTCGATTTTGTATACACAAACGTCACCCTTTGCAAAGTTGAACCTAAGTTTCATTCACCTCTATTCTCCATAGAAGTTTTACTTTCATTCAAATCAAATCAACATACTGAATCTTCATGACATTGGATGCAAGCCAGTGGCAAGTTTCCTACTTTCAGTTTAATCTCATTTAAACCAATGCATTTGAGAGCAAAAAGAGAGTTAACAACAAAGTTACAAACTATAGGTTTCAAGGCCGATGTTTTGCATCTACTATCATGTTAGCTTACTCACTACCTGTGCTTTTACAGAAAGTCAACATGATAAGAGATATATACAACACACCTCTACAAACAATATCCTGTTCCATAATTAAAAGCTCCAAACATTTTAAAACGACCAAAACCCTTCTTATGGCAAAACCACTGCTTTTCACAATGAAGCGGCAAAAATAATAATTGCTTTGGCAATGTTTTCAGCTGTTAATGAACAACAATGATAAATGACCTTATTTCAAGCTGTTCAAACTAGACAGTCAATCAACTGTGGAAAGGAAACAGAGCAGTGCCGCACTATATTCATCCATCAAAAGACACGACGAGGCACAACTGACACTGCTCCCTGTGGTGTCACAATTCATGAAGCAAGTGATAAATCCAACAGTACAAGCAAACTACACAATATATTTCTTACAAGGACATCACTTCAATGGGTGTTTGAGAACTGGAAAGCCCTGGATCAAATAAACATCATAACACAAGCTGAATGGTTATCTTTAACCATAACTTATGAGGAAAAGCAATTTCTCTCTCTCACCTATTACCTCCGATGTTCTGAAAGATTTTTTCATCCGACCCCGGCTTGGTTATCAAAAAAATACTTGCAGTTCCAGGTAAGCAGGGGTTGTAGCCGGCTTTCTGCGCTAATTCATGCTCCAAGCCATGAAGAAAAGGAAGCACAAAGCAGAGTCAAAGCGCTTATGACAGTTGTCGGGATGCTATAGTGAGGACAACCCACCCCAAAGTGATAATGTCACACCCACGTGAAGCCACACTGAGCACAACCATACCGAAGGGGCTGCAAATCCTTCACTCCACATCACTCGCCACCATATACTTAATTCTTGCTAAGGATCCTTGTGGAACCACAACTGACATGTTCATCCAACCTCTTAGCATTTCTCTTCCATGGTATTTATTACTTTAAGGATTATCGTCTCAATTGGGATGAAGACAATTCTCGTCACAATAGGTGCGTGTCTTGCTTAAACAAGAAAATCTCAAATTAGCACTTCAAAGTCCAATGTGCAAAACAAAACTGATGCCTCATTACTGAAACTGTGATCAAACAAATTTAAACAAAATATTCAAACCTCATAGTGGAAAATTTCTTATGCTTTAATGAAATAATACTAACAATTGGCATGAAGCCAACCCAGCTTTATCATACACGTCTAACGATAGCCCTGCTTCCAAATATTCAACAAGCCAAACAAAATATCTTTATTTTCTTGAATGCAGCACCTGCAAAGACCCCAATTGCAGTACTTGTTACATATGAAAACCTCATGCTGTTGTACCTTCTGATGTCAAAGGCCCTTTTGAATGAAAAGATGAAACATATCAAAGGAGGGAAAGAATCTGAATTCATACACAATGGCCAAAGTTAGGCTGCCACCAGACTGCTAATCTGGGGTCATTCACTAGCCTTGAGAACAACTCTTTGAAGTGAATTGTCACTGATGTTCACAGCAGGTCATGGCATCTAAAAAGCCACAAAACACCACAGTGAGCGGTTTCATCTGAAACCCAAATACATTGTACTTTAAAGCACCACACTACACATAAAAGTTATGGTGGTGGATAAAAAGTTTAAAACCAGAAAAGGCATGAGTGCAATAGTTTTCAATTCACTCTAATGAGGAGGAAGCATGAAGAGAAACTAACTACTACTACTACTACTATTAACCCGCATGCCCAACTAAGGGACGTAGCGACCCCCATAAGTGCCAATCTTTCGCCTTCTGCCAACATTCACATGTGCTAATGCCAATCTCATTCACGTGTGCTAAGGCACACTGGCATAACCAAGAGAGTCTTGGGCCTCCTCAAGGACGGCGCCAGGTTACATTGGGTCAGTGACCATGGTAAAGATTTGTGTCAAATTCCAGGGAGATGGGAGCCGGTAGATGTTCACTTAGGCAGTGGATGTAGCCAAACAGAGAATAGCGTTGAAGAGAAAGGGCTAGACGAACATATCTTTCATTAAGAATATTATTTGGCTACAGAGTGCATCCATATATTTACCTCTGCCACCAAAGGTGGACGGAGGTTATGTTTTAACACCTGTCTGTCTGTGAGCAGGATATCTCAAAAAGTTATGGACGGATTCAGACTAAACTAAAACGAATTGATTAGATTTTGGTGAAGATCAGAATCCAAATACGATAATTTTAAAGTGATTCTTCACAATTGAGAGTTGGGGCCAAAAACTATGTATTGTAGAACATGATATTTCAAAAAGTTGTGGAGAGATTATGACAAAACTAGGTGGTTGAGTTGAGCAGGTGACAAGAACAATCCGACTAGATTTTGGTTCAGGTCCGGATGAAGATCTGGCCTATCAGTGGGATACAAAACGTAAAGTGTTCAGCCTAGCGGAGGTATGCGCTCTACCGAGTGCCATTCTAGTTTCTGTCTGCCTTAGTCTCTCCCCATCGCTGTCCATCTTCAATTGATGCAACACATGCACTAATCACATGGTTGTTCTCTCAATATTGAGTTTTCTCCATTTTCAGTCAAGAAACATGTAGCATATACACGAACAGTCATAAATTTAGGTACACCCAATATAATGTGTTTAATGTGCAAAATGAACATAAGATGTGAACAAAACTCTTCCCAAAGATAAGATATATCTCCTTATCTACTGATAATATATTGTGCTTTAATGCATCTTTCTTGTGCGAAACGTCGGTTTAAAGCAATTTTTGGAAATAGGTCGAAAAGTACAATACTAAATCCAAACTGAAACGCGAAGTTAATGTAATTAATGTTTCCTCTCAGGAGCAAAAACTGTTTACAAATACTCTTCTCTGTGTGGAATGAATGTTTGTGCTTAGTTTCTTCATCATGTGCAATGTCTATTATTGTCAGGCGTTGCAAAAAATGTTTACAGAAAGGTCAGCCAAACAATACAATGAGTGTTTTTGTGTTTCAGATTGCATGAACATGGGTGCCAAAGCTCAGCTAATGCCAGAAAAAAGCCAGGCAATTGTAACTTTACGTTTCACACAAGATTGAAGCACAATATATATTATCAGTAGATAAGTAGATATATCTTTGGTAAGAATTTTGTTCACATCTTATGTTCATTTTGCACATTAAACAGTAAAATATCAAAAAAATGTTGGGTGTACCTAAACTTTTGACTGGCAGTGTACATCATACTTGTACTGCCTGTGTTGAAATGTCCAATATATTACAGGGGGAAAGGAAGGGTAAGATATAAAGACACATTTCTCTGCAAGTAATCACCAAATAAATTTTCATCACTTACTCAATCTCAGTTGCTCAATGAATCACATCCAATCATAATACTGTACAAAAGGCCATACTACCACCATTTAAAGGCAAATTCATGAGACGCGATTTTTGACTGAAAAAAGAAAGATTATTTTGATTGTGAGAATGGCAAACACCAGATCAGACCCTTTGTAACATGGAAACCAAATGTGAGAATTTTTCCTCCCAAGGAACCACTCTTTGTTCACTGGCAAGTGCTTGTAAGCAGCGTGAAAGCCACCTTGTAAGTTATTTAGGAGACTGAATAGTATGCACCACTAGCAATCACACTGAGGAAGAGAGCCGTGGCTCAAAAATGTCTTTACAAGCAGGACATGCTTTGGGTGATGACAGAAAGACTTCTTGAGCCCAACCTCTAGAAGTGAGCCATCGAGGGCTGCAAAAGCCAAGAGGAGAAATAAGAATCGCCATTGCTGAACTTGCCCAATCCTTGCCTTTGCAACAAAACTGTCAATCACAAGGTATGTATGTATGGTCTATATGGATTTGGATTGGCAGGGAGAAAACTTTTTTTGACTGATTGAAAGATTAACAGAGCAGAAAAGCCGAATCTCCAATTACACTGAAGCAGCCTGAGGGCAACCTCAGAGCACTGTAATGGCAATACAACCACATGCCTTACAATAGGCTCGTATTTTTTGTCACAATAAGGTTAGAGTTCAAGTCATTTGGCCTTGCAGAAACAATATTTAAACTTGTCAAAAAAAATTACACTACTGCTATGACAGAATTAAAAGTAACAAATTAATGCTTTCTTTAAGACGAATCATGGTTCGCACAGCCATATAAGACCAAATTTCTAGGAGTTTTCCAGGACTTTTAATACACGTGTTTTATGTACAAGTGACATTTGATTTTTCAACTTCACTTGAACATAAATTTCCAAAAAAAATTCGATCGTCCAAGCTACTGTGTTTCAATGGAACGAACCAGACAATAAATATAAACGAAATACAACTGACGTATAAATACCTGTTTTTATTGGAACCAAAAAATCCATTATATGGGAGTTGGACCGATCATTTGCAATCACGTGACACCATGCTTTGATGTTAGGTGCTTCTCGTGTGACTGTTAGGTGCTTCTCGTGTGACTGTTAGGTGCTTCTGGTGTCACTTGTTAGTGAACTTTTCCCCATATTTGCGATATCAAACGTCTTCCAACAGACCCTGCATCTGGCCTTGTGAACGGACTCCAACACGAGCCAATCCGGTAATTAAGGTAACGTTATTCAGCCATGAGGATTTAAAATAGCAAAGCTTTGACATTCGTCAAATTCTCTTCCTTTTCCTTTACAATCAGCAGTGAGCATGCTTAGGAAATACACTTCCTGCTCAATTGGGACTTTCCATTATCACTTCCATAATTTATGCACAATGTATGAGAAGCTATTTCGCAGGGCTTTGGTAAATACCTAGGGTAGGTTAAAATTGGTAGTTATTTTCCAGTGGAAAGAGACCTGTGGAATTAACAATTCCAACCAGGGGATGGTGGGAGAGGGGGGGCGGAAGTGGGGGTGGGGAGGGGGAGAAGAGAGGGAAGTCAGATTATTTATATTTGTGCGGTTTTATCAATTTTCCAGGACTTTCCAGTCTCGTACTAGAAAATGCTTTCTAATTTATCCAGGCCTTTCAAGAACAGTACGATTCAAGTCAATTGTACACTGCTACCACGCTTTGTGCCATAATGGTAAGAGCATCCGCTCTGAATATGGATAGTTGACGGTCTGAACCTGTCCCTGGCAGAGTCGTAAAACTTTAAAAATAGCCCTATGGGGAATTGACGGATATTTCCCACGGTTTCTGAAAATATTTTAAAATAATTTACCTAAATTTGAGGCAAACCCCCCTTTCCAGCCTCTTATAGGGGGTGGATCCGGTTGGGGCGCACAACCACTTGAGACCTCAATGTTTTGATTTATCATTCCAAATTTGGTCCATATCGGTCATGTAGTTTGTGAGGAAAATATGTTTTAGTGATAGGAAGGATTAGGGGGGGAAGCCCATGGCCCCCATTCCAGGGGAGATACGGCCATGGAGAGCACAACTTATGGTTAGGGCATGGTCACGATGCCGCATGGCCAGTATGGTCTGGATCCTGTTGTCGGCTTCTGAGAAGATTTTTGAATGAAATACCAATATATGGGGCAAAACGCTCCTTTTACCTCCTTTATAGGGGGTGCATCCAGATGGGGAGCACAATCCCCTGAGACCTTGCTGTCCTGATGCATCATATCAACTTTGGTCCATATTGGTTGGGCAGTTTGTGAGAAGGCGTTTTAGTCAAATGTTAAAAAACATTCATACGGACGGCCGGACACCCGGACCCACTCCGAAATAACCTTGAAATGGTACATACTGCTTCCTTGATTGATGCTCAGCATTTAGATGCCCAATGTGCCTGTTGATCCATTGGACCAAATTTTCATTGGTATTCACCTGCCTGCTGTAGTGCTTGAGAATTAGCTTGCCTTTGACTAAGCCCAGATGTGAGGGCTGGGGGGGGTGTGGGGGGGGAGGGTAGGGGATTAGACGTGTATTATCATTATTGCCAAATGATACTAACATTATTATTGTTGTTAATATTGTTCATATTAATTAACACAGTATATACTTTGTTACAATGTTATCATTGTTTTTGATATTTATTTTGTAACTAGAGCCCTGTGCCATGCCATGACCTGTTAAACTGCTATATATACACCTTAACATAGTGTGCGTTTAGGAACATGGGGATTCTTCCAGAGTCTTAGTAGATAATTAGCCAAATCAACTCAGGAGATCCTAACGATAATTTTTGTGCATCACATTCCACATCAGAAAGCTCCCGTACAACTCCACAAAAAAACATCACACACACACACACACACACACACACACACACACACACACACACACACACACACACACACACACACACACACACACACACACCATCCATTTATAGTAGAGCACAGACAGACCCCAAATGTCAGATCCATGCTGAGGGGGAAATTTATACTCATTTGCCCCATTGAGTGTGAAAAGAAAAGTTACATAAAGATGGTGCTGCCATACCCGGATTCCCCAGGAAGCTACATCACTTCCCTCCCACAGCTATGGGTCAAGTCCACCATATTCTCATGTATTTGGCTGCATGACTTGTGGTGCTGCTCTCCGATGGGCCTTAGATAGTGTAAAGAGTACAAATAGGGGGAAATAGACCCTTGGTGCTCAACCTGGTAGAATAAAGCAGTATACTACACCAACTAAATGTATTACAGTATCACGGTATTTTAAACCAACTTCAATGGATGCTAGGAGACAGTGCAGCATGTAGAATCATAGTAACAATCATAACATTTTACAAACAAGCAAACAAAACAAACAAAAAAATTTGAGGGGGGGGAGGGGGGCAACCCTCCCTCCCCCAGAATACCCCCTTGAACCCCGATTTTTCTAATGCCGTGAACAAACGTTGGTACATGACGGTTGATGAGGGTTATGATGAAGTTTCATCAAAAATGTGTGTGTGGCTTCGGAGAAGTGAGCTAATACCTATTTTAGGGGGTCAACCCATCTCCCCTATCCTCCATCCCCCCCTTTACCCACCCCCAGCACACCCCTTCAATTTTTTTTAATGCTGTGAACAAACTTGAGTTGCAACATACCAAGTATAATTTTAGCCTTTTAGCGAGGATGGGTCACAATTCCATCAGCAGTTTCAGAGAAGAAGTTGCAAATGTTTACGGACTGACGGACAGACATACGATGCGCCATCCCATAAGCTCCCTGGAACTACATTCTAGGTGAGCTAAAAATTGGAGGACCATTCTGAAGGCTTTATCTGTATAGCAAACTGGTGGATTAAGTGCGATGTTTATAACATTTGCAAAGAGGAGGGAGGTTAAGCTACAGCATTAGTCATGAGAAAAGGAACAGAAAATAGAACAAAAGAGAGGAAGAATGGTGTGGAGGGAAGTGAAGGAGGAAAGGGAAAGGGGTTAAAATTCCATCTTTTCACACAAAACAAATAGATTTCTTCTTGAACCCCTAAAAGAACATGTGTGATCTTTACAGACTTCAAGGGCATTTTATGTCATTTTAGAAAAACCCTGTCTCCTCTCTCATCTCACATTACAGTCTGGGAAAGGCTACAAGGTTAGGGACTAAAAGCCACCTCATTTTGCGAAGAATACTGTGCAATCTTTTTTATCCAGCACGCAGCAAAATCACAATCACGTCCTTTAATTCATCGGTATTGATGCACAAAATCAAGTTCTTTATTTAATTCATAAGTATAGAGACAGAAGCTCCATTGATAAAAAAAAATTCCTACATTTTGTTTACACTGCACCAACGACAGAGCCCATCAGGTACAAACCAACAGGTCATAACGTGCTTCTTAAAACCATAGCGTTTGGGAGTCAGGAAGCAAAGCCAAGCCAGATGTGTGATGTGACTCCAGCTCTGATTTTGGAAGCAGGCATATTTTGTCAGTTTTACGTTCATACAATTAGCATTGACATTTGCTACCTGACAGCACAGGCACATCCAGAAAGTTTTCAGGCAAATGAGCAAATACCACACGAAACAAGTTTATTTATCCAAATGCGCAATGTTCAAACTTAATTTGAGAAAAAGCAGATGGAAAACTATGATTAAAATGCAATTCGAAGACAGGATATATTCTGCATAAAGGAAAGCAAATTGTATTCAAAACAGATAATGCTTCCGGAAGGTCAATCACTTTTCATATTTGTATAATCCACCAAAGCATTCCAACTGACAGCCTTCCCATTGGTCAATCTGTACTCCAAATGTATCTTTCTTTTCACCATACAAACCTACACAGGAAACACTATGTATACTTTAACTTGCTGCATGTGCGGCTCATTTGAGAACACTGCTTTTGCTTGTGTCACACAAAGCGGCATTATAAGTCAAATCCATCAAGTACCTACACTTCAAATGCCACGACAGGAAAACGATTTTCGGGTTGTGCATTGAAAAGAACTTACACAATGGAAACATTTATGCATATTAAATCAAAACTTCGAATTGTTTTCTTCGTCTTCAATTTTTGCAGTACAACATGCATTTTAAGTCCATTTTCCCTGCTAGAGCGGGGGTTAGCCTTGCGGTCCCCATGACAATCTTCTCCATCTTGCCCTATTTTCTGCATCTCTCCTTGTTAACCCCCTTGCCCGCATTTCTTCTTCCACCATCTTTAGCCAAGTCTTTCTCGGTCTTCCCCGTCCTCTACTTCCTTCTACATTCATTTCCATCACTCTTCTCAACCAGTCACTTTCATCCTTCCTCAACACATGACCAAACCATCTCAACCTGTTCCTCTTCACAACATCAATCACAGGCTCTATTCCCATCATCTTTCGCAATTCATCATTTGTCTTCCTCTCTCTCAACGATACTCCGCACATCCACCGAACCATTCGCATTTCCACCCTTTCCAACCTTCGTTGCTGCTCTACGTTCATTACCCATGTCTCGCTCCCATAAATCATAACACTTCTCACACATGCAGCATACACCTTTCCCTTCAGCTTCAACGACACTTCCCTCCTCATCAGCACGCCACTCAGTTCCCCGAAACTTCTTCCATGCACATCTCACTCTAGCAACCGTTGCCGAGTCTGATCCACCTTCTCCATTCAGCATGTCTCTGAGGTAGCAAAATGTTTTCACACCTTCCAGCTTCACGCCGTCTCCAAGATCCAACTCAACATTTCCTCCATCTGCAGCTCCCTCTGTGCACACCTTACATTTGAATGTGGCTGCCACACTGGTTATTGACCCTCTCAGACCACTACATTTTTGATGAACCCACTCAGCGCACATTATACATTGAATGGAGTTCACTCTGACACCCTTCCTGCAAACTTCGAATTGTTTTCTTCGTCTTCAATTTTTGCAGTATGGGCCCAACTAATCATATTGGCATGATCAAATTAATCTGTACGTTTCAAGTGACAGCAAAGTGAACTACCCAGAAACTTTTGATTTGTCAATTGCAATAGCTTGATATGGTTGTCATACTGGTGATCTAATTATCCCTTCCACCTACACAACAGGAGACAGGGTTTTGTATTTGTGTATGCGCGTGTCCAGGCCTTAACGTGTTTACCATTTGAGCTTTTGTCATAAATTTTCAACAAACCTTTATTTGGATAATATGGAGAAGATAAATTAATAATTGGGTCAAAATGTCAGTCACAGTAAGTACAAATAGCCCATATTAGCCCATCCGCTGCTGAGGAGCGCAAGAAGGCCGGGTGTTTTTCAGGGTGTTTTTCAAATCGCTTTGGTATTTATTTATTTTGTCATCTTGCATGTTGAGATGGTTTCTAGTTTCCCATTTGTGATTTTCTTTTTTTAACATTTAATGTAACAAACAAACCTTTACTATGACATGGTTTGTGACAAACAAACCTTTATTATGACATTATGGACAAAACAAATTAATAAAATTTGCATTTTTTAAGCTGTTTTTTAATTATTTTATTATTATCTATATAATAATACCGTAAGGACTCGACTTTGTTATCCCTTTTACACCGCACCCAGTGACCTGATGCCCACGGCACTAATGCATTTTCCATCTACGAACCGCGCTCTTTGTTTATCACGTACAGCCATACTCGAAAAATCTGAATTCGCCGACTTTGGGACCCAAAAGCATCCGATTATCGGCCGATACGACGCCATCTTACGACACCATTGTATTGGCGTCTGCTGGGCGAAGGCGATGCGAGCCGTCCGCTGATTGGACAGTCGAGTGGCGTGATGGGTGGTGTGAACCAAATGGTCTTTTTATTCCCTTGAACATTTTAAATTAGGATATATAAGGAAACGTCTTTATCGTCATTTTAATAAAGTTAAATGGAGTGACGTTGCGATACTCGGGGTGCGTTGCATAAATCCTCGTAACTCAGAGAGGTATAGCAGGTGGCGAGACGTAAGGAAGCTTTTTTATTCCCTTGAACATTTTAAATTAGGATATATAAGGAAACGTCTTTATCGTCATTTTAATAAAGTTAAATGGAGTGACGTTGCGATACTCGGGGTGCGTTGCATAAATCCTCGTAACTCAGAGAGGTGTAGCAGGTGGCGAGACGTAAGGAAGCTTAAAGATAACGAGCTGAAAACAGACGAACGATATCCCTTCTGTGGATGTTCCACGGGTTTCACGTCTTTATCGTCATTTTAATAAAGTTAAATGGAGTGAGTTGTACTTGTATACAAAGAGATAAAAGGATGGCATTGACTTCGAGACGGTATGTGATAGTTGGCTGCGGCTGGCTGATGCTGCGTTTTTTTTCTAAGTGCCATGGATGCTGATGGACATAATAAAGGTATCGGCTGATCTCTCATCGTAATATTACCCAATGGAAATGAACTGTTTCTTTGTTTGTCATTTCCTGTGCAATAATGTCAAATTGATAAGTCAGACATCCTTTTCTATTGACAGCTGCTCTCCTTTTCGATGGCATCGTCTTTTGATATGCATGTTCTTCTTTCATATAATTTTACACATTCACAATCAGTATTTCAATTCTTGCAGACATTGGAAAGGAAGTTGACTCACAGGCCAACTCTCTGGCTCAATCACAGGCCGACGCACAGGCAATGTAATTGTGAGTAGCATTTTTGCACAAGTGAAAATTGATCTTTCTTCCTAACTCTTACTCGGACAAGCAAATCCCCTATGCCATCCATAATGGTACACTCTATCCATACACCACATCCTCCCTTCCGTGGATGTTCCACGGGTTTCGGCTAGTTATTATTATTATTATAATTATAAGATATCACCTGCCACAAAACTTTTAAGGCCACTTGAGGTGGGTGTTACACAAAGGAAAGTACAGATATTAGACAGAAAGGAGGAATCTATTGACATTCCTCTTGAACTGAGGTAGGTTGGGATTGAGGGGAAAGCAGGATACAGGTAACTGTTCCAGTGTGATGTGGTGTGGGGCATCACTCTGATGATGTTTGAAGAAAAACTAGAATACCTCATAGTCTTACTCCTCTGGACAGATGCAGTGTATGCATGAGAAAAAACTGCCAAACGTTTAGAGCGACTGAAAGTAAGCTCAGGTTGAACAACCTGTGAGAAACCTCAGAGCACATTCCGTGGTAATATCTAAAGAAGAGGCTCAAGAACTCAACATAGTAGCGAACTGAAAGAGGTTCCAGGGATGATGCCAACTCCTGTCCCACCAGAACGGCAGCACGTCACTGGATTTTGGCAAGAAGAGATAGGTGACAGGCTGGAGCACCAGCCCAAATATGGCAATGATATTCCATAACAGATCGTATAGTGGCCTTGTATACATGGAGAATAGTAGCTTGAGAAAGGTATCGCCAAGCATGAAATAAGCAGCCAAGGCACTGGTGGCTCTTTTATCTATACGAGAGATATACTTTTGAGGTTTGAGCTGATATCCAATCCAAGCACACAGATAACAGGAAGTTCCTGCCAAGGTGAATAATCCCGAGACAGGGTTGGAAAACAAGGTGATCTTGAATTAGACAGACAATAAGGTGTTCTTTTTTTGGTTGAAAGTAACAAGCCAGTCTTTTCCCCAGTTTATCACACTCTCTAAGTCCTGATTGAGAGTGGTACAGGCATAGTCATGGGTAGGAGGAAACAAAGTTCCTAGGTAGGTAGTATACAGTGTTGAGCCATCTGTGTAAATGCATAACTGAGAAAGAATCCAATCAGACAAATCATTGATATATAACAAGAACAATATTGGACCCAACACAGACAACTGAGGAACATCAGCATTCACATTATGGACATGTACCACAAAGATTTGACAATTGCAAGGAAGTCAGAGATTGTATCAAGCAATTTTCCAGAAATGCCATATGGTTTTAGCTTATGGATGAGGCCATTGTGCCACACTTTGTCAAAAGCTTTTGAGATGTCGAGAGCAACAACCTTGGCTTCTCCATGATGATCCAAAGCCCTATTCACGTGTTGTGATTAGGAATAGAACATCACCAGTAGATCTTGACTGTCGAAGGCCATACTGGATATCAGTTAGGAGGTTGTGGGTTTCCAGATGAGTCATGATTTGTCATTTCATCAAGGATTCAAACACTTTGCTTATAATTGGTAGAAGGCTAACAGGCCGATAGAACGATCAGATTTCTTACCGGAAGAAGGTAAGACTTCTTTAAAGAAGCCTTTAAAGACAGGGACTACAGAAGGCTGCTTCCAGCTATAAGTGGAAACACAGACTCAAGCAATAGAGTTTTGAGACAACAGAAGACGATTCAGGTGAACACACCTTCAAAGCAATTGCAGAGATTCTATCTGGTCCTGTAGATTTTGAAATGTCAAGCCCTTGAATTAATCTTAGCAACTTTCCTGGGTGTGATGATAGTGGAAAACCTGGTGTCAAGACGGGAAGGACAAATAGGCAATGGATGTCCATGGTCTTTAAGTGTGGAGTTTGCAGCAAAATGCTCAGCAAAGAGGTTATAACTTTATCAATTGGAGAAGTAAGCACTTCAGGGCCATTGAAGAGAACAGGAATCGATGATCAATTACGGTTGAAAATTATATTAGCAATTCACCAAAAATCTCTGGAACCTAGCCATTTATTTGAGATAGATTCACAAACAGATTCTGCATACTGTCGCTCAGCATTCTCTAATAGTGGTTTGCAGTGGTTGCTCGCAAGGAGAAACAAATGAAGTGCCTCAATCGAGCCAACACGATGATAATGTTTAAAAAAGTGATTGCGATGGGTGATAGCGAACAATGGCTGGGTGTGTGGGTTCACTTGGTAGGTTCAAGAAGGGATAAAGATGTTCATACCAACACGGACCCACTCAGTAACTTCCTTGGCAGCTTCAGATGGGTTGTGACAAAGAATTGAGTTCCAATGGACATCATCAAGAAAAGAACACAAGGCATCCCAGGCAGCCTTGCTACTTTTTCAGACTAATGGAAGACAGTTCGATTGACAGGAGGAACAACAGTTGATGGTGAAGAATAAGAAACCTGAACTTCGATATTGACATGATCAGAATTTCCTCGAAGGGGGATAATTTTTCCAGTACGATCCCTAGGATTCGAACACAAATAAGATCAAGAAGATACCTGCTATCAGTAACTCAATCAATAATTTAAGTTGGAACTGAGATTATCTGAGTAAGGTCATGCGACACTGCAAAGTTAAATGCACTGACACCAGGAGCATCTGCTGTGCTGAGAGAGTGAACTAACCATTCTTTTGTGATGAACATTAAAGTCTCCAAAGACCATAATATCAGCAGTTGGGTGTTGAGACAGCGCCATATGAATACCATCAGTGATAGCATTGAAAATAGTACAATTGGGTGATGATTGATAGTGATAAAAAAATATATAGGTAGCCAGTGGAATGCAAAAGTGCTAGGCGAAAGCACATAAACTTTTGTGTCGTATCCTCAAGTGAGACCTCATGGCCAAGTGGTAGAGAGGCCTTTGCATAAATACACAAACCATGTGAAGGTGGAAAATCAAATCTATGGAGGATGTAGCCAAGCACTGCCAGTCAGATAACAGATAACACTTCAGTGTGGAGACGAGTTTCACAAAGAGCAAGCAGATTTGGGAAAATTCAGTTTCAAGAAGGATCGGATGGCAGAGAAATTGGCAAAAAAAAAAACCCACTGGTATTAGCATGTCTCCGTCAAGTTTAAGTTTAGCACAACACAGATATGGAAGGGTTTTGCATTTTGGGATGCTTTCTAGTTGTTACTTTAAGATGGCCTAAACTACAAAAAAAAACCTCAAACAAGAACTGCCTTTTTAATTTTAACTTCACTTTCTTAAAACAATCTAAAATCTAATTCAAAGGCAATCTATTTTCAGTTTCAGATTTAAAAAAATAAGGAGAGGCCAGACAACACGGGACTTTGGAAATGAAGTCATCCGCCCCAGAATACTCAGCGTGCATGCAGAGGCCCTTTGCAGCAATGTTTTCAGGGGCATGCTAACGTATATCGTGTTTAAAAGTTATGGCTTGTTACCTAAAATGGCTCACAAAGATTCTAACATAAGCTGAAAATACTTGGAAAGATACCTGAGAGAAAGGATGCCCTACACAACAAAAGACTTGGAGAACTTTCTCAGCTCAGATGATGGACAGGGCTGAGATCTTGCACCTGCACTTACTACAAAAAATCCCGATGATATGGGCCGGTGGAAGACCCGAAATGTGGACAGGCGTATTCTACCCAAACCATCCCCCTCACTCTCCACCCCACCCATCCCCCGACGACCGCTACCAGTGAATGGACTTTCAACCTTATGGGAATGCCTCCTCTGAACAAGATAGACTTGGCGATTCATTTAATGGATGTCTGCAATGGGAAATACGATGCTGTGGATGATTACCAACAAGTAATGGCTACAATCTCTTCGTCGAAGGATATATTCGTGAAGTGAAAATACAAAAAGCTTGTGCCAGCTTTTATTTACGTTATAGCCATTACTTTGTATTTCTTATCAGCGATGGGAAGGATATATTTGGGGCTTGTGAATGCACACGAGCTGTGAGGGCCGTTATAAATATATTGTTTGATTGGCTCCGGGGCCATAGGAGGCAATTATAAGAGATTTTTGCATATATTGCTAAAAGGAAAAATGTGTGTGTGCTGTTGGTTGTTATCTCCATATGCACGTTTCAGAAGGTGGAACAGAGTCCTCCCAGGTCTCGAAGTATCCATCCCCGTTTCAGTAAGGGATCATGATTCATGGACCAGTTTGTGAAGTTTTCTTATTCTCAAAGTTTTGTTACCAGGGCTCGTTTAAGCATCGTCACCGAGCCTCAGACAGCTTCCAACTGCAGTTCGTTTGTCGTAATATTCCCAGAGATGTTTTTTAAGACCTCTGTAAGGTTATTTTTTATCATTCCTGTTGCTCCAACAATCACTGGCGGTCTTCAATATTTCGGCGCTCTTAAGCTTGCAGATCTTTTCACTTCATTTTTTAAGTCATGGTATTTGGTTCATTTTCTTGATTTCTGCTTGTTTAGGCCAAAATCGCCGGGGACTGACACCTCATTAGCAATGCCTTCGTTTCTTCTTTGTACCTCAGTACTACATCCAGTCGCAATGCTTTGTTTTCTGTTCACGCTTGAAGGAATCATTATGTCATATGTGAGCATCACTTCCTTGTTTTCAGTGATTGCTTTTGGTTCATGTTTCCATGAGTTTTCTGGAACTGGAATATTGAGACTTTTGCAGATGTGCCAGTGGATTACTCGAGATACTTTGTTGTGCCGTTGGGTGTACAGCTGCTCTGATATGATTTTGTTCTTTACATCCTGACAGGAAGTGGCTCGCACTGTTTCTACCTTGCAGATCATACACTGGTGCGATTGAGTCAGTCACACCATTTTCAGAAATCAATCTTGGTCTTGGGCATTTATGATGATTCATTCTCCATCCTAGTTGAGCAGACCTCTTGTTAGCCATTCTAAAGACCCTTCTTTGTCTACTTCCAGTGTGTATGTGTGTGTGTGTGTGTGTGTGTGTGTGTGTGTGTGTGTGTGTGTGTGTGTGTGTGTGTCGGACACCTTATGACAGTAAACGCAGCATGCACAGCGTTGGCTAACAGTTTTCCAAAGACGACCGTGGGAAATATTGAACAGACCCCTGTCTGTTATTTACTTTGAAGTTCATAATGCTGACTGAGTAGCTCTGATTACAACATAGCATCTTTTTGGGAGGCGGGGGAGGGGGGAGGAGGGGTTGTAGAGATGCATGAATAAAAGGTTTAGGTCAGAGCTTAAAAGCTGACTAAGTTCAACCTTGTTTTATAATTTTATTTTTTACGACACCCATTTTTATTTTTACAAGTTTTTATTGTTCATCTTACAACCTTGTTTTATTATCCGTCAATGGACATACAGATGAACAATCGCACATGGATAAAAGTAGTGCTCTGCCAAAACAAAAATAACATTTTTTGCCTTAAAAGATTTCAACAATTTATTAAACCAATTAATGGTACACATGAAAAGCATACTGTGAGAGAGGGTTGGGCAGAGCCAAGCAAGGTGTGTTCAAGCTCCTTAAACGTCCGTGTTATATATATATACATATGTACACACACACACACACACACACACACACACACACACACACACATTGCTCTTAGCTGTTTACAAACACGGCCTTTGTGACGGTAGGCCATATTGCATTTGTTAAGAGTTGCCAACAACTTCAATAGCTTTGCAGTGCCAAGAGGTTTGCCAAAATAACAAAACTGCAAAATATCTGGAGCATTAGGCAATGCAAAGCCCTCATTATAATGTCATTTTCTTTCGTTATTTTACCACCCAAAGTAATTGCAGCACGAGTAAAACAAAATGTCAACATGACAGTAACATATCTATCATTTGTATTCTAGTATCAGCTATTATGGACTTCCAATGTATACTTTCCAGACCTTGTAATTGTCCATTACAATGGTCTACAATATATCTTATCAGTTGATAAACATCACTCCACTTTTGATAACTGGAGAACTGTGTTTTGTATGTTCATATTTACAATTTGAAAAGCAATGGCAAATAAAACGTAACAATTCTAAGAATAAGCAAGGTAGGACAGAGAACAGATCCAATTTGGTGAGCTCTCTAGCATAATCATAAATACATCAAAAAAATGTTTAGAATTGAAGACCAAAAGACGGCGTTGCAGGGCTTGTAAAATATTATAAACCACAAACACATATATGATTAACTTTTTAAACAGTCACTAATGCTGCTTATAACATTAAAAATGAAATTTGGAGGAATTCCTACATCCGTGAGGTAAATTTTACTTACAGAACTGAGGGAAGATCTACTGTAATCTATATACCCCACAAGGATTGGGTTAATAACATACTATCAAAAAACCAAGGCAAATTCCTTACTTCCGCGGTAGTTAGTACCGTACACCGCTTATCATTGATTCATGAACCATACACCGCTTCAACCCATTAAATATGTATTCGCGACATTGGGATTAAAATGTTATGGTCATATTTACTATATTATTATTATTATTACTATTACGAAAACGATACTACTCAGACGATACACGACTGTATAAAGAAACCTGGGCTTAATTTGTCCGAAGGAGCCCGAAGGTGAGGCATGAAGCCAAAGGCCTATACGTACCGTATTGTTGGAAGAGCCGTAATGCCAATGCTTTTGATATTTGATGGTCATTTTGACAATGGGTTTGTTTGTTTCACACTGAATGAAAAACGTAAAGGTAGAGCATGGCAATTGTGATATATGACAGGTTCGACAATATGTTCGGCCTGAACGAAATGGAAATGAAAATGCCGGTGTGTGGAGAGTCAGCCGCCATATCGCCGTAATGACATCAGAAGTAATCACATCACCCTGTCATGTGACCAGATCCTCAGCTCTGATTGGTATACGTTTAAGGGGAAAAACATACATACATACATACATACGGACAAACACTGTTCGAGACCGCTTTGCCCTATGGGCTACGCCGTAAAAAATGAATGATTACCTCCACCACCGAAGGTGGATGGAGGTTATGTTTCCACCCCTGTCTGTTTGTTACCTGGCAAATTATTATTATTTTTTTTTTGCAAGTATGTTGATCACTCCGGTTTGTGTATTTTTGTTTGTTTGTGCATTTATCTGTCCGCTCACTTATACTTGCCTAGAGGTCACAATTTTAAACCGATCTTCATGAAACTTCACCAAATGGTAGAGTTCGTGGTCCAACAAAATCCTATATGTATTTGAGGTCAAAAGGTCAACATAGGCCAAAAGTCAACCACTTTTTTTCAAATTTCTAATATCCTCAATTTTCATCCGATTGACTTGAAATTTGAATAGCACTTTCATATCAGCTAACTGAATTCAACCACCAACTATTTTTCAGATCACTATAGACCAAAAGGTCAACATAGGCCAAAGGTCAACAACAATTTCCAAATTCTAAAATCCTCAATTTTCATCCGATTGACTTGAAATTTGAAAAGGATTTTCATATCAGCTCACTGAATTCAACCACCAACTATTTTTTTGATCAACATGTCATAAGGTCAACATAGGCCAGAGGTCAACCAATTTTTTCGAATTGCTAAAATCCTCAATTTTCATCCGATTGACTTGAAATTTGAAAAGGATTTTCAGTTCAGGTTACTGAAACCAACCACCAACTATTTTTGAGGTCAACACCGGCCAAAAGGTCAACATAGGCCAAATTTCTAAAATTGTCAATTTTCATCCGATTCACTTAAACTTTGAAGACGATTTGCATTTCAGGTCACTGAATTCAACGACAAATTATTTTTGAGGTCAAAAGGATGCTCTACTGAGTGCCATTCTACTCTGTTCTGTTTTGCCAAGTGTCGCTCTATGAGTGAATTTTCATTTGTATGTCTGTTTGTTTGTGAACAGGATACCTCAAAAAGTTGTGTGATAGGGCCAAAAACTACATAATGCATGAAATTCCAAAAGGTTGGGGACAACCTATGACAAAACTAGGTGGATGAATTGGTTATGTGACAAGAACAAGCAATTCGATTTGGTTCATGTCCGAATCCAGACCTGGCCTATCAGTGGGATACAAAACGTAAACTGTTCAGCCTGGCGGAGGTATGCTCTCGACCGAACACTGTTCTAGTTACAATAAAGCTTCAATCCTTCATTGATCAGCATAAATATGTAGCTACACATATACTTTTTGCTCTTGCTTGCCACACCATAAGAAAATAATGTTACTGCAGGGAATGATGGAGAGAGCATGCATTTTCGAATTAATCAAAATACATACGGTACCCATCAGCAGATAATAAATTATTTATGATAAAGCCAACCAATTAATTTGAAAATACATTTGATTAAAAGCTGAAAATATTTGTAAACTAGGAAAAAAAGAGAAAACAGGACATTCATAGATGTGTAATGGAGAAAGAGGCATCAGAAGAAGATGTTTAAACCTGAATGCATAAAGCAGTAAGATATTTATTTTGCAATTCATAATGCTACATGATTAGCACTGATTACAACAGAGGAATTTTTTGGGGTGTCGGGGGTGGGAGCGGGATTGTCTAGCACTCTAGATGCATGAATAAAAGGTTCAGGAGGTCATAACTTAAAAGCTGACAAGTTGAAAAATATTGAACTCGGCTTCCAAGAGGTTAATGGAAAAGTTCCTGATGCAACATTATGGCAAACACACTTCAGACAATTTTGATCATTCAAAACTTGTTGCAGAGTCAACTTGTTTAAGGATGTCTCCACCCTAAATTCCATTCTAGCATGGATTCAAATTTTCCACCAATGACACCTGGATTAAGTCAGATGTGCACCTGTAAGAATACAGGGATTACCAGTATAATTTTGAAACTTTGGTGAGCGTATTGTTATGCACACTCTATATCATGCCATTCATATTTAAGTGCTGTCGAGATGGCCAAGCAATTTGTCAAAACACGATGACTAAACAATAATTTTGATTCAAGAGGCAAAATTATACTCTAGCTCAGAAAACAAAAATTGCAATTACATTTATACAGACATGTCATCAAAAAAAAAAAACATTGAACATGACCCAGATATCAATCCCAGTGGATAAACCTAAACTCGCCATTGCTCAGGAAAAGACAGAGCCTTCTCAACTGTAAATGCAATCGGACGATGTTTTTCTTTAAGAAGTCTTACCATGAAATGAGGAACCATTTAGAACTCGCTCAATAACTCAGACAACTTTGTTGTAATAACAGTTTGTAATGTCAGGTTGTGGAATGTAGAATGCAATAAAAAAGAAAAGGGTGACTGAAACATCACATAAAACTTGGGAAATATCCATGAATATTTTAAACACAAACCAGATGACACAACTAGCTCTCCTGCCCAGATCAAATCAAATCTACTCTTTAGATTGTGGCAGCTCGGGTGCTTGCATAGACCTCTAGACAACTATGATAAAGTGACATGGTGGAATGGGGGCATTTACATGAAGGGCAACAGTGACATGAGTTGGTCAGAAATCACTGCCCCTGAAACGAGCAACACCTTATGACAGCAAACACAGCGAGGGCAGTGCACAGCGTGGGCGAACAGTTTCCCAAAGAGGACCGTGGGAAATCTTGAACAGACGCTGCAAGGTTCTGTCAAACATTGTCAAAACATCGATTTCAGGTTGCTCAGCATTTCTGGGTCAATGCACGCTACTGTTCGGAAGGGACAACCACACTTACCTAAGCTTTCACTGAAGACATAGGTTTATGAGAGTAATACTTAGCCAAAGAATTGGAGTGCGTTTTTATACCTACTCGCCGTTCGGCTGGCAGAGTATCCAGAGTATCAGACAAGATCTTCAAAGGATTTGGAACAAGGTTATAACATGCGTACCGTAAGTGCTATAATGAAAGTTTGCGAAACATTTTTTGGTATAACATTAAATGACCATCAAATATAGACTATAATAAAATATGTTACCATGATGTCCTTCCACTGGAATCCAAAGAAAAGTCCACCGTGAATCGCGCGAGAGAGCCCCCCTTTCTCGCCCCTTGCTGCTCGGTGAGTGCTCCACCAACGCTTTCAGGCGGCCCTGGGAAGAATGTCCCGGCTTATGTGCGTACGCCAGGCCAAGCCGTGATGGGATGGGATGGGTTGGAAAACATAGCCTATTGCGCCCGCCCGCAATCCCGGGCAGGAAGGGGCTGGCAGAGCTCGGTGAATGGAGCCAGTGTGTGTGCTGCAGCCAATCGGGCAGGGCGATGGGGGAAGGCGGTCAAGGGTTTTATGGCAGACAGACTGCTTGATCCAGTCAATTACTGGCAGAACTGTTAACTTTCTTTTCAAAAGCTCCCATGCGGCTTGGCTGTTGAGCATCATAAAGAATATGCCATTTAATAAACACTTCCAAAAGTCTTTAATCTCACAGAAACAGACTTGTTCATACTTTTTGAGTTGGAGGGCATCAAAACATCTGTTGATCATACTCTGAACATATTAAAATCTCATGATCTGTACCATGTTAATGCGTGTAATTTTCACTTCATCAATTGGTACCTCCTGATACTTAAGGTTGCACTGCATACTGCATCAAAAAGACAGCCCAAATCATGGTCGGAAAAAGCTCAGAAGTCATTTGTAATCTCAAACATAAAACAAATTACAATCAAAAGCACCCAACCCAAACATCCTCGGCTTTCCATTAAAACAAGGCCAAACACTACAGGCACATTTTTTATGAGTTATTTTATACCCAAGAAGAAAGATAAATTGTGCATTCCCATATCCGTTAGATGTCAAGGCACAAAAGTTGTACTCCACTGGAACATCTGCCTTATCCATGCGTGTGCACTGTTGGAATTGTGGCAGGGTGGTCACGTGCAAGAGTGGGGGTGGAGGGGGGGAGGGGGTTGGGGTGGAGATGGAGGAAAAGCTTCGACACACGCCGCTCCACAGCTGCACAACGGCACTGCTCACAGTGGATCCGCTACAGCTGTTTCCTCAAACTTGATAACCAATGCTGCCTCAAAGAAAAAGTATAATATCACTTCATCTGCCATTCCAAACTACATGTCATTAAACACGACCACCATCTTGCAATACCAAAATGCCCTTTTCACCCTGATGCTCATTTGGCCAAATGCATGTGAAAATGGATTTTGGCAGATTACAATTTAATGAGCCATCCAACGAAATAATAGTGGCTTCAAGGTGGATGACGACGTCAATGTTTAACTTGAATAATGCACACAGCCGTGAAGACCGACCAGCACAATAAAAACATGAATGAAGGGATGAAACAAAGAGGCATGTCAGAAGGCTCAAGTCAGAAAACACTTGAGCAAACTTGAAATTCAGAAGTAAAAAAAAAAAAAAAGAAGACAACAAAACAGAATTAAGAGTTTAACAGCAGAGACATGTACAACAGTAGTCATCGTAAATGTAGAGAGAGAAGTTGATGGTGCTCCATCGCAAATCCTCACGCTTCCCACCTAAAGCAAAGTTGAAAAATGGTAAAACATTACACCAGGAATGACCCAATATCAAATTTAGAGATAAAGATTTTCCCCATTTTGACCCCTGTGAACCCACCACTTGGGGGTGATATTCCAAAAAACCGTTACATATTTCGTGCGTCCCCCAATGTTAATTGCATATGTTGACCTTCTGACCCACCTTCCACCCTCCAACTTTTGGGCGGGACCAAAAATGATACTGCTCTCGCACCTTCTGGCCATGTGGTGATCATAACTATAAAGCTCGGTGAATTTCTGTACAACCATTTAGTAGGAGATGGCATGACAGACAGACAGACAGACAGACAGACAGCCGATTACAATATCGCCCCGTTTAGAACTATGTCTAGCAAGACCAAACAATGTCCTCGGTGTGATGACAATGATAAACTTAAACTCCTATCAATATAGTGCTCTGCAGACACATTGGCACACACACGGAGTAGATTGTTGCCTCTGAAGAACAGGATAAAAAAAGAAGAAACAAGCTACCATGCTGGCTAAAATTCAGAGAATTCATAGTTTGCAATTATTATTTTACAAACAAAATAAATTTATAATTGCAAAATTCAGGGAAGTCACTGTTGCGAGGATGTGTCAGTCAGCATCAGATTAAAAATAAAAATTGCTTGCGGCTTGCTCTTGAAAACCACTGATGGCCCAAATCAGTTTCAGACGTGAAATATCATATTATGGAATAGCGTGGTCGAACCTGAATGGTGACACAAATAGGAATAAAAAATACCATATTAGCATAAAGAAATTATCATTTTTACCCAAAAAAAAATTTTGGTATACTAAGTCAAGGCTCGTGTAAGAGCTAACACACACATATAACATATCATAGTGAGTGGGAGAGAAGATGGGGAGAGAGGGAAGCACACGAACAGTACGGAACAGGAACATCAAGAGATCTAAGGAAGGGAAAGGGCTTGTGTGGGGCACACAGGATAACCATGATGGACACGACGAGAACTTTCAGGAAAGAAAACGGATTTGAAGGAGGTGGATTTGGGGTGTATTAACGAAGGTAGAAAAGATCAATGTTTTGGATGGATGAAGATAAGAGATGGTGGTGAACAGCTGTTTTGAAGACTTGGAGGGAGGAGTGCGATTGAAAAGAGTGTGGGAGTTTGTTCCAGAGGCGGGAAAAAAGAGGAAAGAAAGAGTGAAGGTGAGTAGAGAGTCTTGATTTTGGCAGTTTCATCAGAAGAGGGTTGCATGACAGATCTTGTGCGTCCTGCAGGAATATTTGGGGGACAGAGCAGGGGGTGCAAGGCCAGAGAGGAGTCTGTAGAAGACAAAGAGCATCAACCTGCCTGCGATGAGAGAGTGAAAGGCCCTCAGAATCAGCTTCATCGCGGGAGATACCAATGATTCTGAAAGCTTTGGTTTCTACACTATGAAGTCGAGCTAGGTGGGAGGCAGGTGCACCAGCCCAGAGAGGAGAGCAGTACTCCATGAAGCTGCAGATGAAAGCTTGGTAGGTGGTGAGAAGCTCAGTAGTGCCAAGGAAGGACTTCGCACCACAGAGGATGCCCAGTTGGAGACTGGCTTTGGAGGCCAGCTTGGAAATGTGGTTTTCCCAAGGAATGTGTTCGGACAATGTACGACCAAATGTGTTGGGACAATAAGGATATAAGCGGGGAGAGTAATTCATTACAATATTTAAAATTCCTTATTGGGTATTACTGTCTCAACCACTTTGTACCAAATATTGGCAGACATCAGGCAGTATAGCACTGTATATTTATTTCAATGGTTGATTGTGGTCTTTTGGCTCTGCTCTTCAGGTGGTGTTCCATGGCTTCCAATATAGTTCAGAGTATTTCATTCATGTTTTTGCCAGAGGGCAATCTGAGCTGGTGTCATGAGAGCCAGCTTCATCATGCCTGGTCCAACTGACTATCCATTAGGAATTATGTGCCATAGTCCAAATGGCCCAAATGACCATCACTGTGGTTTAATCACAAGTATTGCCGAACAGCGAACCCATGCAATTCTGACCAAAGATCAACTTTACGTTAGCTCAATAGTTTACCACGTATGCAAAATAAATTGAAGAAAACCAGCACATTTACAACAAGAAAGAGCAATCAGATTGCAGACCCTCGCCAGGACGTGTTTTTCGTGGTTTTTAAGACTTTTGTGTTAAAACAAATATGGCGGCCGAACCACATGACCGATGATGTCATTTTTTTTTTCTCCACCAATTTATCCCCAGATGACACTCAAGAAATTTCATCTTGATTGGATGAAGTTTTGTACTTGTCAAATTATGACGTCATTCATAATGGAGGCACCTATAACATCATCATTTTAAAAAACCACCTTTAGAGGCCATTTTTCCCCACAAAGCGGGGGTTGGCCTTTTTCGGGAACCGTGGTTGTTGTTGTTTTTCGGTCCCCTTTTTGAAGCAATGTTTTACGGCCGGATGCCCTTCCTGACGCCAACCCTTTTTGCCGCCTTTAACGACAAACAGGGAATTACCAGTGAACTGGTACTCAATTAGCCGACCTCGGAAGGATGGCAGGCTGAGTCAACCCCCCTGGTGTTAGTTCAGCGATTGACCGGGATTCGAACCCAGGATCCTAGGATCCTAAGCCGGCACCCGAGCCACTAGCCCAACACCACAGGATCCTAGGATCCTAAGCCGGCACCCGAGCCACTAGCCCAACACCAGGGTTTCTGCATGGAGATATGTTATTCATTAACATCATTGGACATTAACATCACCAGGATATAACAACATCATTAACATATGTTATTCTGCATGGAGAGTTCTTTACAATGAGCCGTGTCTATATTTTTTCCTATGCAGCACTTTTTTTTTTCTTTTTTTTTGTATACTGAATCGAGGCTCGTGAAAGAGCTAACATTTATTTCACAAACAAATCAACCAGACAAACAAAATATACAAAAAGAGGGAGCGGAAGACAAGATGAGGAGAGAAGGGGAAGCACACAACCACAACATTTGAGAGCAGGGAGAAGTGTGGGAGGGAGAGGGCTTGGGGGGAGGAGGCGTGGGAAGGGGGGTGGGGGGGAGGGATAGGTATAAAACACAAGGGGACCGAAATTAGCGGGGGTAGAAAAGATCAAGGTTTTGGATGGGGGAGGATAAGAGATGGTGGTGAACAGCTGTTTTAAAGACCTGGAGGGTGGAGTGGGATTGAAGAGAGTGAGGGAGTTTGTTCCACAGGTGGGAGAAAAGAGAAATGAAGGAGTGAAGGTGAGCAGAAAGTCTTGATTTTGGCAGTTTAACCATAAGAGGGTTGCAGGCAGATCTTGTGCGGCCTGTAGGAATATTTGGGGGACAGAGCCCAGAGAGAGCTGGGGGGGCAAGGCCAGAGAGGAGTCGGTAGAAGACGGAAAGACCACCAACCTGCCTGCGGTGAGTGAGTGAAAGGCTCTTGGAGTTAGCTTCATCGCGGGAGATTCCAATGATTCTGAACGCTTTGGTTTCAACAGCGTGAAGACGAGCTAGGTGTGAGGCAGGAGCACCAGACCAGAGGGGAGAGCAGTATTCCATAGAGCTGCGGATGAAAGCCTTGTATGTGGTGAGGAGCTCAAGTGTGCCAAGGAAGGACTTCGCACGACGGAGGATGCCCAGTCGGCGACTGGCTTTGGAGGCCAGATTTGAAATGTGGTTTTCCCAGAAAAGATCATGGCAAATAGTGAGACCCAAAAGCTTGAGTGACAGAACTTCTTGGAGAGGATTATTCAGAAAGTGGATGGGAGGGTTGTCCAGTCGGTCTTTTCGGAGAGACATCGTAAGAGTGTGAGATTTATCAGGATTGAAAGACATGTTCCATTTGTTTGCCCAGTCTGTGATTTTGTCCAGGTCTGCAGAGAGTGAGGAGGCTGCAGACTGCCGATCTGAGGGATGAGGAATGGAGCGACAGAGAGTAGAGTCGTCAGCAAAGAGATAGAGAGGATTTTCAAGAGAGTCAGAGAGATCATTGATGAAGACCAGAAAAAGCACAGGGCCCAGAACACTACCTTGGGGTACTCCAGCCTGAACAGGAAGAGATGAGAGAAACCCATTCAGGGCCACACGTTGACTACGACCATGAGAGGAAGTCCGCCAGCCATGCGTGGAGATTTCCATGGATACCAAAGGAGGAGAGTTTGGTGAGCAGAGCAGGGTGCCAGACCGTATCGAAGGCACGTGAAATGTCAAGGGAGACAGCTCTAATTTCCTGTTTGGCGTTGAGGACCTCCATCCATTGTTGAGAAAGCAGAAGCAGCATGTCCAGAGTAGAGTGACCAGGTCTGAAACCAAATTGATGATCAGAGATCAAGCCATTGGAGAAGAGGAAAGATTTCATATCTGAAGAATCGCTTTCAGAAATAGGAATAAAAAATACCATATTAGCATAAAGAGATTATCATCTGTTTGTGCAAAGTTTTTGTTTGTGCAAAGGTGCAAAGTTTTTCGTTTTTTCCAAGATGGCGCCCATACCACGTAACCTATGATGTCATAATTATGATTTTAAAGGAGGAGGCGGCGCACTTACGGTGAAAATTTCCTGTCAATCGGACAAACGGTTGCAGAGAAAATTATATTTATTCTGTGCGGACAAAGAGACAAACAAACAAACAAACAATAAATTTGTCAATACTTGTGAAATAATACTTGCAAAATAATATATAAAAAAATGAACATATGTCACCCACAGGGTGAACCGTATCTTGCCAAAATGTGAAAATTCCGTTTTTTCGTCATGACGTCATCAAATGACGTCATAGCGTCAAACTGTTTACAGATCTGGGAAGCACTCATCAAGGGCATTCATATGAGGTATTACTCGATATGGTACCTACGATTTCAAAATTTGACCTTGGGGTCAATAATTTTCGACCTCCAGCGCTAACCATGAAGGTCAAGGCCGATCGCCACCAAAAACTAATCAGCTGAGCGCCGGACCATATACTAGATTCCCATGAAGTTTGGAGACGATCCGATCAAAGTTACTCAAAAAATTAGTGTTTCGTCGACCTCCATGATTGGCCGCAAAGTGACCTTGACCTTTGACCTTGACCTTCATAATTTTGTGTGCTAAAGGGTATCTCTAAAAGACTCTGATATGCGAACTTACAAGAGTTTCCAAAGGGAACTGTGCTCTACAGAGTGACCTAAACAATGCGAACTAAAGCAATACAATATACATGAAAAGTGCAGTTTTTTCGTCATAACGCCGTCAAATGACGTCACATTGTCAAACTAGTTATATGTTTGGAAAGCACTCAACAAGGGCTTCAATTTGAGGTACTACTCGATATGGTAACTGAAACTTGAAAATTTTACCTTTTGGTCAAAATTGAATGACCTTCAAAATGACCTTGAAGGTCAAGGCCGATCGACACCAAAAACTAATCAACTGAGCGCCATACCACACCCTATATACCCACCAAGTTTGGAGATCATAAGATCAAAGTTACTCAAAAAATAAGGGTTTCGTAATTTGACCTTGGGGTCAATAATTTTCGACCTCCAGCGCTAACCATGAAGGTCAAGGCCGATCGCCACCAAAAACTAATCAGCTGAGCGCCGGACCATATACTAGATTCCCATGAAGTTTGGAGACGATCCGATCAAAGTTACTCAAAAAATAAGGGTTTCGTTGACCTCCATGATTGACCGCAAAGTGACCTTGACCTTTGACCTTAACCTTCAAAATTTTGTGTGCTGAAGGGTATCTCTATAGGACTCTGATATGCGAAGTTACAGGAGTTTCCAATAATAACTGTGGTCTACAGAGTGATCTAAACGTGAAAAAAAAATGATTAACCACAAACAAAAAAACAAACAAAAAAAAAAAAAAAAAACATACAAACTGACTAATACATCTTGCAAAAACTTCGTTTTGGCAAGATAAAAAACAAACAAACAAACATACAAACTGACTAATACATCTTGCAAAAACTTCGTTTTGGCAAGATAATAATACTTGCATAGCACAATACTTGCGAAATCACTAAAATAGGTTGTTGGCCTATGATGACCTGAAAAAGAATTGGTGGTTGAATTCAGTGTCCAGATATGCAAATACTCTTCAAATTTCAAGTTAATTGAATGAAAATTGATTTTAGAAATTCGGTCTATGTTGACCTTTTGGCCTATGTTGATCTCAAAAATACTTGGTGGTTGAATTCAGTGTCCAGATATGCGTGCAAATCCTTTTCAAATTTCAAGTCAAACGGATGAAAATTGAGGATTTTAGAAATCTGGCCTAGATGTTGACCTTTTGGCCTATGTTGACCTCAAAAATAGTTGAGGGTTGCATTCAGTGACCAGATATGCATGCAAATCCTCTTCAAATTTCAAGTTAATTGGATGAAAATTGAGGATTTTAGAAACTTGGCCCATGTTGACCTTTAGGCCTATGTTGACATTTTGGCCTATGTTGACCTCGAAAATAGTTGGGGGTTGAATTCAGTGACCAAATATGCAAAACCTCTTCTAATTTCAAGTTAATTGGATAAAAATTGAGGATTTTAGAAATTTGACAAAGTTGGTGACCTTTGGCCTATGTTGTCCTATTGACCTTTTGACTCCAAAAACAATAAGGATTCTTGCTTATAACCAACTCTACCATTTGGTGAAGTCTCTGAAGATCAGTTGAAAATTGCGACCTGTAGGCGACTGACATACAGACAAATAGACAGACAGACAAACAGACAGAACAACGCACAAGACCAACTAATATACTGTACTTGAAAAATCTTAGATTTTCGCAAGTAACAAACAGACACAGACAGACAGACAAACAGACGCAAATGCAATACCCTCTCCTCTGGCGAGGGTAACTCGAAAGTAGAATTTGAAGTGAATGCATAAATGGATATGCCTCTGCCTAAGTTAGATGCTGTTATGCTTGATCTCAATTAGAGGTCACATGAAATAACTAGAATGGTACTCGGAAGAGTGCATACCTCCACCAGGCTGGACAATTCACAATTTGCATTGCACTGATAGGCCGGATCCGAATCTGGATCTGGACCTGTACCAACATCGAATCGGCTTGTTCTTGTCACCAACCAAAAACATCCACCAAGTTTATCATAATCCATCCACAACTTTTTGAAATACCAATACATTATGGTATTTAATGCATCTCTCAATAGTGAAGAATCACTTGTATCCGGATCCATTAAAAAAAAAATATCACTTGTATCCATAAAAAATCATTGTATCCGGATCTTACCCACAATCGAATCAATTCTTCCGAGTCACACACCCAATCTGTCCACAAAATTTAATCTGAATCCATCCATAATGTTTTGAGAGGTCTTGCTCACAGATAGACTGGGGTGAAAAAAAATAAACCCCATCCATCTTCAGTGGTGAAGGTAATTAACCACAAAAATCTAAAATCTTTCGCTAGAATTGTTAATCATAAAATATTTCATATTTCTTTATTTCTCGAGTTCTCTGCAGATGGAAGTAAAACATGCATCAAAAGGTACACTTATAAAGTGATAAACACACGTGAAAGTTAGCATGGGAACCCCCATTTAAATGTTAATTCTTTCTTTCTTCCACTTGGAACATGTTCCAACTCGTATTCTCCGTTACATATCATTTGGCTGCCAGTTTGCATCTATGAAATGCAACTTGGCCAAGTAGCTAATGCAGCTCCACATGTAGGTATGTAGGTTCGGGCAGGAATTTCATTAGGATATCATCGATAACTTGCCATCTCTTCGCTCGTCAAAAGACACTGTGGGATCTTTAACGTCACCCACATCATCAAGCTAGCAGATGGGTTCCCATCTTATCATCTTCACCTATGCACCATCATGCAAAGACTGTTAACACCCCTGATAATGGGGAGAAGCAAGGCAGCCTAGTTTCTCCAATGAGCTAAGTCACAACCTACTCCTGGTGACAGTAGATGGCCTTGTTTGTTGTGCCAACTTGGGCTGCCACACAGCAGAAAGGCCATACTGTAGTTGGCTGAACTGTAGTTCTGCACTGTAGAACTGTAGTTCAGGCTGTAGTGTCCCAAGGCAGTAATGTGGGCCCTGTGCTTTTTCTGGTCTTCATCAAGGATCTCTCCGACTCTCTGGAAAATCCTCTCTATCTCTTTTCTGACCACTCCACTCTCTGCCGCTCCATACCTCATCCCTCAGATCGGCAGTCCGCAACCTCCTAACTCTCTGCAGACCTGGACAAAATCGCAGAACCAACTGGGTCTCATCTCAGTTCAACCAGGTCGGATATGGTTTGGCCTTCAGGAGGTTGAACTATTGCTCACATTCAACCACTCAACTACAGTCTCACTGTGCCTTGCTTCAGAAAGAAAGACTGCACTACAACTCTCATGGCCTGGTCTTATACAATCTCAATCTTATCCAGGGTGGTGCAGTAATGATGCCGGCGGCTGCTTTCAGTGCTGGGATCAAAACCACTTTGCATTCGGAGCCTATTTATAGACAAACTTCTGCTAGTGAACAAATAAAGTAATTTGTTGTTTCTTGACTATTAGTTTTCATTCGCTGAATGGTAAGATCCAGACAAAAGACAATACAGATGAGCTAATCACGCTATAATATTTTTATTCAATACGTATTTACGAGGGAGGAACTTCAATGCCGCAAAATACGTACCTGGTCGCAAAGGCAAATTGTCAGGGGCTGCAATCTGCCCTCTCATAAAACGATTAAGGTGCCCCTTACACAGCCTGTGATATTGATTCCATCTGAGAATACTTTTGGACTAGGCCAATTTTTCAGATGTGGGTGTTGTTGTAGTGTATGAGGCATTTTTGAGGAAAAGTTGGTAAACAGACTTTTTAACTCTTTTAAGGTATGCTGAATCCAAATATGCTGTTTACCCCAGGCTGCCATTTGACTCATTCACCCTGAAAAATTGCAAAACAAAACACATACGCAAGTCGTGGAAAGAAAATATTCACATGGAGCACAGATCTATGAAACAATAAACACAGCTTATTGATATTACTCTTATTATAATTACTAGGGCATTGCCCGTACGTGGGTGCCCGTTCCTTGCCAAAAAAAAAACAAAACGCTACCCGTACGCTCTACCCCGCCCGTACGCCCGTAAACAAAAAAAACAACGCTCTTCGCTTCCGCCCTTCGCTCTGACTGAATTGGGAGAAATAATGCGCATAAGAAATCGAATTACGAACCGTAATGGCGGTCAGCTCGTAACGCGCTCAGCTCCGCTCGCTCTCACATCGGCCACGCCTACGCAACAAAGCGTTCTGTGATTGGCTGCCGGAAAGCGTGCTGCCGGACAGTCTTCACTGTCCGGAAGTTCGCAAATCGCAGTTACGATGAATCGTTTTAATTTAATCGCAGTTTGAATTCGTTTTAAAACATAGTTTAACGGCAACATAGTTTTCCAACGTGAAATAAATGAATACGCTGTCAAATGTGCCGTCCGAGGCAGAGTCTGATCGCCACGTTCGGCACACGTGATAGCTCGCTGCTCTCTGATTGGTTGAATCGTTTTTTGGACATAGCTCGGTAAGTAATTGTCCGATTAATATGAAACCTTGAAAAGGCACATCCTCGGGTCCCCAGCAATATACCTGGCAAGTTAAAAGTATATCGGACCCGTGGTTGTCGAGAAACAGCGGTCACAGACAAACGTACAAACGTACAGAGATTACTGGAATTATAGATAGATTACTATTATTATTATATTGTCTAATTACAGACTTGGCATTTAATATGGAATTATTTTTTTTCTTGACTTCGGTTTACTTTCTGAACTCGGTATATCAATCTGGTGAGTTTCTTTTACGCTTCGGCGATTTATTTGTTAAAAGAACCATGTCACTGATTGTCGCAGCAAGAAGTCAATAACAGGATTATATCACAGTTTGCATGACAAAATGTACGGACAGGTGCATTTGATGATTGGCTTCACAATCGGGTATATAATGGTTGTTGCGTTCCTTATTAGTGGAAAACAACTGCTGCACGTCTACAAAAGTTATTGCCGCTTCCCCTGGAGATGGTCTGTCAACTCGACAATGCTGTTTGTCATTTAGTGGTGGCTTTACGAAATTCCGGCATGAAACAGCGTACTATTGCTCGGCAGTATGGCATCACTCAAGGTCAGGTGTCGAAGATCCTGAAACGAAATGCTCAGAGGGGTGTCCCTACTCCAATACCGAGGTCAGGACGTCCCCACAGAACCACAAGGAGGGATGATCGCCAGCTGCACCAGTTAGTCCGCAATAGCCGTACCAAGTCAGCTAATCGGCTTAGAGCTGAGTGGCAGCAACTGACAAATGTGCCTGTATCCAGAAGGCTAGTCAACCAACGACTGGTTCAAGCAGGCTATCGTGCCAGGCGTCCCCTGAGAAAGCCACGTCTGACCAGACAACACCGCCAGCGCCGATTGCAGTGGGCCAGAGAGCACCGTCAATGGCAGCCAGGACACTGGAATCACGTGACCTTCAGTGACGAGTCTAGATTTCTGGTCTATCGTCAAGATGGCCGCGTCCGAGTATGCAGACAAGTGCATGAAGGCTACAACGAAGATTGTATAGTGCCAAGAGTCCAAGCTGGAGGTGGTGGGGTGACCGTTTGGGCTATTTTTCATGCAGGGGGCAAAACTGACCTGGTTGTTCTGAATGAAAACCTGAACCAGTTCAAGCACAGGGCCATTCTGGAAGAAACATTGCTTCCATTTGTTCGTGCAGCCTTTCGAGGAAACTTTGTCTTCCAAGATGACAATGCACGGCCTCATTGTGCTCGCATGATCCAACACTTTCTTGCTGACCATGGTGTGGAGCATATGGAGTGGCCTGCCATGTCCCCGGATATGAATCCGATAGAGAACTTGTGGGCAGAATTAACGCGTCAAATCGACAACTTGGACCAGCAGCCTGCCTCTGTGCGTGAATTGCAGCAGGCTATTGTAACTGTATGGCAAGCGATTCCTGTCCAAACCTTGGCAAATCTCATGAACAGCATGCCTCAACGTGTACGTGCTCTCCTGAATGCTCGTGGGGGTTACACGAAGTACTGAACTGTAATTTTACTGTCCGTAATCCCAGTCGTAATTTAACTTTTGTTTTTGTTAAAAAAAATTTTTGACTAATGTGCAAAATAAAGAGTTACTTCTGGAAAACGCAACGAAGTTTAACACAGTACTGTCCGTGAATTGAGTTCGATATCAGTTTACATCACTTTCAAGGATCAATTTATTTGCTTTGAAATGTCAAATGTGCTTTTTGTTTCTTTTAAAGGTCACATTAACAAAATCTAGAATAATTTCAACATCTATCTATAATTCCAGTAATCTCTGTGTGTATGTTTGTTTGTTTGTTTGTTTGTTTGTTTGTATGTCTGTGACCGCTGTTTCTCGACAACTACCGGTCCGATATACTTGAAACTTGCCAGGTATATTGCTGGGGACCCGAGGATGTGCCTTTTCAAGGTTTCATATTAATCGGACAATTACTTACCGAGCTATGTCCAAAAAACGATTCAACCAATCAGAGAGCAGCGAGCTATCGCGTGTGCCGAACGTGGCGGACACACTCTGCCTCGGATGGCATATTTGAGAGCGTATTCATTTATTTCACGTTTGCAAACTATGTTGCCGTTAAACTATGTTTTAAAACTAATAAAAACTAATTTGCGATTCATCGTAACTGCGATATACGACCTTCCGGACAGTGAGGACTGCACTTCCGGCATCCAATCACAGAACGCGTTATTGCGTAGGCGTGGCCGATGTGAGAGCGAGCTGATGCTGAGGCTGAGCCCAGCGCGTGCGCCATTACGGTACGTAATTCGATTTCTTCCGGAGAAAATAATAATTTCTCGATTTCTTATGCGCATTATTTCTCCCAATTCAGTCAGAGCGAAGGGCGGAAGCGAAGAGCGTTGTTTTTTTTGTTTACGGGCGTACGGGCGGGGTAGAGCGTACGGGTAGCGTTTTTTTTTTTTTTTGGCACATTTGAGAGCGTATTCATTTATTTCACGTTGGCAAACTATGTTGCCGCTATGTTGGCGTTAAACTATGTTTTAAAACTAATTAAAACTAATTTGCGATTCTTTCGCTTTCCTGCGCATTTGTGCACGCTATGGCGATTTCTTTACCAAACTCCGCTAGCCGTTAGCTTTGGACCAAACCATTTCATGTAAATAGAGGGGGGGGATTGTCACCGTACTCGCAAGCCGTTAGCTTTGGACCAAACCATTGCATGTAAATAGAGGGGGGGGGGGATATACTTTTAGATATATATATAGTACGGGCATGCCCTAGTAATTCCAATGAACGTTTGGTTCTAAGTCATCTTGAAAAGTAAGTTCACCCCCACAAAAAAAATATTCCATATTAAATGCCAAGTCTGTATATTGGAAATGTGGTGGGCAAAATGGGCAAAATATATATTGCATTTCAGGTCAGAATGGAGTCGTTAATGCAACTGAAAAGGACCAGCAGCTGGTGTGTAGCATATGAAGACTACATTATTTACCAGCAGAGTAAATCAGACAAACTTTTTGAAGGCATATAAAAAGGACTATCGTCTCTTCGCGAAGCAACATCAGCACGCCACAAATTAAGAGACGAAAATAATCGTGATGTGATTGATAGAATCACATTCGTGCTAAGTGCTGATTCCTCGCTGGCACTGGTGTGGCATAAATCATGTTATGCTGTGTACACAAAGGAGAAATCAAACGCCTTGAACAATCAACCAGTACTGACAGTGCTCCATCCTCAAGTTACAAAGGTTCAGGTTAGTGACTACTGCATAAGCTCACAGTACCGCTACAAATTTACACAGTCGCATGAAGACCATGAACTGGAAAGCATGCATGTTCTGTCAAGAATCTGATTCGAAAGTGAAACTTTCTTCAGGAGCAACATTGAAAATGAGCAAGGAGATACTCGATTCTTCAAAATATGACCAGCAGCTTAGTGTCCGTCTTGCTGGGGTACCTGATCTAATAGCTGCTGAAGGGAAGCATCACCCATATTGTTACAAGGAATTCTTGCAAACCACAACTAAAACAAAGGAAGCAACACAGAACACTGACCTACCAATGATCTGGCTGACCAAGGAGTTGAAATCTGCTGCCAGTAAAGGCCACGTACTAGAACTTTCAGAAGTGTGGAATCGCTACTATGAACTTGCCATTGAAGCTGGAGTGAATGTTCCACAATCTTTTGTCAGCCGTTGAATGACATTTAGAGAACAGCTTTCCACACACATCAGAGATGTATATGACTTCATCGTACTACATGACCAAGCTTCAGGTGATAGAAAAACTGTCTTTGTACCGAACAAATTTTCCAATGTACCTATCTCCAAAATGACAAGCCAGAATGACAAGGAAATAATCTCTCCAGTTCCACATTTTAAGGCAAACGATGAGGAGTTCTTGTCGATGGTTTACATAGCACTGAAATTACGATCTGATATACTTGGTCAACCACCTCATAAAGGTCTGTCTGTCCGCAAGGAAGATGAAATATCATGTGTACCAGAGAGCCTGTACATGTTCATACGTCTTCTTATTGGTGGACAATACGTTTTTGAACACATGTCCTCGTCAGGTACAGATGATGGTGATGAACTATTACCAGAAGAAGAAGACACTGAAACACCCAACGAAAGTACTGACGACTTTGATTCTGAAGTACAGTCTCGCGTTCTTAGTGTGTGACAAGATTTAGTGTACATCACTTCTGGAGGCAAGAAGTGGACCCCAAAACATATTGGCCTTGCTCGCACTTTACACCAGGAAACACGCTGGAAGCAACTGGTAAAGTTATTTCATAAGGCAGGGCATACACTAAGTTTTAGAGATGTCTTGCGGAAAGACACTTCTTTAGCCAAAGTTACACTGAGAAGCATTACATGGATGAAACAAACGGTGCTGTTATACCTCCAAACCTAGTTCCAGGTAGATTTGCACATTTTACAGCAGACAACATGGACATCAATGATGGTTCTCTGGATGGCAAGAACACATTTCATGCCACACAGTTTGCAGTTTTGCAGAGAGGACCATCAGCATCCCTTCTGCTGGAAGATATTGAACCAACAAGGAAGGCCAAACTGGATGTTCCTCAAGTTATGGAAGCATTGGTTCCTGTTCATATTGTTCTGGGCAAAACAGAGCCAGAATATGAGGAAATCATACCCGACTGCTTCTCTGCACCAATTGAGTAATGTCCTGCTGCCATAAAAGCACAAGCGTTAGACACAGCTTTTGTACTTCAACATCAAAATGAGGAACCAAAACCTACGTGGACAAGCTTCAATGAGAATTACAGTGAAAATGCCGCAGAGAAAACGACTGTAGGTTACATGTACAATTGCCAATTGTTACATGCCAATTGTACAATGCTAGCACATGAAATCAACACCATGAACACAGTTGTTAGACACATCATTCATGTGTGAATTCCCTACAACAGAAGCATGTTGTTTTAACGGTTGACCCAGCGATATTCCCTTTGCTTATGGAGCTGAAATGGAATGTTCCTGATTACAAAGTCATTCTGATTCCAAGGTTAGGTGGACTTCACACGACAATGAATTTCCTCAAAGTTATTGGGCAACATATGCAAGACAGTGGCTTGTTGGAAGTTTGGACATAAAGTGGAATCTTGGCCCAAACTCTGCAGATACAGTCATGGCTGGAAAGCAATATTCCAAGGGAGTTCGAGCACACAAGCTTACCATCCAGGCATTGTGGCAAATACTGCTACCACAGCTCTGCTTATGCATAGATTTGCACAATCATGATGTAGAAGACTATCTGCAGACCTTGGCAACTCCTCAGGTACACATGACCTTGACGAGCTTGTAACGGTCTTGTCCAGTGAACGATTCCATGACTTGATGACAGCCTTTGTAGACAAGGAAGATCCAAATTTCCAGTTCTGGTGCCATTACATGGATATGGTTGCTGTTCTTCTCCTCTTCATTAGAGGTTTGGGCAGAAAGCTCAGAGAAAGCTTTCCTGTGGGAACTGCACCTCCATGCTTTTAGGAGAATGCTTCATTTTTTCACTGATATGACCACACCAACTATGCTAGATGGGGCAGCATATACCTGACAGAAATGAACCTACTTCCTCAAGAAGTTCTTGATTAATTTTGCCATGGAAGCTTTGTTGTTAAACGATCATCTCATCGATTCAGCCAAGTTGATCCTGATCACAGTCAGGAATGGTTGAACCGCACTGGAAAGAAAGAAAAAAAGAGGGATCATAGGTATCACAAAAACTACATCAGCATTAAGTCGCTGGGCTTTGTCCTATAACCTGAGCGTCCATATTGCTGCCCAAACCTATGACATGTTTGGACTTGGATTGGATGAACAAGTAACTCGGAATGAATACACTCCTTCACGCAAAAGAAAAGACAGCAACGACGAAGGCAAACTACTCACATGAGTAGATGATAAATGTTGTTCCTGGGACAAACCCATTTAACATGGGAAATCCCTATCTAATGTCGTTTACCCCCCTGTCTTTTCCCACTTTTGGAAAACACCCCTATTAATCCAAAAGACTCCATGAGCCTTTTGGCCTTTTGAACCATGAGTTTATTGGCCTTATGAGCCAATTAATCTACTTGGGCTAATACATAATGAAGATATTTTAATTGAGCTAGGGTCGAATGGTAAACCCATCTTGATGTACCAGGCTGAACACTAACAGCTTGGAACCAATCCTTCATTGAACCTCCAAATCTCCATTCACTTACATGTAAATTTTCCTCTCACCATCACTTTTCTTCATTTCCCATAAACACCTCTATTCCTGCCCCCCTTGGTCTTATGGGCCTTTTACTCTTACTATCAATGATCATTGTTGTTTAGTAGACCACTCAAACAATGATCCTACGAATATTTGCTCCCTCTCACCCCCCTTGAGGACCTATGATCCTTCTTCTACTATTGACACTGAGCCTTATACATATCATCTGGCAGATCATCTAGTAGACCACTCAAACAATGATCCTACAAATATTTGTTTATGCGTAGGAAATAATTTAATTCTCCTCCAACTCTCTTCACCATCTAATATATTAACAAAGTATATGTTTGAGTTTGGTTCTTTATCAAGATATTTTAACTGAGCTTAAATAAAATGATAAACCTCCCTCAATGTCCTTGTCTGAGCGCCTCCAGTGCCACACACCATTTTAAAATTAAAGTATATATTTTCCTGACAACCATCAAAGTTTTCCGTCCACTCAAAAATATTTCCATCTTTTTCACCCAACTCACCAGTATTTAAATTAATTCTCTTATTTGTTTTGTGAACTTTTTTACCAGTTGCCTTTTCAATAAGTCTTATTTGATATTTTTCACATTCATTATGTTTTCCATTTATATACCAAGGTTGATTACACCTCCACTCTTTAGTCTGGTTGATACTTGGTTCTATCATTTATATAATAGTAAAAAAGGTCGGCGGTAGCCCGTTAAAATCCCTAACCCCCTTTTTAGCTTATCACTTATATATATCTTATCACTTATATATATCTTATCACTTATATCTTATCACTTATATATATCTTATCACTTATTTATCTTATCACTTATATAACCATAAGGGAGACTATCAATTCCATTTTCTAAAATAAACCTCTTATCATCAAAGGCCCCCAATGCTTTCTTATTCACCTCTTCTGAATATAATTGATGTTTATAACTTCTTATTCCATTAATCTTTCTAAACTCTTCTTTCTTTGTTGTTAAACAGTTATAATAATCCTTAAAGTTTATTGTTTCTTTAATAACATTTTTCTTTACACCTTTTAACTTCTTATCAGTCTTTTCAATGTTATTCACAATGTATTTATAAGCATAAGCCTTGGACCTCAATCCCACAAATTCACTCATAACATTTCCTCCTAATTCATCCTTGAACTTTCCAATCACCTTTTTATTTTTAGAAGAGAACAACTCACTCTCTGGACTGTAATTACTTGTATCATAGATATTAATGTCCTTTTTCATGTCTGAATAAACATCATCAGTATTAATTTTCAAAATAAAACTATCTGTATCCATATAAAGTAGATTAACATCATTTTGATATTTCTTCCTCAAGTTATTATAAAAGTAATCATACATTAATGACTTTGATAAATCAAGAATTGATGTTCCAATATAAATAGGTTTGTCCATTTCAATACTCTCTTTAACCAAATGGATCGCACAAAAGTTCTCAGTAAAGACCTCGGCTCTTATAAAACTCGGTCTATTAATTAATTTTGATGCTTGTTCCCAAGATGTTGATAGTCTGATATTTTGTCTTTTCCTCACGTTCTCCATGGTCTTACCAAAGACCGCATTATTCATCAATTTATAAAAGTCTTTCTCAAAATCTGTTTTTGACTCTGTTCTTCTTTGTGTATTAAAATCAATGTACTCCTTTAGCCAATGACTTTGATTGAACTTTAGAACCCTATGGATCTTCTCTACTCTTAGACCTTTTGATAAATATTGTTGCAAATTTCTTTGGCATAGAACATAATTTTTCTTGTTATATAATGTAGTAAGTAATTTTTCTGTTGATTCACCTATATCAAACGATCATTGATAATCACTCAACCATTCTTTCTTTGGACTTTCTTTCTCACAAGCAAATGGAAGATCTTTATGTTTGATATGAAGTTCTTCAGGATATTTTAAATTGACCTCAAAATAATAACCAACCTTTGAATCATCCAATTCTTTTTGTGTAGAGATACATACATCTTGTAAAACCTTTTTGTAGTCTTTTTCCTTTACCCATCTAAGTTTTCCATAAGGAAGAGCCTGAGACATTGCCCAGCCATACAGGTTGTTCGCGTCATAGTACATCAAGTAAGAACTCTTTTTCGTTGAATCATAATTTGGAAGATATTTGTTATTTGCTTTTGCGTATCTACTCGAGCAGACTTGTGAAATTCCACCTCTTTTTGCCTTTTCAATCATCAAAAGCATATCAACATCGGTTATCAAATCCAAAGCTTGTTTTGTCATTTTCAACATCGCGCTCCAAGCCAATCCAGGTGCTGTGTAGTAGTGAGCAGGATCCAATCCATATCCAGTGCGACAAACAGATCTAAAGGCTTCAAATACATCGGCCAATAAAAGCACATCAGTTTTGAGATACAAATCGTGATACTCACCAAGATTCTTGATGTTATATTTTTCCCAAACATTTTGTGCGTGTACATAATCTTTATCAGATATATGACTTGTTTAATTTGTTATAGAAATTTTCTTTTAAAGGAAGTTGTGTTTCATTGAATCTCTCAAATGAGTCCATATAATCATAGGGGTAAATTCCCTTTTGTGTTAGTAAATCTTTATCTGAAAAATACTCTGAAAGACATGGAAACTCTTTTAGATTTTGAACCAGGTTAGCCAATGGACTTGCCATGAATTTAAATGTATCAAGAAATCTAATATGAGTAATAGGAGATGTGTGAATTGTTTTTGTGAATGAAATGTATTTCTGATCCGTGTTAGGAATTGCTGAAATGTGTCCAGATGTCTTTGAAAGTTCATTAACAAATAGATGCGTATCATAATGAGCGTTGTTATGAAGGAAGACAGGAATGAAAGAGGGGAGTTTATAATTAATATTACAACTTTGATGAGCCGGACCTCTATATTTACCAGTGAGATGACAATGATCTCTAACCTTTAGATCTTCACCAATTTTTTCCTCACAAATATGACAAACATTGTTTTTTCTAAATTCCCTTTTCTCTTCACTCATCAAGGACATTGGTTTATTGGTTTCTCTCATTATCTTGGTTAATCGAACACAGTCTTTTTCTAGTCGTTTCACAAACTCCTCTGGGGTATTTGAGCCTCTATACTCCTCTAACTTGTTATATTTATCACCAACGGATGATTTGATATAATAACAAAAACCGCAAGGAGTATGTTTTTGATATTTATTTGTGTATGATTCTTTTGGATCTGGAGAAGCAGTATCTATTTTTTCTAGAATATTTTCAAAATCAGCATATATAACAAATGGATGTTTGATCTTTTTCTTTTCATCTTTGAATGTGATCTTTGAGCCTTCTTTAGGCATATTGATTACCGTTGATTTATGTTCACCACAATAATTTGAATGTTTATCTAATCTTTCTTGTGTATGGAAGAAGTTAAGACAACGCAAACAAATATATATTTTATTTGTTCTTTTACATACTTGTGGTTTTATTAATTTAGCAATATCTTTGATGTATGTATAATGTGAATTTTCCTCTGAATTAAAATATAGAAGATTAATATGAGTTTGTTTACAATTGTTAGAAAGCTTTAAAACCTGAATGCTGTTTGTTTCTGTTAGACCATAAATATTAACTGATAAATTATTCATCTTTTCAAATTTAGGAATATCATTTAATCCCTGGTGTTGGGCTAGCGGCTAGGGTGCCAGCTTAGGATCCTAGGATCCTGGGTTTGAATCCCGGTCGATTGCTGAATTAACACCAGGGGGGTTGACTCAGCCTGTCATCCTTCCGAGGTCGGCTAATTGAGTACCAGTTCACTGGTAATTCCCTGTTTGTTGTTAAAGGCGGCAAAAAGGGTTGGCGGCAGGAAGGGCATCCGGCCGTAAAACATTGCTTCAAAAAGGGGACCAAAAAACAACAACTACCACGGTTCCCGAAAAAGGCCAACCCCCGCTTTGCGGGGAAAAATGGCCTCTAATGGTGGTTATTTTTTATATATATTGTTGCGAATATGGAATTTGGCCTCCATATCCGCTTGTAAATATTCCCCTATTTTCTCCAATACTCCCCAACTTTCCCCAATCCCCCATTCCCTAGTCCCATTGCATGTAAATAACAATCAGTAGAGCCGACCTTCCCCTTATTCCCCCATTAAATGTCGTGCCCAGGTCCACCGCACCACACGTAGACAACTTTCGGACATCTTCCTAGTTATTCTTAGTCTATGTCAGTTAAGGCCTCGTCTCCATTAATTATGACTCTTCGTTGCACCAGAATGTGATTATATGGCATCAGTAGTGAGTTTAGGACCTTTCCCATACCTCCTTCCATCTTCTTCCCCAACAATTACAACAACAACAGAGGAGATGGCGGCGGCGCGGGGGAGGATGCGTCCTCACACCGGCTCGATTAGCGCCATTGACCACGCGCTCCACGGGGTTACCACGGAGGGGCTGGCTGTCAGCTCCTCCTCAAGGGCGGAGCCTGGTAACCCCCCGCACCCAATCAGAAGGGCGGACCGATTCCATCTGGGGCGGCGCTAGCGAGCCGAGGGCGTGTCACTCCCCGCCGGATATACGCGGCCACGTAGCGGACGTGACGTCAGATGCGCCCCCAGCTGGAGAAAGAAGGACCTGCGAGCGCTGAAACAGATGCGCCTGAGTTTGGAGAGGCCTGAGAAAGACCCGCCTGAGAAAGAACGTCACCTCTGAGCGCTGCGACGAGACCTCCCCGCATCTCTGGACCGAACCGTGTTGATCCTGCCCCGAGCCCAGGTGCACCTGGAGCCATCGCTACCTTGCCTTTCCTAGCCATCAATCCCCGTGTGAGTCAGCTTTGTCCCGTTTATCTGTCGTCTGTTGGGAATAATATAAGATTGTGTCTAAGTGCTTGTCTTTCTATGTTGTACCTCTCGTCCCTGTAATCTGACCTTCCGTAACGAATATAATCTCCTCCGGAGGTCTTGAGAACCGTATCCCTGGTGTCGTCATTTTATAACCCAGCCGGGTGTCTTCTTTTTCTTATTGAGCCAGCGTAACGCGACTTCGTCAACGTCGAGTATAGTCGGGTAATTTGTGCGGACACGACGGCCATTCCGCTCGGCCCACTTTAACATCAAAGTCGTGTCTGTAACAATATATTTAAAGCCATAGGAAACTTTAGATCTTTCGTATTTAATGTATTCTCATATTTTTTATAATGAGATACTCTTTCATCATGAAAATGTGGAGGAAGTAAGTGTGCCAGAATAGACCAGAGAAAACATTTATTGTCTTTATTTTTGATATTGATAACTGCTTTTCTATTTTTGATAACACTGGGTAAATCAATGTAAGAAGAAGCTTTTAGAGGATCTGATTTAAGAATATGAATGTCTATGTAAATAATTTTTCCTATATTGAATCCACTTCCTACGATTGAATTATCCACATCTTGCTCTTGTTTAATAAGTTCAACATAGACTCCTGATGTTTTAAAATCTTGATATGAAGATATAAAGTGTGGCTCAGTTGTCATGTATGGTGTATCTATAACTCCTTCGTCCTTTGTCATTTCTAATTTTACTCCCATATAAAATTTAAGTGGTTTCATTTCTTTTAGTGTTTTTTCAATCAACGTTTGAACAGCAGGTTTAACTATTTCTACAGCATCAACTATAGACTCTGGTTCAGGAGGTATGAAGTTAAAGACTCTTATTTTAATATGTCCTTTGAATGCGCCATCAGAGTTTTTAGTTGTGATAACATTTGATAAATGTAGATTTGTTTTAAGATGTATTTCGAAGCCTTTCTTGAGGATATTTTTATGACAGACAGAACAGTGTTTTGTTTCCTTCTGAATAGGAGCTAGTAGGTGAAGTAGATTAAATGTGTTTGTTAGTTTTAAGGTGTCTTTTGTATTGTTTATATTGTTGTTCACAAACGTCGCAATACGTTGCTTTGATCATATTTATATAGTAAAATTATACTTAAAACAAAGTGCCTTTTTAGAGGCTTTTTTAAAGATGAAACTGTGCTTAAAGTAAAACACTTATAGAAGAAACTGTGCTTCGAAGAAAGTGCCTTTTTACAGGCTTTTTATATATGAAACTATACTTAAAGTAAAACACCTTTTTACAGGTATACTAAAAGTAAAGCGCTTTTTAATCACAAAATTCAACACTAAAATCATCATCATCACTATCATCTAAGTTCAATGAGAACACTATCATTTGTGTACACTGAATTATCATCACTAAAATCACTATCACTATCACTCATTGATTCACTATCATCATCAATAAAACTACTCTCATAACTATCATTTGAACACAAACTATGAGTATCATAACTATCTTTAGATCCTAGACTCTCAGTATCATATTCAGATCCTAGACTCTCAGAGTATTGACTGACAATATCACTCATTTACATAGCATTAAACTTCCATCAATATCTATATATTTTCTTTCATTAGAACTAATAACCACAATATTTTTTACATTAAATGTTATTTTCAAATAATCTCTAATAATCAGGGTACGGAATGATAGTTCACCACTAATATTCATATTTTTAATTTCACCCAAAACCTTTGGGTCTATTAAAGAATATACAAATGTTTCCTCTAGAATCGTTGATGGTCTTATTCATTTTCAAAGCTTCTTTATCAATGATCTTTTCAAGCTTTGAGTAAATTGCCAGTAGTAGTGGAGAAACTTTTGTCAAATTTACTTTAATAGAGTTATTAATTAACATAGCTTGTCCCGTAAATTTAATAAAAGGACACATGTTATTCTCCATAACTGGTTTAATCCAAAAATTTCCATATTTATCTTTGTTCAATTTAACATCTTTGACATATTTTTCTGCTGGAATCTTGCGTTTAGTTTAAGTAAACATTTACTATATAAATATGATAGAAAGATATTTAGAATTTCCAGACTCTCCATATGATAAATTAGAGAATTGTCCAACTTGTGATAGAATAAGGCTTAATAATGAGGGTTCATATAAACATTAAACAATGTATTTTCTGTGATTTAATTTTAATTAATAATAATAAAAAATATATAAATATATATAACTCTTTTAAATTAGACCCAAAAATGAATTACTTTACAAGATTAATAAGAGAGATGAATGTTAAGTATTGTGATGATAATACACCATTTCTTTCAAGGGAAGAGACTATTTGTATTGAGGAAATGTATAAGGGTTTAATGATATTTATTATTCAAAATAATTTTAATGGAAATGTTAATACAAGATACGACATAAATAAAATAATGAATTATTTTGAAATTAAACCTGAACTCAGGATAAAATATAGAGTTTCTAAAATAGCTCAAAAAAAGTTAGATGACTTGTTTTCCAAATATATAAATGAATGATTTTTTACCCGTTTGGGAAAATAAGATAAAATTTAATAACCATAAAAACATTCCAAATTCATTGAGATGTCTAATAGTTGGTTCAAGCGGATGTGGAAAAACCTGTTTGCTTTTAAAGATGCTCCTTACCCCCAACTTTTTAGATTATGATAATTTAATAATTTTTACGAAGTCAAGTTTTCAACCCGAGTATCAACTACTCTCACAGGGTTTTAATGCAGGTCTTAAAAAGGAAGACATTATCGGTTTATTTAAACTTCAAAACAAACTAAATGATTATAACATTGAGGATATAATACAACTATTTTGTGATACACATAAACCTAAACCAAAACCCATAACTTGTATTCTCAGTGATAATACGGATGATATACCTTCACCTCAAGATTTAGATAAATCAAAAAAGAACCTCGTCATCTTTGATGATTGTGTTAATGAGAGAAACCAAACAGTAATGGATAGCTACTATACAAGAGGGAGACATTCTTCTTGTAATTGTATTTATCTTAGTCAGTCATATTTTCAACTCCCTCGACGCTCAATAAGAAACAATGCTAATACTTTTATTTTATTTAAGTTAAATTCAATAGATGTAAATAATTTTTGGAGAGATAATTGCTCTACGTTATGTAGTAAAAAAGAATTTGAAAATTATATGAAACACACGATTGAAAAATATAAATATATTGTTGTGAAACAAGATGAGATACGAACTGATATTTTTCAATAAATAAATACAGAAAATGAATGTCAAAGAAAGAGCGAGAAAGTTTAAAGAACATCAAGAGTTGGTTTCAAAAGTTGTAAAGCAACAGGAAGAGATAAAGAAGAAACGGAGACAGAAACTAACTGGTGAAGAAACCTTTGAAAGAAAACAAGAGAAATTTTTTAAACCACTTTTAAAAACTCAACAAACGATTTCACCTACAGTTCCCACGGTAGAATTTACTCCAAAAAAACTTCAAATGCTCAAAGATTTTAGTCAAATGACAGAGCAAGAACTTGGAGAATTAGAATATGATGATGAAGGATTATTTTGGCATCTTGAGAAGGTAAATAAACTTTCCAATTATATTGTAGAAGCTCTTCAAAACAATGAATATTTGAAGGGTTCAAAAACCAGAGCAGGTCTCATTCCAACAGAAGAACCAGCACAGTTCCATCTTGTGAAAGAAATGTTATTGATATTTAATGATAAATTGGTGTTCTTAAGTTCTGACCAACCAAATATTGAATTAACCCCAAGATTAATGTTTCTTCAAACAAAAGATGGACATGCTAATTCACCTTATTTTGATGAACCGCTTGATATGGAAAGAGAGGAAGATAAAGAGTATATTGAGTTGCTAAACGCACTTGATTATGGAGTTTCTGTTGCTGGTAAAAGTAAGAAGAATGAGAAGGAGAAACATATTATTGATGCTTTAAGTAAGCTTGGTTCGGGTGTTAGTTTTCTTCCAAATGACCCATCACAATTAGTTAATAGGTTATTATTGTTGTTAGGTAGTAAGAAGGCTGGAAACAACAATTGTTTTAATGAAGCATCCGCCATTTTAGATCAGTTGATGAATATGAAAATAATTAATAAATGTCAATACAAAGATATTTTATTAGATATTAAATAAGATGAGAAGCACAATTATTAGTTTTAATTTCACAACGAGTGATTACACAGCTTCATTCCCTTACCCACTACAACTTGACCCCACAAAAGAATACGAGGCATCTTTATTGTCGATGGAAACTTATAATACCTTGTTTAATATCACAGAGAAAAACAACAAGTTTAGTTATAATCCAGGAAGTGGATATAAAACTATAACCGTTTCACCCGGAGCTTACGAGATTTCTCAAATATCTCCTGAAGTCTCTCGCCTTATGAAAGAACAAGGTGATGAACCAAAAAATATTGTAATAGATATTCAAAAACACACTTCAAAATCAACTATTAAACAAAAATAATTATAAAGTTGATTTCACGATTGAAAAATCGTTTAGAGAGCGATTGGGTTTCTCTTCAAAAAAGATTGAAACTAACGGGACGTTTTACAGTGATAATGTCATTCAAATATCCTCCGGTATAAATTCAGTATTAATTCATTGTGATTTGATTGATGGTGCTTATAACGATGGAATAAGAACAAATACAATATTTTCATTCAGCGCATACTCAACACCGATTGGTTATAAATTCAATATGGAACCAAAAAATCTTGTCTATTTACCTGTGTCAGGAAAAACCATATACAGAGTAAATTTTAGGATAACCGATCAAGATAATCGGATGATCTCCTTTAATGAAGAAATTATATCTATCAGAATTCACCTACGTGAAGTTTTCCAATAAATAAATCATGGTTATTGTGAGGAAGCACGAGTTGGGAAAATATAAAATAATTACAGGGGATGGGATGTTCCTTTCACCATACTATAAGGGTGAAGGTATGTTTCTTGGTAGAGGATATTATAAACCGAAGAGACAACGGGGTGTGGGACATCAATTTAGAAATAAAGGAGATGGGATAATTGATACTCTTATGGGTATTGGTTCAACCATTCTTAAACATAAAGACCTAATTGGTTCAACTGCTTCTGCCGTGGGAAATGTAGCGGGTGCTATAAAGAGTATAAAAGATGCTCAAAAGGAGTCTCATAAATTACAAGCAATCAAAGAAATAAAAAAAGGCAAAACTCAACTGTCTTCACAAGAACGACAAAAAATCATGAAAATACTTGGGTCAGGGTTTCAACGATTTTAATGCTATATAAATACAAGTATGGAAGCGATTGATAGTATCTATGATTTGGATGATACAATTATCATTTCAAACTCCACGAAAAAGGAAGACTATTTTAAGGTAAATGCTATAACAGGAACAGACTGGAATTCAAATGGAACAAAAAGTTTTGAAATAAATAATCAACAAACTTACTTGAATCTCGCTGATAGTTTCTTGCTGTGTAAATTTAAATTCACTAAGGCTGCGAATAACACTAATGCTACACTCGTAAATGATTTCTTCTGGAAAATGTTTGATAGTGTTCGCCTGTATATTGGAACACAAGAGGTTGAAGCGGTTGATTATGTCTCTGCTACATCTGAAATGATGAAATTTACACTATATTCGTTTAGTGATAGAATGGGTAAGGGAGCTGTTGAAGGTTTTATTCCTGATATGTCAACGGGAACAAATGCTGACCCTGGTTATAGTCAAAGGAAGTCAATGTATAATGATGAAACAAAAGTAGAGAATAGTTTTACCGTAGCGGTACCTGTGAAAGGTATATTTGGATTTTGTGATTATGATAAAGTTTTGTATGGTCTTAAAATTAGATTTCAACTACAAAGGAATGATAATGTAAATAGGTTGCTTTTTGGGGCTGAAAATGCTTTTGGCGACAATAATAAATTTGTTATTAATGATTTGTGTTGGTATATCAGTGAATATACTCCTAATCTTAAAACGGAAGAGATGTTAAATAAAAGACTTAACTCAAAGACCCCGCTAAGTGTATCATACCTTAAAAGAAGATGTCAACACGTTAAACTGGACACACTACCTACACTTGGAATTTAGGTGTTCTTCAAGGAAAGCCACGATACCTCTGGCTCATTTTTAAAAAACCAGATGGAGAGGACGGTACTAATAAGAATAATGCGCTGTGTGATAATGCTAAGGTGAAACAACTTCGGGTTTCTCTTGATGGAACATTTTATCCGCGAGATAGATTGGAAATTGATTGGGAAAAAAATGATTATGCAGAAGCCTACAAGTCTTACCAAAAGGTGTGTGAAAGTAATGGTAATAATAACCCTATTTTGGATATGGTTGCATTTCAAAAACTTTATACAATCTACACAATTGACCTGAGTTCTCAAAAAGAAACTATAAAGTCTAATAGAGTGGACACTTCTCTATACATTGAAAGAGGGGAGAGTGAAGAGGTTAATACATATTGTTTGCTTTTGGAAGAAACAGAATTACAGATTAATACAGATAATGGTGTTATGATTAATATCACATAGGTTTTTTCTCATAAATAAATGGTAGGGGTATATGTTAATCAAATCAATCTTAATAAATTAACATCTTGTATTCAAAATCAAAAGCCTTGTATTATTAATGTTAATACAATTAAAAGAAAAGGAGCTGTAAGAATTGATGTTTTACTCACACACACACAAGTAAAAACACTAAATGATACTGGTTCACTTAAAATTAAAATGACAAAACCTATGTTAAAGAAATATTCAATAGACGAGTCAAGAGGAGGATTTCTCCCGTTTCTAATTCCTTTATTTGCTGGTTTAAGTGCGGCGGGAGCATTGACTGGTGGTATTTCAGCAGCGGTAAAAACTGCTAACGAAAGGAAGGCACAACTAAAAGCTCAAAAAGAATTGGAAAGACATAACAAGGAGTTGGAGAAACAAATTAGTGGAAGTGGTATAATTGTAGATTTTGCTCAAAAACTTGAAAGTCTACCTGATAAAGCTAGATTGTTGGTTGGAGATATGCTTTCCTCTATCGCTCAAGCGGGTGTTAAACTAACTAAACGGGGTAATGGATTGTATCTTTCTCATAAATAAATGGATAAATGGTTTAAACAATTTGGAAAGAATACAACGTCAAATATAGAACTAGCTAAGTATTGTAAAACACTAAAAATTGATAATGTGGTTATTTGTATGAGAGATGAATTAATACATATAAATAAGAATACAAAGAATATTATTATGAATTTAGACACACAGAATGGTTCTCATTGGGTTTGTATTCATAATAGTCAGGATAAATATTATTTTGATAGTTATGGTATGCCACCACCTGTTGAAGTAATACAATTCTTACAGAATGGTGTTTATCAAACATTTCAAGTTCAAGAAATTAATTCTAAATGTTGTGGTCAATTATGTTTATATGTATTATTTCAACTCAACAACAATGAAAATTTTTATGATATCATTTTTAATCTAATATAAATGACTTATGTTGGAAAAGATGGTTCTATGTTTGGAGAATCCTCTCAGGATATTGATTTATCAAATTATTATACAAAGGCACAGGCTGAACGACAAAAATATAGTATAAGTAAAAATATTAATATGAAGAATACTTATAAATTAATCAATTATCCAAACCCTACAGATGCGAATGACTTAATTAGATTCAGAGATTTATCACAATATATCTATCTATAATTCCAGTAATCTCTGTGTGAATGTCTGTGTGTCTGTGTGTTTGTCTGTGACCGCTGTTTCTCGACAACTACCGGTCCGATATACTTGAAACTTGCCAGGTATATTGCTGGGGACCCGAGGATGTGCCTTTTCAAGGTTTCATATTAATCGGAGAAGTAGTTACCGAGCTATGTCCAAAAAACGATTCAACCAATCAGAGAGCAGCGAGCTATCACGTGTGCCGAACGTGGCGAACAGACTCTGCCTCGGACGGCACATTTGAGAGCGTATTCATTTATTTCACGTTGGCAAACTATGTTGCCGCTATGTTGGCGTTAAACTATGTTTTAAAACTAATTAAAACTAATTTGCGATTCATCGTAACTGCGATATGCGACCTTCCGGAGCTCCTGTGAGAGCGTGCGCCATTACCCACGTACGGGTAACGGGTACGGGTAACGGGTACGGGTACGGGTACCCACGTACGGGCACCCACGTACGGGCACGTCCTAGTATATTTAAAGAAAACAGCACGTTTTGTTAAACAAGTAAAATTTACAACCACAACACCTGATTATACTGACCATACACCTTTCCTCATTGAATTTAACTACCTGCTTACAATTGAATTTTATAAAGGACATATAGTTAATATGCGAATTAATAAATGGGGGTATGATATGCCTGATTTAGGGTACAATTGGTATTTTTCAATAAACTTAGAAGACCTACATGATTTGAATCAGTCTCGTAAAGAAGAATATTATCCGCTTGGCGAGGATAAGGATTTATGTGGAAGTACAATTAGTAAACAACAAATACTTGATTTTAAGAAAAGAAAAATATATGATAGTATAGCGATGGTTAGCATGACAAAGAAGGAAGGTAATGAGATAAGGATAGAAAGCCGAGGAATACAAACCGATTTGGTAGTGGGAAGATGGGGTGGTATTACCTGTCATAATATTAATCTCGCATATATTTCTGATACATAAATGGCAGGAAGAAGACTACAAGAGAATTATAATTTTTGTATTCAAGGATACCTACAAGAAAAGGGTGCTCGGTATTACATACCTTATGATTTGGAGCATATACATGGGAATTTTGTCATTAAAAAACTGGCCTTATACTGATATTGCTAAACCCACAAATAGAGACTTGTTTAAAATATTAAATAAAAATGAACTTCTCAAAGTTATGAAATATAAAACTCTTTTAGAAATCATCAACAAATCTTATTGGTATCCTATTATGAGAAAAATAATTATAGATACAAGAATATCTCAAAATCCAGATGAGTATATGTATAATATTCTTTGGGGCTCAAACTCAAGGGTAGCAAGGGATGAGGAAGGAGTTGAAGAAGAGAAGGAGGAAAGAGAAAAAGGAGAAGGAGGAAAGGGAGAAAAAGGAGAAGGAGGAAAGGGAGAAAAAGGAGAGGGAGGAAAGGGAGAAAAAGGAGAAGGAGGAGAGGGAGAAAAAGGAGAGGGAGGAAAGGGAGAAAAGAGAGAAGGAAGAGAGGGAGAAAAAGGAGAAGGAGGAGAGGGAGAAAAAGGAGAAGGAGGAGAGGGAGAAAAAGGAGAAGGAGGAGAGGGAGGAAAGGGAGCAAAGAGAGAGGGAGGAAAAATATAAAAAGATGGAAATCAGTGAGATTCGTAAAAGATTGAGTGTATTACAGCAAATAAATCAATCTCAACGCACCGAAGAGGAAAATAAAGATTTAACGACTCTTACTAAGATAATGATTTTAAAAATGGTTGAGATGAGTTCAGCGAGGAGATTTACATGAAGAAGACAAAGGTCATATAGTTGATGATGTTGGTGTTATTGACTTTAGTTGGTTTTTATTTGTAAATAAATGGAGGAGAGAGTGAAGGCATTCCAAAGGATTCTTTATGTTTTAAAAATTAAGATAGAAATGTATATGTTGAAAACCAAAAAGGTTTTGATACTCTGTCGGACTTTTTCTGATAAATAAATATGAGTTATTGTCTCAAATGTAAAAAGAAAACTAAATCGAAAAATATCTCTTATGTTAAAGCTAAAAATAATAGAGTTTATCAAAAAGGAATATGTCAAGTGTGTGGCTCTAAAAAGTGCCAATTCATCTCTCCTAAAAGTGGAGGAGACATACAAAAGTTTCTGTCAGGAAGTAAATTTACAACAACTGGAATTCCGGGGGAATTACACCTTCCAGGGTATTCTTTCTGTGGTCCTGGAAAAAACCTGGATAAAAGATTAGATGAGGCTGACAATCCTAAACCTTGGTCTAAACCTATAAATAGGGTTGATGAAGTGTGTATGAAGCATGATATTGCTTATGGAAATACCACTACATTGGATGAAAAACATGAAGCAGACAGAGAAATGTTGTATAATTTGTCCTTGATACAAAATCCTACATTGAGAGAGAAAGTTGATAGGTTTATTGTGAAAAAAATGATGTGTTAAATTGAAACTTGGTCTTGGTTATTCCCCAAAAAACTATTAAACTCCAATGATGTTATCAAGACTGAGGAGCTTTTGGCTAATGAATTACATAAACCTATAATCACAAAGTTTAAAAGAAGGAAAGTTTATTCTAAATACACTGACCACATATGGTCCGCTGATTTAATCGAACTAAATAATGATAAGGGATACAGGTATGCTTTAACCGTTATTGATTTGAGGAGTAGATTTGCCTGGGTTGTTCCTTTGAAAAACAAGAGAGGTGATACTTTAATGTTAGCCTTTAAGCTAATATTTGATAGGGATAAAAGGAAACCAAAGAAGTTATGGACTGACGAGGGAACAGAGTTCTATAACAAAATATTTATGAAATTTCTAAAGGGGGAGGGTATTAAATTATACAGCACCTTTAATGAAGGAAAAGCAGTTGTTATTGAGCGTTTTAATCGTACTTTGAAAGAGAGACTATACAAAAAATTCACACAACTCGGTTCTCAAAAATGGGTGTATTTAATTCAGGATATTGTAGATAATTACAATAATACAGTTCATTCATCAACAAAATCAAAACCATCGGAAACATTTACAAAATTAGAAAATGAAAAGGAGATTAATTTGAGAAAGCCCAAGTTTAAAGTTGGTGATATTGTAAGAATATACAAATGGAAAAGTCATTTTGAGAAAGGTTATACACAAAAATGGACTCGTGGATTATTTAAAATCATTGATGTAATGGATACAGTCCCTTGGACCTACAAATTATATGATTTAAATGGAGAAGAAATCTTGGGTTCATTTTACTCGCAAGAATTACAAAAAACACAAGTAAGCAGATAATACCCTTGAAATAATAAATAAATAAATAAATAAAATGTAATGGGGATACGTTCCTGAGATCTGTGAACCCCAAACACAGAATCCCTCAACTTTTCAGTTGGGGCTTAACTTTTGTGTGTGTGTACAATGGGGATACGTTCTTGAGATCTGTGAACCCCAAACACAGAATCCCTCAACTTTTCAGTTGGGGCTTAACTTTTGTGTGTGTGTACAATGGGGATACGTTCTTGAGATCTGTGAACCCCAAACACAGAATCCCTCAACTTTTCAGTTGGGGCTTAACTTTTGTGTGTGTGTGTATGTGTGACTGAGTCATAATAATATACAAACCCTAACCCAACCCCATCCCTAACCCAACCCAATCCCTAACCCAACCCCATCCCTAACCCAACCCCATCCCCATCCCTAACCCAACCCCATCCCTAACCCAACCCCATCCCTAACCCAACCCCATCCCTAACCCAACTCCAACCTTAGCCCAACCCCATCCCTAATCCAACCCCATCCCTAACCCAACCCCATCCCTAACCCAACCCAACCCCATCCCCAACCCCATCCCTCACCCAACCCCATCCCTAACCCAACCCCATCCCTAACCCAACCCATCCCTAACCCTCACATTCAAAATCCCAACCCTAACCCAACCCCATCCCTAACCCAGCCCCAACCCTCACATTCAAAATCCCACCCTAACCCAACCCCATCCCTAACCCAACCCCATCCCTAAACCTCACATTCAAAATCCCACCCTAACCCTAACATAATCTTTTTTTTTCTTCTTTTTTAAATACGTATTTCATTTCTTTTTTTTCCTCTTCTTCCAATTCTGTCTTTCAAGGCTTTCAAGTTTGAAGAAGTAGAAATGGGAAGAAAGAATTTTCCAGCATTTTCTTCCTCGAACTTTCTTGATATTGCTTAAATCAAGCGTCATTAAACAAAGAACATTGTTCATTGCTTTAGAATCCAAAGAGTCCCCAAGATGGACCCCACAGGTAGAGTCTCCAAAATAAAACCAACTTTCCAAGTTCCCAAGGTATAACCATATTCCTGTTGAGTCTCCAAGATAGGTATCACATTCTGAGTCATCAAAACAAAACCCCCATTCCGAGTCTCCAAAAATATAACCATCTTTCCAAGTCTCCAAGGTAAAACCACAATTTTCAGAAATATTGAGGGTTTCCGTGATAAGTCTCACATAGTATAACTGTGGACCATCAGGGAAAACTTCCCTTTCCCAATTTTTTAGGGTTTCTGTGATGTGTCTCACATAGTATAACTGCGGACCATCAGGGAGAATTCCCGTTTCCCAATTTTTTAGGGTTTCTGTGATGTGTCTCACATAGTATAACTGCGGACCATCAGGGAGAATTCCCGTTTCCCAATTTTTTAGGGTTTCTATGATGTGTCTCACATAGTATAACTGCGGACCATCAGGGAGAACTCTCCTTGCCCAATTTTTTAGGGTTTCTGTGATGTGTCTCACATAGTATAACTGCGGACCATCAGGGAGAATTCCCGTTTCACAATTTTTTAGGGTTTCTATGATGTGTCTCACATAGTATAACTACGGACCATCAGGGAGAACTCCCCTTTCCCAATTTTCAGAAATTTGTGGGTCTCCAATGTATGACTTGATTCTGGCTCATCAAGGTAGAACTTGTTCAGTGGGTTTTGTTTTGATAACTCACAACAAGTATCATCATGGTAAAACTCTTTTTCAGGATTTTGTGGATCTCCAAGGTATAACTCTTTGGCTGGGTCATCAAGGTAGAGCTCGTTCTGGGGGTCTTGGTTGTTCAAAATGTCTTCAAACAAAAAAATAACTTCATCTCAAGTTGTGTTAAAAGCAGAATTTTCATTTCGTATCTCAGATACAATTTCCTGTGAAAGAAAATAACAATGTATTAATTTAATACAATATTTTTTTTTGTATAAATGAAGCTCTATGAATATTAAAATAAACTTTGTTAACTCTTACACGAGTCTCATCTAAAAAAAAAAAAAAAAAAAAAATAATAATAATAATAAGAAAATTAATAAATAAACAAACTTACCTCCATTGATAAGAGGTTTGAGTCCAGATCATCAATCTGAAGGTTGAGTTCTACACAGGTAGTAGGACTCCAAGGAATAGCAAAGTTATCCCATTCCATTTTGGCATAGTAGTCCATTCTCAAGTGAAGCAGAAAGCGTGTTTGAAAAAGCCTGTGTGGTCGGTGCCTTTTATAAGGACAGGGTGTGTCATTTCCTGTGGAAATTCCCTGGGCGTGTCTTAACTGGAAATGATGTGATGAAAATTCCCTGAAAATGATGTAATGTCTTAACTGAAAATGATACAATGGCAGAGTTTATAAAGTGGGTGGGGCTTAGCAAAAAGGGTGGGGCTTAGCAAAAGTGGGCGGGGCTTAGCAAAATGGGTGGAGCTTAGCAAAAGTGGGTGGGGTTTAATAAAAAGTGGGCGGGGCTTAACAAAAAATGGGCGGAGCTTAACAAAAAGTGGGCAGAGCCGACCAAAAAGTGTGTGGCACTGAAGGCGCTCAAACAAGAACATTGAGGGAGGTTTACCATTTTATCTTAGCTCAGTTAAAATATCTTGAAAAAGAACCAAACTCAAACCTCTTCTTTAATAATATATTAGATGGTGAAGAGAGTTGTAGGAGAATTAAATTATTTCCTACACATAAACAAATATTTGTAGGATCATTGTTTCAGTGGTCTACTAAACAACAATGATCATTGATAGTAAGAGTAAAAGGCCCATAAGACCAAGGGGGGCAGGAATATAGGTGTTTATGGGAAATGAAGAAAAGTGATGGTGAGAGGAAAATTTACATGTAAGTGAATGGAGATTTGGAGGTTCAATGAAGGATTGGTTCCAAGCTGTTAGTGTTCAGCCTGGTACATCAAGATGGGTTTACCATTCGACCCTAGCTCAATTAAAATATCTTCATTATGTATTAGCCCAAGTAGATTAATTGGCTCATAAGGCCAATAAGCTCATGGTTCAAAAGGCCAAAAGGCTCATAGAGTCTTTTGGATTAATAGGGGTGTTTTCCAAAAGTGGGAAAAGACAGGGGGGTAAACGACATTAGATAGGGATTTCCCATGTTAAATGGGTTTGTCCCAGGAACAACATTTATCATCTACTCACATGTTTTCATCAATTCAATGTAGTCAGTTCAAATCATACCCTAGATGTTCTCCACAACATAGCAACAAGAGACCTGGCAACAGAACTAATTCAGGATAGTCTTCTTTAAGCTGAGAAACTTGGAAAAAACAAGTTGAAAAAGTTTCTGGAAGAGAGACTGGTTAAGCGAGAAGGATTCCCAACAAAGAAGTTCCATAATCCACTGCCCAAAGTCAAGCCTCTGACATTTTCGTTACTCTACGCAGTCCAGAATGAACAAGTGAAAAATACTAAACATAAAAGCAAATCGAAATATTCTTCAGCACCTCATAACTGCCTATGAATCAGGGTGACATGTAACCTTCAATGAGCATGAATCTTGCAGCATGAATTATTGCCTGTTCCCATGGCTCTGGCGGAACTGAACGACTCTTTGGGCAGGGGTGGCAAATCACAATTAAGTGCAGTGCTTACATCTGGAATACGTTGTCCACAAGAGGTAACAATCGAGGAAAATTCCAGCCTTATCATTGATGGTCAAGCACTGGTCATGGCATTTGGCAAACCTCAAAGAGCAGCAGCTACATTTGGCGACTTCACAGATGTCTTTGTGCAATGAGTACTCCAGTCTGGAGCAAAATTCAGGAGAGTTGATGTGATATTTGACAGATATAATGCCAAGTCAATTAAAGGACAGACACGGCAAGCACGTTCCAGAGGTACCCGACCAATCAGGCGCGGTATTGAAGATGGATCAATCCCCTTGCCAGCCAGCTGGCCTATTTTCCTTGAACTTGATTAAAACAAACTGGACCTGTCGTGGTTCCTATCTCTGGAACAACTCAAAGGTTCGCCACCTGATAAAACTATTGTTGTCTCCGGTGGCCTTATCAGAGAAGATGAGGTCCTGTCGTCAAAGGACATAGACATATCCCCATTACAGGCATGCCACGAAGAGGCTGACACCGAATAGTATTGCACCTCGTGAATGTGGAGTCAGACACGTGTGTTGTATCTGCTAGAGACACTGATGTACTTGTGCTTCTTGTTGCTCACTTCCACCGAATGCCATGCGCCAAACCGTGGATGAAAGCGGGAACATCCAAACATCGCAAATACATTCTAGTGCATACCCTTTGTGCCCAACTGCCCTTTAATCAAGAGGACAATGAATTGCTGATTCCCTTTTCACACAATAACTGGGTGTGACACAGTTTCTCACATAGCAGGTCACAGCAAGAGAACATCATGGGAAGTGTTCAAGAATAATCGTAATGTGCTGGCAAACTTGGGCAAACACCCACTCACTGATGACAAACTCTGTGGAACAATTCATTTGTAAAATGTACAAGCAATGTGTGCCCACCCACACCTGCCTTCACCAGTTGGCCATGGATGGATATCACAGGGTAATAAGCTGATGCCACAACTCATGTCTCTGCCACCAGTACCAGACATTTGTGAAGAATTCATCTCATGTGGCTGTGCAACGGGGTGCTCGACACAACAATGCAGTTGTAAAAAAAAGCAACTTGTATTGCACTGGCGCCTGCAAATGTAGTTCAGGTACCGATGGATGTAGAAATCATGAATGTATCCCAATCCAAACCAGCTAAGAAGAATAAAAAGATGGAGACTTGAGTTTCCAGTGATTATGGAGCTGGTAGCTTCTGAAATTAAAATGTAATAGACCACTTTCACATGGGTGTAGGTTGGGGAAAGTGGTTGGTGGGGTGCACAACGAGTTGGGTCCCCGTCCCGCACCCTGACGCCTTACAACTGAAAAATGAGCTTGGTAAACATTTTTTTCGTGTTTAGGAAAGCAAAATTGTGTTGGAAAACTGGTTTACCAACTTTTCCCCAAAAATGCCTGAAGTAGTATTTTTTTTCTAAAAGTGGCCTAGTCTATTTCACCGAAGGACACATTCTCAAGTGCACATCCCTTCTGCAGTTATCCTATCCATCCTCTAGGCCCTTGTACTCCAGCAAGGCTTTCACAGTCAGGCACATTGATTTCTTAGTTCAGGGAAGGCTAATCTGACTGAAGGCAACTTTAGGTCACTCTGTAAGGCTTGCAAGAAGTCTGTCCATCCTTAGGTAAGCCAGAAAGGATCATTTTCCAAATGTCAAGGCTGATCTCTCCAAACAGTCTCCTTCATCCACGTCAAGGTGGAACCTTGAAAGTCAATCACTGGTGTATGCTGCTCTCGATCCCTTTCATCACTTTAACAGCACTCTGCTAAACACAAAGCAAAATGTCTCCACTCGGTGTTTAACTCCAAATCTCATGTACCCAACCCAACCCTCCATCATATTACTTCCTTGCACACAATATCAACTGGACTTTGCATCCTTCTCACCCGGAAAGGTACAAAAGGTTCAGTACACCTTTGACCCTGCTTTGGCGACTATCACAGATGGCATCAAAAGCCATGTTCTCAAATTCTGCTCTGCTACTCTTGCTTTTTCTCAGTCTGGAGAAGCCTGTGGTGCAGTCAATCCATAGTCATCACGTTTTCGACTCATTAACCATCTCCAAGCAGATCGCCACCTTTTCAGGTTAATTGTGTTTCTCCCCTCGATCTATCTCACCCTTTTTCATTCATTATCTACTTCATCCAAGATTTTCCCTTCCTTTCCTTACTGTGTTTGAGCTTCAATCCAGCTTCTTCACCCCAATCCTGTGTCTTCCTCCCCTATCCCTTTAATTTAATTCTTCCCTATGCCAAATCTTCCTCCAAGTGTCCCTCAACCCTGATGATTGTGCATTTCCCTCCTTTCCGTGTATTATTTCTGATCTGTTCCTTTCTATGATCGAGCTCTTCCACAAGCAGAGACTTCATATTTAAAACTACAAGGTATTCAATATTCATAGAATACTTACCCTGCACAATCAACTTGGTGTGAGACAACTCTTCTGTTTTTGAAGGGTTTTTATCTTTCATCCAATATGGCTGACAGACCACGTGAGCGATTACATCATAAATCTTTATTCTCTAATATAATTGTTGCATAGATTACACTCAATACATTTCAAACTGATCAGACTAAGCGTCGTCCCTGTCGAATTGTGACGTCAAAATTAAGACACCAATGATGTCATCGTTAACAACACATTCCCCATATGGGGTTCTTTACAATGAGCCATGTTTCCATTTTTTCCATGGAGCGGTTTTGGAGATATAGAGGTGTAACGTTTTTCGTTTTTTCCAAAATGGTGCCTGTACCACATGACCTATGATGTCATGATTATCATTAAAATATTCTGCAGTAGGAAGCACTCCTATGGTGAAAATTCCGTGTCAATGGGACCAACGGTTGCTGAGGAAATGAATTTTTAAAATACAGACACGCACGTACGCCACACGTACATACACACGCACACAAATGCCTAACCCTGCTTTTCGCTTCGCGAGCGTGGGGTAAAAACGAAAAGAAGGGGAAACAGAGCACATCCCTGGTGCAGAAATGACATCAACACTTCTCGCGGTCTGTGCTCTCACACTCAGGGCAGATGGAAAAGCACATCACAGTCAGTGTATATATCTCTCTATATCTCTATCTCTCTCTATATCTCTCTATCTCTATCTCTATATTTATCTCTATATCTATCTCTATCTCTCTTTTTCTCTCTCTATATCTCTCTGTTACACACAGACACACACACACACACACACACACACACACACACACACACACACACACACACCTCAGCAGATGCTTTGAACAACATGCCTTCTCTTCCTGGAAGGCAAACCCAACCAAAGGCAATCTCAGCTCATTCCACAAAGCCCACAATAAGTGTTCACAAATCAATACATATCCTTGTCCACAGTGCTCACTCTCAGGAGAGCCAGAAATCCACATCTGTTCAACCTCAAGATGGAACTTTCAAACTAGCCCCCCTCCTCTAAACCCTGGCGGCACCTTGTTAAGTCTGTCTAGTATATGCTCCCTTTTCATCCCTTCAAATGGTACCACAACCGACTCTGCTTGTGAGAAGGCCAAATGCCTCAATTCTGTGTTTGCTTCCAAAACTTGTGTCCCCAACCTCCCTCTCTCTCTCTCTGTCTCTGTCTCTGTGTCTCTCTGTCTCTCTCTTTCTGTACACACCTTTCCCAATTGTACCCAACTGCTCCTGGATTCTGTCTTGTACACCTGAGAAGGTGGAAAAGTTTCAGGCAACCGTCAACTCTGACATTGAAAATGCACCGGACAGCATCAGCTGATGCGTCCTAAAAACCTTCTCTGCTCTATATCAAAATACAGTCACGTGAAAAAGTAAGGACACCCCATGTAAAGTTTTGTCTTTTTCAACACATTTCAACACACAGCTATTTGATCTTCATTTCAACAATATTGATAGATAAAGGTGATATAATATAACAAATATCATGAAACATTTACATTTTGTAGTCCATTGTATAATTTAAATAAACATCAATGCAAATTTCGCATGTGGAAAAAGTAAGTACACCCCTACATTTATCACTACTTCAAAGACCTAAAATTAGAATCAGGTGCACTAGATCAGGTACAAATGATTAGAACATCGTTAGAGAGGATCTTGGAGGAACCTGTCTTATTCAAACCTCAGATATTTAGTTTGGTTTGCTCTTTGTTGTTGAAGTGTGCGGCGTCACCATGCCTAGATCAAAAGAGCTCTCTGCGGCCTTAAAAAAGAAGGTTATAGATGCCTACGAGTCTGGGAAGGGATTTAAAAAGATCTACAAACAATTTGAAATCAATCATTTGACTGTCCGGAAGATCATCGACAAGTGGAGAAGATTCCAAACAACTGCCAACTTGTTCAGGCCAGCCCGCCCCAGCAAGTGCAGCCCGAGAGCAGACTGCAAAATGCTGAAAGAAGTCTCGAAGAACCCCAGAATGTCATCACGGGACCTACCGGTAGCTCTTGCCACTGTTGATGTCAAAGTGCACGAGTCTACCATTAGAAAGAGGCTGAACAAATTTGATCTACATGGGAGGTGTGCCAGGAGGAAACCTTTGCTGTCCAGAAAGAACATCAGGGCAAGACTAAAGTTTGTCAATGAACACCGAGGCAAAGACCAGCACTTCTGGAACAATGTGCTCTGGGCAGATGAGTCAAAGGTAGAGCTATTTGGCCGCAGTACTAGAAGACATGTTTGGCGAAAACCAAAGACAGCATTTGACCACAAGAACCTGATACCAACTGTAAAGCATGGTGGTGGAAATATTTTGGTTTGGGGCAGGTTTGCTGCATCAGGGCCTGGGAAGCTCACCATCATAGAATCCACTATGAATTCTTCATTGTACCAGAGGGTGCTTGAGGATAATGTGAGGCAATCTGTCGGAGTGTTGAAGCTCAACCGAAGGTGGACCTTGCACCATGACAATGACCCGAAACATACCAGTAAATCCACCAAGGAATGGCTGAAAAGAAAGAAATGGAGGGTTCTGGAATGGCCAAGTCAAAGCCCGGATCTAAATCCCATCGAGATGTTGTGGGGGGATTTGAAACGAGCTGTGCATGCAAGAAACCCCTCAAACATCGCACAGCCGAAATAATTCTGCATGGAGGAGTGGGCAGAAATTTCTCCCAGTCGATGTCAGACTTTTAGACAGTTATAAGAAACGCTTACTTGAGGTTGTTTCTGCCAAAGGGGGCAATACCACCTATTAGAGCCAAGGGTGGCTCTTACTTTTTCCTCTTACAAGGGTACTTACTTTTTCCACATGCGAAATTTGCATTTATGTTTATTTAAATTATACGATGGACTACAAAATGTAAATGTTTCATGATATTTGTTGTATTATATCACCTTTACCTATCAATATTGTTGAAATGAAGATCAAATAGCTGTATGTTGAAATATGTTGAAAAAGTCAAAATTTACATGGGGTGTACTTACTTTTTCACGTGACTGTACGTGCTCTTTGTTTTTTTTTTGGATACAAGATCGAGGCTCGTGTAAGAGAGAGATCATCAACACCAAAAAAAAAAAAACGGACACACAAAACATACAAAAAAGGGAGGAGGAGACAAGATAGGGAGAGAGAGAGGGAGGCACACAAGTACAACAGCAGAGAACAGGGACAACGGAAGATCTGTGGGAGGGAGAGGGCTTGGGGAGAGGAGGCATGGGAAAGGGGGGGGCGTGGAGGGGGGGGGGAAGTATAAAACTTGCACATCCTCTCTCTGCCCTTTTATCCCTATCATTTGCCCAAGGCAATCTTCCATTTGCTTGGAAATCAACCAACATGACTGCATTACATAAAAAGGTCCAAAAACTGAAACCCTCAACTACAGACCTATCAGCTTCCTTCCCATCATCAGCAAGGTCATGGAATCCTTCATCGCAGTTGATATTAAATCCTTCAGTGTCTCCAACAGCATCATCTCGAATCAGAAAAATTTGATTCAGACCAGGTCTCTCTGCTTTGCAAATGCTGCTTCTACGCACCCAACAATGTATATAGGCCCTCAATGTCAGACATGAGGTCAGGGCTATATCTTGAGACATACCTCTTGCTTTCGATACAGTCTGGCATCCCACCTTGCTCCCCAAATTATCTGCCAATGGTATCCAATGCCAACACCAGACATGGCTTACTGACTTCCTCCACTCTCGTAGTCAACGTGAGGCCCTAAACAGAATTTATTCATCTCATCTCCATGTCAAAGCTGGACTGCCCCAAAGCAGTGCTTTGGGTGCAGTCCTATTCTTGATCTTGATCAATGATCTCTCTGACTCTCCAGAAAATCACCTTTCTCTATTTACTCACATAGCACTCCACGCTCTGCCATGACATCCATCATCCTTCAGATAGATCGGCAGCAGCCTCTTACCTCTCTTCCGACCTTGACAAAATCACTAGCTGGTCAAACAGGTCTTTCAACCCTGACAAATCTCATACTTTCTGAAAGAACCATCTGGCAAACCATCCCATCGACTTTCTTAACGATCCTCTTAAGGAAGTTCAGTCATTCAAACTCCTGGGTCTCCCGATCACAATATTTCTTGAGCAAAGCACATTTCAAAGTTGTCCTCCAAAGCCAGTCAACATCATCTGGGTATCCTCCGTCATGCAAAGCCCTTCCTTGGTAGACCTGAACCCATATCCACCGACAAGGACTTCATCCACAGCTTGATGGAGTATTGATCTCGCCTTTGGGTTGGCTATCTGGCCTCGCATCTTGCTCAGATTGAAGCTATGGAAACCAAGTCCTTCAATATCATTGGAATGTCCAGTGCTGACGCTGAGTCTATGAGCGTATCACTTCGCCATCGCGGACAGGTCGGTGCTCTCTCTGTCTTCTACACTCTTTTTTCTGGTCCTGCAACTTCTGTCCACTCATTCACCCAGCATTTTGCAGGGTGCACACGGCCCACCACAAACCTCCTTCTGGGGAAACTCCAAAAATGCAGGATCACTGCTCACCTCCACTCATTTGTTCCTTTTTTTCCTGTCTAAGGAACCAACTTCCACGTCTCTTCAATCTCATTCTTCCCTCAAAGTTCACCACCATCTCAGATCATCCTCATTCAAAAAGCATGATATTTCTACCCTTGTTAACCACCCCCTCGCCTCTCCCCACCCCAAGCCCATCTTCTTGCAAACCTCCAGTTTTTCCTTCCTGAGAATTTACTTTTTTATCCATCTTGTCCACTCTATGCATCCTTTCCTGCCCCTCATTCCTCCACACACTCATTGTTTGTCTAAATCTACTTTTATATTGTCCTTGAACTCTGCTGTTGGTGTGCCCCACTCCAACAGCAGAGTTGTTGCTGTTGTTAATTTTGATATTTCAACCCCCTCTCTCACTGTTGTTAATTTTGTTCTGTTGTGTCCTGGTCCATTCAATGTTCCAGCTCTTCCACAAGCCTCAACTCTGTATACAAAAGAAAAAAGAAAAAAAAAGAATCCATTCAGAATGCATATACTGCACTCAAGGCTATAAATATGAAATACAGCAAAGTTTTTTTTTTTTTTTGTATACTGAATCGAGCTAACATTTGGCTCGTGAAAGAGCTAACATTTATTTCACAAACAAATCAAACAGACAAACAAAATATATAAAAAGAGGGAGCGGTAGACAAGATGGGGGGAGAAGGGGAAGCACACAAACACAACATTTGAGAGCAGGGACATCGGGAGATGAGTGGGAGGGAGAGGGCTTGGGGGGAGGAGGCAAAGTTGTTTTGGATGGTCAACCCAAACCCATAAAGAATACAATCACACAAATAACAACTTGTCCCAAACATCAGGCAACTTTAAAGTATAAGAAACATACATTAACAAGAAAAAGCAATCAGAGATTGCAGCCCCTTGCCAGGACGTGTTTTATACTGGTTTTTAAGGCTTTTGTGTCAAAACAAATATGGCGGCCGAACCACGTGGCCGATGACGTCATCATTATTTTATTTTATTTTCATCACCAATTTATCCATAGAAGACACGAAATAAATTTCAAGAAAATATAAGTTTTGTACTTGACAAATTATGACGTCATAATAGAGGTGCCTACATCATCATTAACATATGTTATTCCCCCATGGAGATTTCTTTACAATGAGCCATGTCTCAATGTTTTCCATGCAGCGCTTTCGGAGATATAAAGGTGCAATTTTTTCAAAGATGGCGCCCATACCACGCGACATATGACATCATAATTATCATTTAAAAATTCTACAGTAGGAGGTGCACCGATGGTGAAAATTTCGGACCAAGGTCAATCGGACCAAGGGTTGCAGCGAAAATCATATTCTGTGCGAACAGACTAACAAACAAACAAATGAAAAATCACTCATAGAGCTACACTTGGAAAAAGAGAACAAAGCAGAATGGCACTCAGCAGAGCATCCTTTTAACCTCACAAATAATTGGTGGTTGAATTCAGTTAGCTGACTTGTAAATCCCATTCAAATTTGAAGTGAATCGGATGAAAATTGAGGATTTTAGAAATTGGAAAAAAGTGGTTGACCTTTGGCCTATGTTGACCTTTTGGCCTATGCTGATCTCAAAAATAGTTGTTGGTTGAATTCAGTTCACTGATATGGAAATCCCATTCAAATTTAAAGTGAATCAGATGAAAATTGAGGATTTTAAATTTTTGAAAAATGGTGGTTGACCTTTGGCCTATCTTGACCTTTTGGCCGATGTTGATCTCAAAAATAGTTTGTGGTTGAATTCCGTTTGCTGATATGAAAATCCCATTAAAATTCCAAGTCAATCAGATGAAAATTGAGGATTTTAGAAATTTGAAATTGTTGTTGACTTTTTGGCCTATGCTGATCTCAAAAATAGTTTGTGGTTGAATTCAGTTTGCTGTTATGAAAATCCAATTCAAATTTCAAGTCAATCGGATAAAAATTGAGGATTTTAGAAATTGGAAAAAAGTGGTTGACCTTTGGCCTATGTTGACCTTTTGCCCTATGCTGATCTCAAAAATAGTTGTTGGTTGAATTCAGTTAACTGATATCGAAATCCCATTCAAATTTAAAGTGAATCGGATGAAAATTGAGGATTTAAAATTTTTGAAAAAAGGGGGTTGACCTTTGGCCTATGTTGACCTTTTGGCCGATGTTGATCTCAAAAATAGTTGGTGGTTGAATTCAGTTAGCCGATATGTAAATCCTATTCAAATTTCAAGTCAATCGGATGAAAATAGAGGATTTTAGAAATCTGAAAATAGTGGTTGACCTTTGGCCTATGTTGACCTTTTGATCTCAAAAATATATAGGGTTTTGTCGGACCACGAACGCTACTGTTTGGTGAAGTTTTCCTGAAGATCGGTTTAAAATTGTGACCTGTAGGGAAGTATAAGTGAGCAGACTGACAAACGCACAAACACACAAACCGGAGTGATCAACGTACTTGCAAAAAAAAATTTTTTTGTTGGTCTAGTATCAAACGGCCTCAATTGCAATATCCTCTCATCTGGCGAGGGTAATTATTCACAATTTTATCTGGGGGGAGGGGAGGAAGAAGTTGGGGGGGGGGGAGGGAGGAGGGCAACAAGCATCAGTTTAGTAACAATTAGTGAGTCTTGGCTTCAGCCCATTACATTCATTCCACCTACGAATATCCTGATGCATCAAGTCAAGCACTTAATTTTACACTGAACCAATACAAGCACTTGGTAGAGCACACACCTCCGCCAGGCTGAACAGTTTACGTTTTGTAACCCACTGATAGGCTGGATCTGGATACGGACATAAGCCAAAATTGAATCGGCTTGTTTTCATTACCTAACCAACTCATCCACCTACTTTTGTCATAACTCATCCACACCGTTTTGAAATATCATGCTATATATCGTTTTTGGCCCCATCCGTCAATGGCAAAGAATCAATGTTAATCAATATTCATATCCAGATCAGAATCTTCACCAAAATCAAATCGATTCGTCCTTGTCAAACAGCCAACCTGTCCACCAAGTTTGGCCTGAATCCCTTCACAACTTTGAGATATCCTGCTCACAGACATAAGACAGACAGACAGAACAGGGGTGAATACAAAACCTTCGGTGGCAGAGGTACAGTAATCACACGTCACACAATTTTACCTTGTGAGAAAAATCCCAACACCATATTTGATAGCAAGGCTGATGGAAGGTAAAGCGACGTTGCTTTAAATAGCATCAATTTCAACATACACTGAGGGTCCAAGGTATCGTCTTTGTTAAGTATTCCCCGTATGGAAGCGGAACATGAATCAGCTCAACTTCATTTTTACTACTAAAGTCCATAAAACCATGGCATCCAGTAACATTCTATCCTTTCACTGTACATCCCCACAGAAAATGCATTTAGCTTTTGTTCTCACTTGCCAAATATATGATGATAGCCAATGAGACGTCTGCACAACTGGACTAGTAAAAACTCAGGAAAAGAAAAAGAAAAAAAGAAGAGAGCATACCATTCACATTCATTTTGCAACTTATAAGCTTGTGTTGGTTTCAGGAGAATAGCTTCTCAAAATGCTCCGCAGGCTTTGATGGCTGAGGCAGGTGAACTCTCAGGCAAAGCGGAATGCCTTGCAGTGCTTGGTGTACAATAGGTGGTGACTGAAGGCAGAGTGGTGCAACTGGTGCAACCGCTAACGAGATGCCAGAATAGCAAATAAAATGCTTTGAAAATAGATACCCATGTCAGTAATTTGCAAACCCGACAAAAACAACTGTTTAAATCCTTTGCGACCTAAAAGAACCTCACAAACCATGCCTTGGAAAAGGTCAGAAAAGAAAGTCGTGAATCAACTTCGGCTTTTCCGTTTGCTTGGCAGGCTTTGCCCTTTTGAAGACTGCTCCTGCGGTAGGCCTGAAAGTGTTTACTTTAACAAACACTCAAGCAGGCACAGGAGAGGGAAAAAATCTTGATGCGGCCACTTTTGGCTCTTTTTCTTTCCGTAAGCCTCTGGCGTTCACATTCCAAACAGCCAGGTTATTATTTGCTGGTTTCTAAGCATTGCTGGCAACAGCAAGAGTGTAGAAAAAAATATATTGTATCAGTGCCGTCGTTGACAATAAAATATTATCACCATTATACTTTTATTATCTTTCATCTATCTATAATTCCAGTAATCTCTGTGTGTATGTGTGTGTGTATGTGTGTGTGTCTGTGTGTCTGTGTGTCGTTTGTCTGTGACCGCTGTTTCTCGACAACCACGGGTCCGATATACTTGAAACTTGCCAGGTATATTGCTGGGGACCCGAGGATGTGCCTTTTCAAGGTTTCATATTAATCGGAGAAGTAGTTACCGAGCTATGGCGATTTATTTACCAAACTCCGCAAGCCGTTCGCTTTGGCTTTGCGAATGGACCAAACCATTTCATGTAAATAGAGGGGGGGGGGGGGGATTGTCACCGTACTCGCAAGCCGTTCGCTTTGGCTTTGCGAATGGACCAAACCATTTCATGTAAATAGAGGGGGGGGATTGTCACCGTACTCGCAAGCCGTTCGCTTTGGCTTTGCGAATGGACCAAACCATTTCATGTAAATAGAGGGGGGGGATATAATTTTAGATATATATATAGTATGGGCATGCCCTAGTATGACATAATTGCAATAAAGTCTGAGGTTCAAAGTTATAAAGCATTTTATAAACCATACAAAAGATACATATTTGAGTTGTGCATTAAAACAATACTGTTAAGGAAAACCTTAGCACATGGAAAATCTGTTTGCAACTTAAAAGGCCCTTGGATTTCTTCTAAAGGACAAGAAAAGTTTGAGGCAGTACATTTACAGTGCCCTCAAAAAGTATTCATACCCCTTGACTTTTTCACATTTTGTTGTGCCGCAGCCTCAATTTGGATTAAATTGAGATTTATTTTCATCAATAATCTACATATAATACCCCTATAATGTTCCATAGTTCCTTATAACGTCATAGTGGATTTTTAGAATTCATTTTTACAAAATAATTATAAACGGAAATAAACCAAATTATAAACGAAATTATAAACGGAAATACAGATCTAATTTACACAATACTTCGTAGAAGTGCCTTTGGAAGCAATTACAGCTTCGAGTCCTCTTGGGTATGTCTGGATCAGCTTTTCACATCTGGATTTGGTGAGTTTCTCCCATTCTACCTTGCAGATTTGCTCAAGCTCTGTCAAATTGGATGGGGAGTGTCAGTGAACAGCAATCTTCAAGTCTTTCCACAGATACTCAATGGGATTCAAGTCTCAGCTTTGTCTGGGCCACACAAGGACTTTCACGTTCTTGTTCTGAATCCATTCCAGTGTTGCTTTGGCTGTATGGTTGGGGTGTTTGTCCTGTTGGAATGTAAATCTTTCCTGCAGTCTAAATCTAAATCTTTATTTTGCACTCGGAAGCAGGTTCTCCTTAAGGATATGTATTTGGCTTTATTCATTGTTCCCTCTATCCTTAGAAGTATCCTAGTCCCTCCCACTGAAAAAGCATCCCCATAGCATGATGCTTCCACCACCATGCTTCAGGGCAAGGATGGTGTTAGATGGGTAATGTGCTTTGCTCGGTTTCCACCAGACGTAATGCTTTTCATCAAGGCCAAAGAGCTCAATTTTCGTCCCATTGTACTACATAATATTTTGCCTCATGCTCTCAATCTTTCACGTGCCTTTTTTCAAACTACAGGCATGCTGTCATGTGCCTTTTTATCAGGAGTGGCTTCCATCTGGCCACTCTCCCATAAAGCCTAGATTTGTGAAATGCTGCAGAGACTGTTGCCCTTCTGGCAGGTTCTCCCATCTCAGCCAAGGAACTCTGTAGTTCTGTCAGAGTTGTCAATGGGTTCTTGGTCACCTCCTTGACGAAGGTCATTCTTACCCAGTTGCTTAATTTCATCGGACGGCCAGCTCAAGGAAGAGTCTGGGCAGTTCCATATTCTTTCCATTTCCTAATTATGGAGGTCACTGTGCTCTTGGAAACTATCGACACTCTAGAAAGGTCCTATGCCTCCTCACAATTCTAAATCAGAGTTCTACTGACAATTCCTTGGACTTCATGGTAGAGTTTCTGCCCTGACGTGCACTGTCAGCTGTGGGACCTCATATAAAAAGGTGTGTTTCTTTTCAAATCATGTCCAGTCAATTAAATTGGCCACAGGTGGACTCAAGTTCATCGCTCAAGTTGTAGAGATATCTCAAGGATAATCAATGGAAGTTGGATGCACGTACGCTCAATATGGAGTGTCATAGCAGAGGAGTTGAATACTTAGACTCAAGACATTTCAGCCTTTCATTTTTAATTAACTTGTAAAAGTTTCCAAACCAAAAATTCCACCTTGACATTATAGTGCATTGTGTGTAGATCAGTGACAATAAAATATCAATGAAATCTACTTTAAATTCAGGCTGTAACACAACAAAATGTGAAAAAGTCAAGGGGTGTGATTACTTTCTGAAGGCACTGTATATTTGTTACAATTACGTGTGGCCAATACTACTTCTTTCTTCTTTATGGGATCGTACGATGGATCAGCACGTCGCTGCGTCCTTGGACGACTCCTCAGCACCATCCCGACACACACCAATGTGTGTGCTACAGAATGAGGTGTTTTTACAGTGACCGGAGTCCTGCCGCCAACCTCCTTGAGAGAGAGGACCCAGTGCCCTGGTACTCATTTCGCTGACCTCAGAAGGATGACAGGCTGAGTCAACCCCACCTGGAATTAATTCAACAGCTGAACGGGATTCAAACTCAGGATCTTAGGATCCCAAGCCCGCCACCCTAACCATTAGGCCAACACCAGGTATGTGGCCAATACTGCATTTATCAAATGAGCAATACTTTTTGTGTCTGTTATTTCATTCCTTCTTTGTCTCAAATTTGTTTCTCCAATGTTTTCATCGCTCATATTTGCATGGGCTTACGTGAAGGAAAAAAACCAAATGAACACACTGCCATGTTCAAAAACGAGCACACAAAGCATTTCACTCACTCTTCATCATGTAATATCCCTCCAACCCATCAAGTACAGCATTTATGAGTCAAATCGTAAGTGGGAACACAGCTATGCTAACGACATCGTACACCTGAGGATTGAAGCTGGAATATGATGGGAATACAGCACACAATGAACTGCTGTTTCCAAAAGGTGGCAAGAGATCTTAGCATCTACAAGCTGGCATACAAGACTGCTGAATTAATGTCCATTCCAAATGGATGATATACCCACCCTATAATTCAATCCAACTCCCTGGGAAGCATCAGGATGTAAGCTTGCAGTCAAAGCCTGTTCTGAAATGAATTCAACCTAAATTAGACAGCTTAGGTGCAGGTATGATAATCCTGTAGTCTGTACGATCATGTATACCCCAAAATAACGTGACTTTTAATTTTTTTTAATCCGACCTGTTGTGGAAATTTTCATGTTGAATGGCAGAAATCTCATACAAAAGTACACTACGAAACAATTCCTTTTCAGAATCACTTTTCAAACTCGGTTAATAATTGCAGACACCAGCCTGCTGGCCATTTGTATTCCACACCAATGATATTCTGCTTATCCATAATCATCATCAGTTATAAAGGATATTTAACATAATGGTTTGATGACCCAATAACAATGACATGGAACTTTTGCTTGTCTTTTTTTTTTTTTTTTTGCAAACAAAATCTAGGCTGATGGAAGAACATAGTGACAGCCCAGAGTAGAAAGGTAACACTGAGAGCGGAGCAACAGGGGCAACAGTTGGATGCAAAAAGCAGGACAGTGAACAAACACTAGAAGAAGAGAAAAAGGAGAGAAAGAAACAGTAAACCTGCAAGTAGGAGGATAGGTTTAGACACAGGCTAAATGGGGTAGAAAATATCACGAGTCGGGATGGGGAAAGGGTGTCATGAGATGTTAGTGCACCACTTGCTTGAAGTCCTGAGGGAAGACTGTCATTGAACCGTCTACAGGAAAGATCCGCAAAGAGGAAAATAGAGGAACAAAGTGTGGCCCTGAATGGGTTTCTCTCATCTCCTCTTCCTGTTCAGGCTGGAGTTCCCCAAGGTAGTGTTCTGGGCCCTGTGCTTTTTCTGGTCTTCATCAATGATCTCTCTGACTCTCTTGAAAATCCTCTCTATCTCTTTGCTGACGACTCCACTCTCTGCCGCTCCATTCCTCATCCCTCAGATCGGCAGTCTGCAGCCTCCTCACTCTCTGCAGACCTGGACAAAATCACAGACTGGGCAAACAAATGGAACATGTCTTTCAATCCTGATAAATCTCACACTCTTACGATGTCTCTCCGAAAAGACCGACTGGACAACCCTCCCATCCACTTTCTGAATAATCCTCTCCAAGAAGTTCTGTCACTCAAGCTTTTGGGTCTCACTATTTGCCATGATCTTTCCTGGGAAAACCACATTTCAAATCTGGCCTCCAAAGCCAGTCGCCGACTGGGCATCCTCCGTCGTGCGAAGTCCTTCCTTGGCACACCTGAGCTCCTCACCACATACAAGGCTTTCATCCGCAGCTCTATGGAATACTGCTCTCCCTTCTGGTCTGGTGCTCCTGCCTCACACCTACCTCGTCTTCACGCTGTTGAAACCAAAGCGTTCAGAATCATTGGAATCTCCCGCGATGAAGCTAACTCCAAGGGCCTTTCACTCACTCACCGCAGGCAGGTTGGTGGTCTTTCCGTCTTCTACCGACTCCTCTCTGGCCTTGCCCCCCCCCCCCCAGCTCTCTCTGGGCTCTGTCCCCCAAATATTCCGACAGGTCGCACAAGATCTGCCTGCAACCCTCTTATGGTTAAACTGCCAAAATCAAGACTTTCTGCTCACCTTCACTCCTTCATTCCTCTTTTCTCCCGCCTCTGGAACAAACTCCCTCACTCTCTTCAATCCCACTCCACCCTCCAGGTCTTTAAAACAGCTGTTCACCACCATCTCTTATCCTCCCCCATCCAAAACCTTGATCTTTTCTACCCCCGCTAATTTCGGTCCCCTTGATGTTTTATACCTCTCCTCCCCCCCCCCCCCCCCTTCCCACGCCTCCTCCCCCCAAGCCCTCTCCCTCCCACACTTCTCCCTGCTCTCAAATGTTGTGGTTGTGTGCTTCCCCTTCTCTCCCCATCTTGTCTTCCGCTCCCTCTTTTTGTATATTTTGTTTGTCTGGTTGTTTTGTTTGTGAAATAAATGTTAGCTCTTTCACGAGCCTCGATTCAGTATACAAAAAAAAAGGGAAAAAAAAGGAGTAGAGTTTTGCAGCAAGTCTGGAGTTTTAGAGTTTAACCAGGAAGGGAATACCGAGAGAAAGTGTTCAACATGGAGGAGCTGTGTGTGTATGAAAAATCATTATGCACGACTACATCTCCAAGGATCATAATGAAAACATTAACCTATAAAGTGTGCTTCAATCCAAGGTAACATTTTCTGTCAAACACGTAGTCAACGGCCACATGACCAGAGGATTTGTCTGAAGCAGTAGCTGGAAGTATAGTTGCAAGTTGCAGCTGAAGAAGTGATTGCAGAAAGACAGCTGTCTGTGATCTACATGGTACAAAAAGCAAAGCTGCAGCTCATGTTACCCTAAGGGACACAACAGCCATGAACAAAAGGCAAAAGGCTAGCCTCAGAAGTAGCTAAAATCCTCAGGAAAGGAAAATAAAATAAATAAATCGGAAGAAATCAAAGCTGACGAGTACCATAAGGGAGAAAATCAGTGGATCAAACATGCGACTACAAAGTACATCAAAGCGTAGCTTCGTGCCAAACACTATAAATGGGAGTGAACTTTGCTTGGTAAGCAAATGTCTCCCAAGTACCTACTGTTAAATATGGCCTTTTGTTGCGATAAGTAGCAGCAGGTGACCAGAAAAGCAATACTGTATTTGCACTACTCACAACTCAGTGACCATTTATCTTAAAGTTACAAAGAATGAGGAATACAAAATATATTTCTTCCTACTCAGATTTTGTAAATCGATTTTAGTTTACCAAAGTACACCCACTGAATAAGTTGAAAATATTTGTTCACAAAAAAGTACTACATCAATAGCAATTATCATTAGTTTCGCATGCACGGTCATACCTCGCTTCTGTGCTACGTTGTATAACCATGGAACTTGTGATGGCGGGCCACGTAGAGACAGACGTGTAGTGGTTCAATGAGGCACACCCACTAAAGGTTTGACTGACTGTTTACCCGAGGAAAACAGATCTGTTGGAACAAGCCCGCTGTCTTGCACCCCAGCACCATCTTTCTCCACCCATCTTCACCCTTCCTGTGCCTCGCTGCAATCTCCTTGTGTCAGGTCATTTGTATGCCATTCACTTGCTCAGAGCTCAGCACAAAAGAGCAGATTGCACAACCAGTACATTAGCCAGATGAATATATTTTGAACTTGTACAAAACCAATTCAAAAGTGTTTGTGTGAGAGAAGTTGTCGGCAAATAATGATTGCAATTAATTAGCATTCATTATCCTTTCGACAGCATACTACTCATTGATCATAATAATAAGACTGTGCCAGCAACAAACTTGTTCAGGCCTGTAGGTGGCAGAACTAGCCCCAAACAATTGCAAACCTATGAAAACTAGACGGTGTGTGGCATAAGACTTCACTCACGTCACTTCACTCTTTCCCACTTTCACTAAGACTTCACTCTTTCACTTCTTTCACTCTTTCACGAAGACTTCACTCTTTCATTCCTCTTTTCTCCCGCCTCTGGAACAAACTCCCTCACTCTCTTCAATCCCACTCCTCCCTCCAGGTCTTTAAAACAGCTGTTCATCACCCTTTCTTTTCTTCCCCCATCCAAAACCTTGATCTTTTCTACCCCCGTTAATTCACCCCAGATCCTCTTTTTTGAAATACCAACTTCTTTCTGGAAGTCCTATCAGTGTCCATGTGTTTTATACCTCTCCCACCCCCGCCCCCAACCTTCCCATGCCTCCTCCCCCTAAGCCCGTGGTTCCCAACCTGGGGGCCTTGGCCCCCTGGGGGGCCATGGTGTATTTCTCGGGGCGCCATGGGGTAATTTGCCGGAGGCAATGCAAGATTAATTCCTGGATCTCCGAAACGATTCATTTGCCAAAGACACATTCAAAGAGAAGAGCTTGATGGAGTTTTGGGTGGGAATGGGTCGCTACCCTAATATCAGCCAGATAGCTATTCGAGCGCTTCTGAGATTCTCGTCTACCTATCTCTGCGAAGCGGGGTTTTCCACGCTGTTGAATATCAAATCGAAACAGCATAATCGGCTCCACGTGGAAGATGACCTCCGCTGTGCCCTGACTGTGACTCAACCATGGATACCCCAATTGGTAGCTAAAATGCAATTTCAGCCATCTCACTGAGTTTTTAATTCACTTTTACGGCGCATGCACCACGTCCCTAGTTTTGATTACCTGAGTTGTTGTCGAATTGAGTTTCTTTTTGTGAGATTATAACACACTGCGTTAAATACAGACACAACAGAGGTTTTTAGTTTTCACATATTCTTGACTTGGAACCTTTTCATACTGTTTTCTTGTGTGACAGTTCTATTTTATGCTGTACATAGTGTTGCTACTGATAATATTAAAATCTCATATCAAACATGCATCATTCGAGCGACGTTGCTTTGTTTGCTTCTTCCAAAAACGATGTAGTTAGGAGCCAGTAAGGAACAGAAAAAAACCATGGAACTCAATGTTCATGTTGGCAACTTGGAATTCCTCATTTTCTGTGTAATAATTTACCAATTCTCAGACAAACAAAATAGCCAATTAAAGGAAAAAACACCTCTCAGAATGCACCACAGAGCATCGAGAAATCAAAAAAATTCTGGGGGGCATGCCCCCAGACCCACCTAGCCTGCTTAAAAGTGCTCCGCCGCTCGACCCTCGCGAAAGGGAAGGGGGTGCTGGGGATGTGCTCTGGGAGCCAAGGGGGCCATAACACAAAAAAGGTTGGGAACCCCTGCCCTAAGCCCTCTCCGTCCCACAGATCTCCCGATGTCCCTGTTCTCTACTGTTGTATTTGTGTGTTTCCCTCTCTCTCTCCCCATCTTGTCTCCCGCTCCCTTTATTGTATGCTTTGTGTGTCCGTTTTTTTTTTGTGATTAATGTTAGCTCTTACACGAGCCTCGATCTTGTACTACAAAAAAAAAAAAAAAAAAAAAAACTAATTTCCAACAAGTTCTTAATTGCATTATTCATTTGCACATTACATTTCAGTTAAACGTTTTTTATTTTATTTTGCCAGACATCGAGAATGGATGTGACAAAGTTACGTTTTCTTCCAGACGATGGATGCAAAGCAGAAACAAACACCAACGAATTTCATGAAATTGCAAACAATTCTTTCCAAAGTCATGAATTAGCATACCTGTATATCCCAGACACACCAAAGCTTCCCCTTGGAAGCAATATTTGGAAAGTTAATATTTATTGTACGAATCATTGACGAAAACTCAAGAGAGGGCAGGGAGGAAGTGAACGGGAGGAGCGGGGGCAAACGGTAGTAATGGAGGAGAGCCAAATAACTGTAGACAATCCCCAAGTTTGCATTTCAATGAGCTCCATCTATAAATGTGTCCACTCATGAGACAATAATTATTCAATAAAACCAGGGCACTTTGCTTTCACAACCCTGACTTGGTAACGAGCCATATCTGTCACACCAGTGCTCGAATAAATTGGCAAGTAATTACCCCATGTACAAAGCGCAAAAGTGGGGTTAAGCAATTGGTTCAAACTGCCTATCCAGTGTCCAAAGACGTAGGTGTATGATTGAGGAATTACTTAATTTCCATTGAATTTCATATTTTGAGCACTGTAGAGCATGAATAAGAACATGAATCTGCAGTTTAGCAGTACTTTGGCAAAGTGTACGGAATATTGTCCCGAGTTCACATGACATAGAGGAGCAAGTTATTTTAAAGTCCTGAATCCACTTCAATATTTTGCTACGTCCTTCCCTCCATCCGTCCGTCAAAAATGAAGAAGAACCTTTATAACGCACAATGTTTAATCATAAAGGGTTCTAAAGTGAAATTCTCGAGTGTTCTCAAAGGTATTTTAGAAAAGAGTTCTAAAGGGTATAGTCTAGTAGGAAGACTAGGTCCCCCTGCACCCCCCGGAGATATACTTCTAATCAGTGTTTCTAGATTGGAAAAAATGTGTAGAAAATGACTAGCTATGGCCCCAAGCTGAAAAAATGTCCCACATACCATTTTTATGCAAATTACTGCTGCCATTATCAAAAAAACGATTTTTGACATATCTCAGCCAATATTGCAGATAATTGAAAAATGAAGGTGTCTAGACCCATGTTTTGAAGGGCATAGATCATGATAGAACTATTCATAACATGATTACATGTGTCTATGGTATACTAGTATGCATATTAATGCTGTAATTACAAAATAATCAGTTTTACAAATGATAAGGATACGTTAATACTGCAGATAACTTAACATGGTACATAAGGGGTCTAAACCCAGGTATTTTCAAGGTTAAATGTCAACAAGATGCTCCTGAGTCTTGCATAGGGGCGGGACATTGGCAGTAACATTGGTACCACTCAACTTTTCTTCCCACCATTGACTTTGTATTGCGAGAGATTTTCACTTGCTTATTTAAAGGTTTCTCACCCAGCCCACGTAAAATCTACCAACTCCTGCTGTTAACTCCCAAACATATTTTTTTATGTTATCCAATCACAGTGCAGAAATGACAGACTAGAGATCCAAATTAGTGCTGCTATAGCTGCCATTTTACATTTCCATCCATGTAACATGCGCGCTCGCGCGCTCGTATCAATTGGTAATGTCGCGCGCTCGTATCAATTGGTAACGTTGATGTTATTGAATACCTCAGTTGAAAGTTCAGTCTTCCATTCCATCTGTGTGTTGTTCTTGGTATTCATCCTCCAATCTAGCCAGGTAAGATGCTAACTATAATGTTACTCACACTCTTGACTTCAGTTTCTGCATGAAATCATAAACAGGCAGAATAACAGCTGAGCCAGCTAGCACCATGTTAGCTAACGTTAAAGCTAGCCTCATCTATGTACAGTATGTTCCTAATGTCGGTGTAACTTAAACTTTTGTTAATGCCAAACATGAGACATATCTGTTGACTTCTGTATATGAATTGAACCAGAAAGAGGCACGACAGCTGAGCTAGCTACAGTAACTTAGCACAATGTTTCATTGGCCTAGATAGCTAACGTTAGTGTGGAAGAATTTAGATGTTTTAGCTATTAGCACTTTTGATGCCACTAAACATGGTTTAGTCAGCTAAAAAGTACCCTAGTGTAGAACATGACTCAGAACCTCTGTTACCTCACTGAAAACTCAGAGCCTCCTTTCACAGGCACTTTTAACATCATTCGTGATTTCTTATTTGTCATTTAACAGTGATGGTAGACATCGACAGCAAGCATGCCCAAAAGAAAACGGAGTGTAGAACCTGCAGCCCAAAGCTCTCCTCCTACATGCATCCTTCATGTACCATCCATGTCTGATCATGGGGATTTCACGCCCCTCCGTAAAATTAAAGGATCTGCTTCAGAAAAACTGCAACTGCTTCAAAAGATCCGGGATAGACGTCTCAACCAACCGCATGACTCCCCATGTCGTATGCAATCAGTATGTGATCAGATCCCGGCAACTCTTCCTGATGACCTAGAAAGAGTAGGATATCACAGCAAGTGTTATAAGCACTTTGTCCGCCACTTTCATCGTCTGGGAGATGATACAGAACCAGGGCCATCAACCTCATCATGGCATCACTCTCCTCGTAAACCAGGAGGTTCTGCTGAACCCATCTTCCCGCCAGAGTGTATATTTTGTGAGAAAGTTGAGACCAAAGATGCTCATCGCAATACTGAGAGGCCTACAACCTTCCCATCCTTTAAAAACAAAGAAAATGCATGGGAGCAAATCGAAACACGGGCTGAGAAAATGGGTCTCTATCGACTCCATCGAAAGGTGAAAAACAAAGACCTCTTTGCATGTGAGGCCAAACACCATCCGTCATGTTTTAAAGCTTTCCGCACAGCATTCTACAACTATGAGCGTGCGATTCACAGAGCCGAAGCACCAAAGGAGCAGGCTTGCATGTCAGCCGCCCATGAAAAGGCATTCAACTCAGTACTGGAACACATTCAAACCCAGGTCATCCAGCAGAATAAAGTTCTACAGCTTTCTTCCTTGCGCTTGCTCTATGTCGAGGAACTGAAACTGAATGGATATGAGAACTCAAATTATCGGTCAGAGAAACTACTGAAACGCCTACAGAATGACCCAATCAAGGAGCATATCCACTTCACGAAGGTTGATCATGACAAATGTGATGTCATTTCTTTCTGGCTTGTGCACAGCTCAAACATAACAGTTTCCAATGCTCTCGCACGAGCATTCACACTCGGAAGCACAAACAAGAACCAAAATGTTGCCCTCCAACTTCGCCAGGGTATTCTACAGGCTTTCAGAGAGTGTAAAGACCAACCATGGCCACCAACAGCTGAAGACATGGAGCTCAATCCTGAAGACATCCTACCTCCAGACCTTGTCCGCTTTCTCAGCGTGCTAATGACTGGCAAGGAGGGCATCGAGACAGAAAAGGTGAAGCGTCTGGTCTTCTCCATTGGACAAGATCTGTGCCGTGCAGTGTCAGATGGAAAATGGAAGTTACCAAAGCACATTCTCCTCTGTGTGACTGTAAGGCACCTGTTCCGAAGCAAACAGCTCACCACAATACTACACAGGCTTGGACACTCTGAGAGCTACGATTTCGCCTTGGAGTTGGAAACTGCTCTCGCCAAGGTCCTGGATGAAGTCTCAACTTATCGTACACCACAAATTGTGACAGGAGAGGGCAACCTTGTATTCCACTGTGAGTGGGACAACTTGAATAAAACCACTACCAGTGTGCACGGCAGCAACATTGTAAACAGTGCTGGAGGAATCATGGTGCAGGAGGTCAAGCCCGGGTTCGAGAGCAGCAAGGACCGAATGCTACCTACCATCAATAGGTCACAACAGCGTAGCCTGAAGGTCGACACACCAAAAACTCTCCCACCCTTGCACTTTACTCGCGTTGGCCCGAAGTTCCCTGAAGGCTCATCATTCACACCGCCAGCAGAGAATGACACAGTCTATGCCACTACGATGCAAGAGTACTACATCTGGCTCTTCATCAGATACATCGGAAGCTGTGGCCTGCAACCTGTGCCTGGGCTAGGGGGTTTCACCTCTGCAACTGGTTCTCCCCCACCCAGCAAATCAACAGTCGACTACTGCACGCCTATCCACCAACCGATCACAGACAACGCAGTTGTTCGTGAGCTACTGAAGCGTTCCGAGGCAGCAACTGCTGAGGTGGGTCAGAGATGGGTCCTGAATACATTTGATCTGGGTGTCTGCATGAAAGCCCTTCCCATCATCTGGCGCTGGCCAAATGAATTTGCTAGTCATGTAGTAACGATTGGACCCTTCCACACATCCATGAACTACATCGGGATGCTCACTGGACACAAGATGCGTGGTTCTGGATATGCAGAGATTCTCTTTGAGGCACAACTAGTAACAAGTGGATCTGGCTCGCCTTCCTCCATGCCAGTCTGCCCTGAAGCCGCACATCCAGCGTGTGAACCACCGCGTAGCATTGTACAAAAGAGCCGATCAACCTATCATCGAAAAGCCAAAACCTTATGAGGAGCAAGGATGGATAAGGACTGATGAAGGACTGTTGAAACCAATGTGGTCCAGTGGTCCCATCCTACCAACCTCACTGGTGGATCTTCTGAACACAGGAGAGCACGAAGAGGAGGAGGAAGAGGAAGGAGAAGAAGAGTTTGACTCTGACGATTTCGATGAAAATGATGATGACTGACTCAGTGTAGAATCACTAATGCTAATGATGTTTATCTAAAACAAGCAAGAGAAGAGTGGTCACATTGAGTGCTAGGACTATTTTGACAGTTGTAATATTTAGAAAAATAAAACTTTGTGTTAACGTCTGTGTAGACGGACCTTAATATGAGTCTATTATTTCGTAAAACTGTGATTATTTTGTAAATAAAGCACTAATTAGCATACTAGTATACCATAGACACATGTAATCATGTTATGAATAGTTCTATCATGATCTATGCCCTTCAAAACATGGGTCTAGACACCTTCATTTTTCAATTATCTGCAATATTGGCTGAGATATGTCAAAAATCGTTTTTTTGATAATGGCAGCAGTAATTTGCATAAAAATGGTATGTGGGACATTTTTTCAGCTTGGGGCCATAGCTAGTCATTTTCTACACATTTTTTCCAATCTAGAAACACTGATTAGAAGTATATCTCCGGGGGGTGCAGGGGGACCTAGTCTTCCTACTAGACTAGTAATTCTAATGGGTTCTAAGGGTAATTATAAGGAGTTATAAAGTGTAATTCAAAATAAACCCACTTCCTTTGAACAACAACAACAACAACATGCATTTTAAGGCCATTTTCCCTGCAAGAGCGGGGGTTAGCCTTGCGGTCCCCATGACAATCTTCTCCATTTTGCCCTATTTTCTGCATCTCTCCTTGTTAACCCCCTTGCCCGCATTTCTTCTTCCACCATCTTTAGCCAAGTCTTTCTCGGTCTTCCCCGTCCTCTACTTCCTTCTACATTCATTTCCATCACTCTTCTCAAGCAGTCACTTTCATCCTTCCTCAACACATGACCAAACCATCTCAACCTGTTCCTCTTCACAGCATCAATCACAGGCTCTATTCCCATCATCTTTCGCAATTCATCATTTGTCTTCCTCTCTCTCTCAACGATACTCCGCACATCCACCGAACCATTCGCATTTCCACCCTTTCCAGCCTTCGTTGCTGCTCTACATTCATGACCCATGTCTCGCTCCCATAAATCATAACACTTCTCACACATGCAGCATACACCTTTCCCTTCAGCTTCAACGACACTCCCCTCCTCGTCAGCACGCCACTCAGTTCCCGAAACTTCGTCCATGCACATCTCACTCGAGCAACCGTTGCCGAGTCTGATCCACCTTCTCCATTCAGCATGTCTCCGAGGTAGCAAAATGTTTTCACACCTTCCAGCTTCACGCCGCCTCCAAGATCCAACTCAACATTTCCTCCATCTGCAGCTCCCTCTGTGCACACCTTACATTTGAATGTAGCTGCCACACTGGTTAATGACCCTCTCAGACCACTACATTTTTGATGAACCCACTCAGCGCACATTGTACATTGAATGGAGTTCACTCCGACACCCTTCCTGCACACAGCACAGGGCCACTTCCCAGTTCTTTCCACCCCACCACATGCTTTACCACTTGCCATCACCTTCGTCTTTCCTATATTCACCTTCAGACCTTTTGTCTCCATACATTCCTTCCACTTGTTCATCTTTTCCTTCAGTCCATCCATACTTTCTGCAATCAACACCAGATCATCTGCATACAACAACTCCCACGGTAAACCCTCCTTTACGTTCTGAGTCAGCACCTCCATCACAGCTGCAAATAGTAGTGGACTTAGTACCGACCCCTGATGCACTCCCACCTTCACCTCAAACTCACCACTGTTCCCGTCCTTCGTCCTTACAGCTGTGCGCGCTCTTTTGTACATTGCCATCACAACTCTGATCAACCTTTCCTCCACTTCTAACTTCCTCAATGCCCATGTCAATACTTCGCGTGGAACCCTATCGAATGCTTTCTCCAGATCAACAAACCCAAGAAACAACGTCTTCCTCTTCTCCATGTACTTCTCCTGCAACTGCCTCACAATAAAGAGCGCGTCTGTCGTTCCTGTTCCTGGCATAAATCCAAACTGCATTTCGTCGATCTTCACCTTATTCCTTATCCTCCTCTCCAACACCCTTTCCAATACCTTCATTCCATGCTCCAATAACTTTATCGCTCGGTACGAGCCACACTCCACACTTCCTTTGAACATGAGTGCGATTTTTATTGTCTACGTGCCTATCTGGGAGTCAAAAACAATCATTCCAAACAGGAAACGTACTGTTTTCAGGGACTCAAAGGACACAAAAAACAGGCACAAAGCACTAGTTTTCTAACGTGTTAAATAAGAGGTGAGGTGCTTTACCATTGAGTGAAAGGGCCACAAAAGAGGTTGGGTGTATAAAAGGCTGTGAACGTCTCAAAACAGTTTTTTTCTACAGCTTTTAAAACCTTTATTTTATTTCAACTGAATTATATACTTGAACATTAGAACACAAATCGCCTTGTTGGCACTTACAAATATTTCCAGTTTAGCAATACTTGGACAAAAACATTACACCATCTTGGCCAATCAAATTTACCACTCGTACTCTCAGCGGTGGGGAATATTGAGATTCAGACAAAATCATGGGCCTATGGAAAAATAGATCGTGCTTGGAAATGCAAAGCAAGAATTGAAAAGACCTCTCCAAAGTCTTTTTCTCAAGACTAGATTACCAATCATTATCTCTGCCACCAAAGGTGGAAGGGGTTATATGTTTTCACCACTGTCTGTCTGTCTGTCTGTGAACAAGGTATCTCAAAAAAGGTGTGGACGCATTTGGACTATATTTGGTGGAAAGGTTGAATAGGTGACAGACGAAATGATTAGATTTTGGTGAATATCTGGATCTGGATCTGAAAATTTTTGAAGTGATTCTTCACCATTGAGAGACAGGACAAAAAACGATATATAGCACAATGTCTCAAAGTTGTGGACAGATTTGTACGAAACTTGGTGGACAGGTGGGTTGTGTGATGAGGACAAATCGATTCGATTTTGGTGAACATCCGAATACGGATCCGTATAAAATAACTATTTAATTATTTTAAGTGATTCTTCACCATTGACTGAAAGGGCCAAAAACGATATGTAGCATAATATTTCCAAAAGTTGTGAATGACTGATGACAAAACTTATTGGACGAGTTGGTAAGGTGACGAGAACAAGCCGATTAGATTTTGGTTCATGTTGGATCCAGATCTGACCTATCAGTGGGATACAAAAGGTAAACTGTTCAGCCTGGTAGAGGTTTGCGATCTACTGAGTGCTATTCTAGTTTATTTTGTTGCCATCCCACCAAACAATCCCCCTTATCTATCTATCTCTATGTCTCTCTCTCTCTATCTCTATGAATAACTTACTATACTCCGCTTTTCTCATTTTAATTTCTCAACTTGGAGCCCGCTTCTTCACCCCTGTTCATGGAGAGTATAAATAGATGGCCCCCAATTACAGCAAATCAGAACAGAGATGCCACACTGCTTGTATTGCACTAAATCACAAGCAAAATTGGAAATGGTGCCTGCACATGTATCCTCGTCCACATGTTGCACATGGCCAAATCATGAGCTGTGGAACAAAAATCATTAAAAGCTACAGCACTAGCTTCAAGTGCAAATTGTGGATAGATCAGCGTGCAATGCACCAATTTGTTTGATGACATAATGCAAGACGCAATATTAGAGTGTGCAAGAGAGACGGATCTGGGGGCTTTTTAGGGGGGAGGTTTTGTATACATAGTCAAGGTCATGAAAGAGCTAGTACACTGAACAGATCAGGATGTAACAGGACAGAAGAAACAGTCGAGAGAGAGAGAGGAGAGAGAGAGGAGAGAGAGGAGAGAGAGAGGAGAGAGAGAGGAGAGAGAGAGGAGAGAGAGAGAGGGAGAGAGAGGGGGGGGGGGGGGGTGGGACACCATCACCGGAATTGAAGGACAAGACAGAGGGAGACTTGAACAAACAATGGGTGTGGGGTGGAATGGAGGGGGGGGGGGGGCAGGAAAGGATCATGGTTTTGGATTGAGGCTAATCGGAGATGGTGGTGAACAGCAATCTGAAAGATATGGAGGGAAGAACAAGTTTGAAGAGAGTGTGGAAGTTGGTTCTACAGGCAGGAAAAAAAGGAACGAATGAGTGGCAGTGATTCTGGATTTATGTAATCTAACCAGAAGGGGGTTAATGGTGGACCGTGTGCACATTGTGGAAACCTGGAGGAGTATGGAGGACAAAACATGGAATGAACAGAGGGTGCAAGACCAGAAAGAAGGCAGTACAAGAGAGACCACCGACCTGTTTGTGATGGCGAAGTGATAAGCCCATAGACTCAGCTTCAGCACGTGAGATTCCAATAATCTTGAAGGCCTTGGTTTCCACAGCATCAAGCTCAGAAAGATGTGAGGTAAAGGAACCAGCCCAGAAGGGAAAGCAGTACTCCATCAAGCTGCGAATGAAGGCCTTGTAGGTGGATATGAGTTCAGGTGTGCCAAGAAAGGACTTTGAACAACGGAGGGTGCACAGTCGGTGACTAGCTTTGGAGGCCAACTTTGAAATGTGGTTTCCCCAAAAAAGATTACGGCTGATAGTAAGAGCCAGGAGTTTTAAATGAGTGAAATTCTTCAAGAGGATTGTTCAGAAAGTAGATGGGAGGGGGGGAAGGGGGATTGTCAGACGCTCCTTTTGCAGAGAGATAGTGATATGGGAGATTTGTCAGGATTGAAAGACATATCCCAAGTGTTTGACTGGTTGTTTGAAAGATGGAAGCCAAATAGTTCAATCTTGGTTTCATCAGACCACAGAATCTTGTTTCTCACAGTCTGAGAGTCCTTAGGTGCTTTTTTGCAAACTCCAAGCGGGCTTTCATGTGTCTTTCACTGAGGAGAGGCTTCCGTCTGACCACTCTGCCATAAAGCCCAGATCGGTGGAGTGTTGCAGTGATGGTTGTCTTTCTGGAAGTTTCTCCCATCTCCACACAGGATCTATGGAGCTCAGCCAGAGTGACCATCGGGTTCTTGGTCACCTCTCGTACCAAGGCTCATCTCCCACAAATGCTCAGTTTGGCAGGGCGGTGAGCTCTAGGAAGAGTCCTGGTTGTTCCAAACTTTTTCCATTTAAGAATTATGGAGGCCATTGTGCTCTTGGGAACCTTCAATATAGCAGAATTTTTTTTGTAGGCTTCCCCAGATCAGTTCCACGACACAATCCTGTCTGTGAGCTCTGCAGGCAGTTCCTTCGACCTCGTGGCTTGGTTTTTGCTCTGATATGCATTGTCAGCTGGGAGACCTTATATAGACAGGTGTGTGCCTTTCCAAATCATGTCCAATCAATTGAATTTACCACAGGTGGACTCCAATCAAGGTGTAGAAACATCTCAAAGATGATCAAGAGAAAGGGAGGCACCTGAGCTAAATTTCAAGTGTCATAGGAAAGGGTATGAATACTTATGTCAATGTGATATTTCAGTTTTTTCTTTTTAATAAATTTGCAAAACTTTCTAAAATCCTGTTTTATCTTTGTCATTATGGGCTATTGAGTGTAGATTGATGAGGGAAAAAATGAATTTAAACGATTTCAGCATAAGGCTGCAACATAACAAAATGTGAAAAAAGTGAAGGGGTCTGAATACTTTCTGAATGCACTGTAGTTGAAGCAACTGTTGAGAGGAGAATAATCTTCGACATCTGAGCAGGACTCCTACTTTCTTTGAGGCAGACATAGATATTTGTGTAATGTGTGGATTCAAAGATAAATTTCATGTTAAGGTAATACCTAGTAGGTTTATTGAATCACATGGTAAATTGTGGAGCTTTCAAAGGAGATTGGAGAGTTGAGAGGAGTTTTAGAGAGAGATATGGGAAGAAATTGAGTTTCAGAAACATTAAACGTAACCAGATTACATTTGCCCCACTGGGAAATCTTGTCCAAATCCGAATTTAAAGAGGTGCCTGTGATCAAACGAGATGCAGTACAAGTGAGGGAAGATGAGGCAGATGGGGAAAAAAAATGGAGGAATGTAATGTCGAGTCATCAGCATACGAGTGCATTTTGTTATTTGTCGAAGAAAGGTCATTGATAAAAAGAAGGAAGAGTGTTGGAGACAGGACGGAACCCTGAGGGACACCGCTGTTGATATGGAAGGAGGAAGATGTTGAACCATTAACAATTAGAGATAGAGCGGTCGGAGAGAAAGATTAATACGAGAGAGAAGAGTGAAAGAGGAAAGCCGAAAGAGAGAAGCTTGGATATCAGACCCCGATGCCAAACTCTGTCAAAATCTTTTGAGATATCAAGGCCTACAACAAAGGATTCCCCAAAGTCTCTCAGAGAAGAGCCCCAGATATTTGTAATTTGTAAAGAAAGGATATCACCGGTAGATCTTGCCTTGCGAAAGCCATATTGATGGTCAGATACAAGACTGTGTGATTCAAGATGTTTGAGGAAATGGGAATTGAGAAGACATTTAAAGACTTTGGAAACATTACAAGTCAGAGCAATAGGACGGTAGTTGGAAGGGTTTGAACAATCACCCTTCTTTAAAAATAATCTGTGCTAAGGCATGTTTCCAGTAAAGAGGAAAAGTTTGGGTTTTTTTTTAACAAAAACGAAACAAACGAGCAAGCACAGGAGCAACTTCTGAAGCACACGAATGCCATCTTTTTTGTATGCATTGCTTGGGTCCAGAGAGGAGTACTTTTTGACTTTTTGAAAAAATGTTGCCACATTTGGGCTAGAGCACCATCTCGCTACTCCTCTTCACTTGGTAGGCTCCAGAAACGCATAGTCAACCTGGTTGGTGCAGAGATGGGTTCAACTCTTCACCGCTCTCTCATCATAGGTCAGGATGAGGATGAATGAGTCAAAAGAAGGATGGATGAGTCGAAGGCGAGATGGATGAGGTGAAGGAGGGATGGATGAGGTGAAGGAGGGATGGATGAGTTGAAGGGGGGATGGTAGCACACTTACCTTCAAGCTGTCCAATCCAGGTTTGATTCCTCACCAGACTATAAATTGTCCTGTTGGTGATTCACAGGCAGTGTGATGCATTACAGGTTGCTCCGACCCTCAGACAGACATTAAGCTGAGTGTCCCGTCTCAGCAGATGGATCATTAGCTCACCGGACTAAAGTCCAGGTGAGCTAAACACGATGCACACTGCCAAGGAATCCATCTTTCATTTGATCGATCAAAATAAATCCAAGTTCATTGTGGAACCTAAGCTTACTCAGAACCCACATTCCAAAGTTCATTCTGAAAGCCGTCAACAGATTTGACAAAAGGAAAACAAGGTACCTAGGTCATTCACGAATGTTCACTGATCTATCTTGTAATTTCATTGATAAGCCAACCTACCTTCTATCAATAGTGCTTGGAACTGGTGCGACTTTGGCGCTTCGAATTCTCGTTGGCCCTCGTCACCAATTTCATCCATTTTTCGGCAAATTCCACTTTGTCCCAACTTTTTTGGTTAAATTCCTTTAGGTTGTCGTCTCCCCGGTCCTCCACGTGAATATATCCCATATTTCACGAATTTTAATTCCTTTTAAAGACAAAAAAATAGTAAAACATTGACAAATGGTGATATCGAAAGCGAAACCATAACCGCATGCCTGGACGGCGATCCACGATGCTGATTGGCTGAGAATGTGCAATTATGTGATGTGGTGATCGCATCACTCCAAATGTCGTGTGTGGTCGGTACATGCCCCGAATTCAAACAGATCCACAGATCGGGCTTGTGGAAAAGTTCCCGAGATGGTATAGTTTGTGTGGAAGTTGTGTTTTCAGTTGAGAATGACCAATTTAATGCTCCACATTAATTATATTGTTACGTTGGCCGGAGCGGAATCCCGCTCCCGACACCGCTGTGTTACGGTTCGGGTTTACGAGGGGGTTAACCTCCGTTCCTTCCTGAACTTACCGGATCTGCGGCTGCCGCGCACGAATAACTTCATGCTTAGCAGGTTGCGAATCAGTAACTATGAACGCCGATTGGTCCGTCACGCAATAGCTTACCTGGACCACGTGACGGCCCCAATCGGGGAACATACCGTACGTACCCTCCGGCGGTTTCCTTTGTTCCTAGATGGAAATTTAGACGGCCGGGCGAAAACCGTTGGTAACCGCCCGAGGGATGCTAATGCCGTTATGGTCGATGTTAAGCTGGATACGAACAATGGCGGATCAATGGAGAAGAGACATTCATGGACAGATAGAAAAGGAAAACGTTTTGACGATTTGATTTATTACAGATATTTACAATGTAATTATTTCAATAGCAAAGAAAAAGGGATGAGAAGCAGAAACTTAGCTTATTCTACGCCTTATGACGATAAACATCACATGGGCCCAGCACACTTTCATGGGAAGGGGAACGAACAACTAATGTAGGGAACCTGATAGCATAAAGGCTACGATGCTCCGGATACCTCTCCTCGCGGCGCCAACCGTCCGTTGGCGCCACTGAGAAACACGAGCAGGTAACGATGATCCCAACACGGACAGGCAGAGTGAGGTCGATCATCAGCACGGCAGAGTGACCCAGGCCAAGAGAAGAGCACACGTGCCAGGCCAACAGTCCAGGCCCCAAGAGCGGAGCACACGTGCCCAGCGAACCCAGCATAGTCAGACAGGCCCAAAGCCGACAAAGAGACAGGCTCAGAGTGTAGCAATATTGCAGACACGTGGTGAGGGCACAAGAGACATGCCCAGAGTGGAATAATGCAGGTGTAGAGGCCTGGATAGGGAGACCAGCCAAGAGCACAAAGTGTCCATGTGCTGAGTGGGCGAGAGAGACAGGGCAGAGAGCAAAGTGTCCACGTGCTGAGTGGGACAAGAGAGAGAATCAATGTAGGCACGTGTTAGGTCCACAATGTCCAAGAACCAAGAGCCAGCACAATTGCAACCAAGAGCCGGGACCAAGAGAGCAAATGAACCGTGACCACTTGTGATGCCAGCCACGAACCAAGAGATTCAAAATCGTGTCCAAAATCCCTTTGTTCACCCTCCAAGGGGAAGGGGGAAATTTGGAGGTCTCCTGGCCCGTTACTTGGATTGGTGGAGCCCGTTACTCCGCCCACAAGTCCCCCACAGTAACTTTCATCCTGATTGGTGGGTTTCTGAAACTGGACACCATGGTGTGCCTTGGAGCCTGGTGCATTGCCTGGTAAATTATCCCTTATGAATGGGGGACCTATCTTTCCTTTCCCCAACGCATAAAGACATACTAACCCGAAATAAGGGGAAGGGGCTAAGATAATAGTCTGCTATGAAAAAATTATTGTCGTTTGACTACCCTGAAGTGAACACCGCAGGGCGACACGGATGACCAAACGAGCTTTAACTCCGAGGAGTTCAGTGAAAAATGGCGGTCCTTCGTTATACGCGCGGGGGGGGGGGGGGGGGGGGAGGAGGGAGTGGGGGAAGAGCCGCAAGCGCTTACCTGCAGGGGCCTACCGGCCGTCTTCACCGCACCTGTGATGATTAATTCAAAATCGACACAGGATTTAACTGTACAAAAATACAGGCTTTATCTATCTATAATTCCATTAATCTCTGTGTGTATGTGTGTTTGTATGTGTGTATGTGTGTATGTGTGTATGTGTGTATGTGTGTATGTGTGTATGTGTGTATGTTTGTCTGTGACCGCTGTTTCTCGACAACTACCGGTCCGATATACTTGAAACTTGCCAGGTATATTGCTGGGGACCCGAGGATGTGCCTTTTCAAGGTTTGAAATTAATCGGACAAGTAGTTACCGAGCTATGGCGATTTAGCCGTTCGCCGTTCGCTTTGGCGTTGCGAATGGACCAAACCATTTCATCTAAATAGAGGGGGGGGGTTCTGTGGTCGTTGCGAATGGACCAAACCATTCATGTAAATAGAGGGGGGGGGGGTTCTGTGGTCGTTACTGCCACGTGGTTTCAAAGTTTTTTTTTGTTGTTGTTGTTTGCACGCATGTTTTTTTGCACCCACGTACGGGCACGCCCTAGGATGTTTACACACACACACCCCTACACAAATTTTTTTTTTTTTTTTTTTTTTGGCAAGGAACGGGCACCCACGTACGGGCACGTCCTAGTCTATCTATAATTCCAGTAATCTCTGTGTGTCTGTGTGTGTGTCTGTGTGTTTGTCTGTGACCGCTGTTTCGCGACAACTACCGGTCCGATATACTTGCAACTTGCCAGGTATATTGCTGGGGACCCGAGGATGTGCCTTTTCAAGGTTTCATATTAATCGGACAAGTAGTTACCGAGCTATGGCGATTTCTTTACCAAACTCCGCAAGCCGTTCGCTTTGGACCAAACCATTGCATGTAAATAGAGGGGGGGGATTGTCACCGTACTCGCAAGCCGTTCGCTTTGGACCAAACCATTTCATGTAAATAGAGGGGGGGATTGTCACCGTACTCGCAAGCCGTTCGCTTTGGACCAAACCATTTCATGTAAATAGAGGGGGGGGATTGTCACCGTACTCGCAAGCCGTTCGCTTTGGACCAAACCATTTCATGTAAATAGAGGGGGGGGGATATAATTTTAGATATATATATAGTACGAGCATGCCCTAGTTAAAGAAATGCCGGTAACAAAAAATGCACGATAAAAATGATGATTCCGAAATGGGACGTCCCCACACAGACCCGTAAACAGACAAAGGGGAAAAATAACTGGAAAATAAATATGTGTGTGTGGTTCTCAACTAGGCACTTAACTCTGAGCGTCTCTTGAACCTCGTTAGGAATCGTCCCGGATCATCACAGGCCTCCACGTCCTTGCATGGGAACCACAGGCTGCGACGTCTGCGTGTCCGCTCCTATCAGCTAGTGCCACCTCATCGCTCTTGGTGTCCTGACCAATCGCTGCTCTTCGGGGCACGGCCTCTCGAACCTGCCTGCTTGATGTGGTGATGTGGCTGCTGGCAGCGCCAGCGGTATTGTTCAATGTCTTGTTCTGGTCACTTTTATTTAGCATCATTAATGCGCGATTTCTTAGCTTGTGTGTGTGCTGCTCGTGTCATAAGGAACAGAGGAAAAATAACAGAGGCCATTACATACAGGGGATTAATTACCCATTATCCCGAACTAATTAACATAACCCCACCTCTCTCATGGGGACACTTATACGTGCTTACACGACATCCGGTCTAAACAAATTTCCTACTTTGATAGATGGGGTTTCTTCTTCTTCTTCTTCACAAAGGTCAGAGCACACTACCTATACAATTCTACCTGGCTCTAAGGTAATCACTGTCTACTCTCCTCCCCCCCCCCCCCACCCCCCCCACAAACAAAACAATATTCTAAGGGACCTGTATGGTGGTTGCCACTACTTTTTAGAGTTTTCCCAAAACCGAAACAATATTTTAGTTTGCAAGTGCTGAACGTTTTCAAAGGGATAGATTACGGTGGATCTGTGCTGCCTATAACAGCCTGCGTTTGAATCTCAGCCTGGTTACAAACTGCCATCTTAATCACCCACATGGGGAGAAGGGGGGCGGGGGCGGGGAATGAGGGAGCGGTAGGGGCCCATTTTGTGCCCATGACCTGACCCTGGGCACCCCCAGCACGTATGCCAACATCTGGTGGAGATTCGCGAAACCGTTTTCCATTCTATAAGGTTCGTACATACAATTTACGAATTTCAGCACGATATTCACCACGTACGGCGAAAATTCAGAACATTTAGTTACATGACGTACATTGTGCGATTCTTACGTCATCCAGAACATTCAACGTGTGAAACTACCTCAGGCCGTTCGGGTCAGTATTGCACACACATAGTTAAAAACCAATCAGATTGAAGGAAGAATATTTTTAAAATGTAGTATTTGAAGAACGAACCTGAATCCTCAGGAAATTCCACTTTAATTGAGAGAACCCTCAAGCATCGCGTTGACGGAAGGCAATAGCTCGTCCGCACAGGAACTTCCGCTCGTTTGTTCCCGCAATCACCTCAAGGAAAAAATATTGGACAATTATTTTTATTTATTTTTTTGCTCACTTGCTTTGAGAAAGCCAAACAAGTAGTAGTTTGATAGTCGCGATGATAATGACATGTTCTTTCGCTGAACCGATCACTATCGAGACATGATTGGTTCACAGCCTTGTCAATCATCATTCATGACGAACACCGAAGCCTCACTTGTAACTAGAGTGGAAACCCTTTAGCTCCTCAAAATGTATGGATTTTATAAATCACAAAACATGTGTTGTTATATTTCAACCGGTTATCCGCTTATCGAAAGACTTGAAGTTCACTGACATATACCACATTGGTTCTTCTTCTTCCTCCATCCTGTATTCCGCTTCTTCACGTGGAACCATTTCCGTCGGAGGGCCACGTATTTTCCCGCAGGCGCGCGATTCTATTGGTTAATCTAAGCGACAACATTTCCGCATTCCGCTCCTATTCGCGTATTGTACCTCTGAGGTAATGCTGTTGATCGATCTGAGTGAAATTATTTATTTTTACCGAGTTTACACCTTTAGTCTTGGTCACTCTTGGTGCTGACGCATCACAGTTAAACATTTTGCTGGTAAACAAAGTATTTGATTCATGAATAAAAAAAATCCACACAGAATTTAACTTCAACATCACGTGGCAATGATTTTAACGATAACAAGCTGAACTAGAAGGGCACTCAGTAGAGAGCATCCCTCCACCTGACCTGGTTGTCCATATCACTCAATGGTGAAGAATCGCTTAGAAAATTCTACTAGCCGGATCCGGATCTTCACCAAAATTGAATCGATTCCTCCTTGTCACACACACAACCTGTCCACCAAGTTTCGTCCAAATCCATCCATAACCTTTTGAGATATCCTGCTATGTATCGTTTTCGGCCCCATCTCCCGATGGTGAAGAATCACTTTAAAAATTATCCTATCCAGATCCGGAATCTTCACCAAAAATCTAATCAATTCATCCTTGCCATATACCCAACCTGTCCAGTGTCCACCAAGTTTCGTCCGAATCCATAATCTTTTGAGATATTGTGCTCACAGACAGACAAATGGCTGAGAAACCTCATGGCGGGCATCACCGTGCCTTTGCCTTTGACGGATTCTTCGGAATATTGTGAGAAGTATGATGGTGCTGTTTCGGGTGTTACTCCCGTGGTTGATACTACTACTACTAATACTGTTGCTGGTGCTGTGAAGTGTGACGTCTGCCAGGGCTGTTATTACGATTGTGGGTTTTGCTGATGCCAACTGGGAGGAAGGTGATTCGCTGCTTTCAGAACACACGGAAGATGATGAAATGTTGAAGGAACAAGCCGCATGTGTTATGGATCTCTAGCTCTGTTCTTGGATTCGGTGGCAGAACCAGCCTCATTTTCTGTCGGTGGGTCTGTGCTTCCCCCATCGTTTCCTTTAAAAGCTGATGCTGGTGTTTCGCCAGCTTCTGCACATCCTTTGGGGTGTGATTCGGTCCAGTCAGATGTTCTGGAGAGGCGGTCTGTGGTCGATACTGCACTCACTCCGGGTTTGGAAGGTTGACAACGCTCCATTGAGTTTTGGTTGACCCAATGCTCCAGGCACGAGTTGACATTCGGCCTACAAGCAAATGATGCATCGGCACTAGCACGTCTATTCGGCCTGCGTGGTAACCAGGAGCAGGGAGTATCTCGTCAAGCCATTCCTAAAAGTACACCTGCGTTCACTGCAAGTGTACCGAACCAACGTGGGAGGAATGTGGCCGCGGCCATTATCATTGTAGTCACATGATCATCAATCTGTGAGATCATGAAAAACCAAGGTATTATCACATGGTTGATTCATTTTGTAAGGTGTGAGGCCCAGTAGTGAATGTGTTGGATGGCATCAAGATGGGGGCAAGACCTGTCACGGTGTATTTGGAAGTTTACGAAGAAATTCTCGCAAATTAAGAAATGCGTGAATTTCTTCGGAGTTTTGCAAGTGGAGGAGACTCCCCTACTGCCAAAGGCCCATCAGATGGGGGGCTGGGGTAATTTAGTGACTGTGAAGCTACAACTTCAGGTGCTGTTTTACTTGTTCCACTTAACGTCTCGCAAGCTACTCCAGACATGGGGGTCTAAATCTGAGGCTGAACCCAACCAGCATCTGGGCATTCCAGGTGCCCTTAAGAGTTGTAGGTCCTTTGGGATCAGGTGTTCTGATTGAGGGTGATGGAGAGAAAGGGGAAAGGTTATAAGGACAATATGGAGAGTAGCAAGATCGGGCACAGGGGTTCCATTACTAAGAGTGATGCAGTTGGAGAGGAAGGTTGTAAAGCCAGTACTTCAGCGCTGGTGGTGTCACAAATATGAAAGAGAGTGAAATCTCAAAGGATGTTGAGGGAGTGTGGACTGGGGTAGTACACAGAGCATGGGTGCTCCATGCGAAGGGAATATGGAGGCAGGGTTGGAGAGGGACGGAAGATCCAAAAAGGTTGTTGTCTTTCAACATGTGAAGTGGAAAATAAATAGGTGAGGGAAAGGATGGGGAAAAACAAGGCGACAGTAAGAAATTGAGAGACTGAATAGTGCTTCGGACGACGCACTTGAAGATGTTGTCAGTTAATGTTCGGAGCATTCTTCATCCAGATAGGAGGGATGCGATTTCCAAGGAAATCAATGCGTCCGCTTTTGATGTAGCCTTTCTGCAGGAGTGCTTTTTACCAGCTCGGATGAGTTATCCATCTCGTACTAAAGCTTGGTTGGGACATTCCCATTTTTCCTGGAGTAATGAAAATCAGGCTGATGGCGTTAACATTCTCTTTTCTAATAAGCTGCCATGGATTATTAAACAAACCCTTGAGCTATTACCAGGTAGAATACGTGTGGTTGATGTTGACCTGTTTGATCTAAGGTTTTGTCTACGAGTGTATTTGGGCAACGTAGTGATTTGTCCATATAGGGGATGTAAGGTTCCAGAATCTGTTACTCATTATATGTGGTCATGCAAATTTACTCAGAGGGCATGGGGATTGCTTGTTCACCTGAAATTTAGTGTTCCTCTGACATGCTATTGTTGCACTTGGGGTGTAGGTCAGTTCCCTTTTCTCCTAAGGTGTTTTTTTGGAAGATCCTTTAGTGCGACAAAAATGGTTCTGGGGAAGTGCAGATGTCTGGCGGTGTTCGAGAAGGGACCCGCCGTTGTTCAGAGTGAAATTGCCATGTGTCTTAGACCTTTGGCAAGAACTTCGTCCAAGGAGAAGGCCTTGTGGAGGGCATTGTTTCCGAAGAGGACGCAGTTATTGTCTTTGTGTCTTGTATTGTCTTTGGTCAGATGGATAATAATGCCTTGATATTTTTCAGTTTTCCCGAGTGCTGGTATAAATTGTAAAGTTGTGGATACACGCGAATACTCATCTTTGTACTTTATTTGATGTAAATGATGGGTTCATTTGTCCCTTTCTTTTATTGACTAATTTCCGTTTGTTATTCTTTTATTTCTGCCAATGGTGATTGTGTGTATTCTCGATGCATTTTTCTCGTCATACTTTCCTTTTCCAGGATATATTGCTGTATTAATTGATACAAGATTTGTTTGTTTTATCGAATTTTAATAAATCAATATCTCTGTCCTCAGCCAACTCTCTCCAGTCTCCAATGACCCGCACCTCACGGATATCCCTTTTCACACCATCATCATGATGAGGGCCGACCATCATGATGGCATAAAGAATGAAAGATTAAGCGTTCTGGATTTGTTTGTGCTCGGTCGATTTGATGTCATCTATTCGTGTCAGTTGTTCTTAGCATTGATTGCAGCACTCACTCCTGTGTATTTTTTTTCATACTCATTCTATTCACTATTTTGATCCTGTGTCTCTGGCTTGGATAGGTCTTGGCCCACCCATTTGTTTGCTTTGCAACTATTTTTTCAAACTCACTTGTCGTGCCTCTTCATGTCCCATTATTCACCACCCTCGCTTTAGTTATTTCCTTCTCTTTTATAAAAAAAAATTGAAACCGACAAAAAACTGTACATCTGTTGTGTCCTGTTATTTTATTGACTAGCAACGGTACCCACCCTACGGGCGGGGCTTCAATTGGGAGGCCCAAATGAAGAGGCAAAATATCAGAAATTGAAGGCTTTTTTTAATTTTAAACGATTTATATCAACATCCGTTAAATCATATCACACGCAAATCATCAAAATCTAAACAGTATTTGTAGAATTTCAATAAAAGCCACATCACTGTTCATATCGGTAAATATTATTCCGTGTTTGGAAAAACTGGAAAATTGGAAATTGGGAAAAAAAAATTGGAAAAACACTATAGCCTATTTTACTCCAGGGGGTCCCAGGATTACCCACCCAAAATTTCGTAGCGATAGGTTCAGCCGTTTTTGCGGTACTTGGGAACAGACAGACAGACATTTGGTGAATATTGTTACGAATTTGGGTAGTGATATATGTAGAGCAGAGTAGATCTTAGTCGGTAACATGCTTGGAGATGTCGCGGTAAGGAACACTTCCTGTAATGTCATGTGTAGGCGTTTTGTCGGCTAAGATGTATGATTGTGAATCTACCAGGAGATTCGTGTGTTAAGTAGTGTAGGGAATAATGAGTAGAGCCCTTGTATGTCTCACCTGGTAATCTAACCTTTGTCCCTTATGGCACCACAGACCACATAGACACTTGGTTAGGATCCCCTAGTACAACATTAATGACGCCCTTCCCCCCTGACATGACTTAGGAAGAAATCAGGTCAGAACACCGCCACACGGCCGCCACCATTTGCACCTCCGAGAGGCCTATCCGCCTCGCATAGCACGTGCTATAACACAAGGAGCAGGAGCGGGAGTGAGAGTGACGCAGTGGGCGTGCCGGCGAATCGGTGGAGGCTCTGATTGGTTGGGAGTGCGCCAAAAGCTGATGTCATCGGCCAGAGATATTGACAGCGCCGGACGCCATTTCGAGCAGTTAGTTGCCGGATACCATTTCGAGCGGTGGAGTTGAGACGCGACAGGATGGTGTGCAGCAGTTCATTCCTGGCCCTGGCAGTTCAGTTGGGAGTTCCATCCCTGAGTAGGGTTGAGCAGGAGGAATTCGTGTGCACAAGAGTTGAGTGGAGTTGTCAAGCATTACAGTCCCGGTGCGATCCTGACAGAGTTGAGCGCCGAACGCCATTAAGCGAGAGTCGAGTTGAGAAGCGAGTTGGAAGAACGAGACGTGCAGTCACACCTGCGTTCTCTCCGTTCCTGTCTTTTCATGCTTCGCGTTGGGATCGACCTCGTGTGGAGCCGCTGGCCTGCGCTGGGTGCTTTGGAGCTTGGTGCATGGACCTCGTGGGCGGTGAGAGGATCGGACCTTGTAGCGAGGCCTCGTGGGTACATCGGGGCCGAACAGAGCCGTGGTGGACGGCAAACAAGACAGGACGACGGACAGATAAGCTCACACCACATTTCACGATTTGACATAACGTGTTCTTTTTATTAATTCACATCCCCTGTTTGTATTTGATATCTGTGTGTGTGGGATCCCAATTTAGTACCTTATTTTATTACCGGCGCATGCTTTTACTGTCTTTGCTTTTCCTGAATAAACCCTTATATTATTTTTGTACATATATCTGAACGCAGTTTACCAGGTGGTTGATTTTAATAGACAAGGCTGCGGGGACTCTCGCCGCTTCCCTCCATTCCGCACGCTTAGGGGCTTTAGGTTTTGGAATCCGCCATTGAGTTTCCACCTCGGAGTTAAAGCCTTCGTGATCGGCAATCCGCAACTCTGGTGTTAATCGGAGTTGCGTGACAACTGGTGTCAGGAGTGAGGGATTCGAACCCGTTGGACAAAAAATTTTGTCCGCGGTGAGACATCGAAACGGTCGGGCATACATTGCACCCCACGTTCGAACGCAAAATTTGTATAGACGAGGCGGAGAAATTTAATAGTCAATTGGGCATATGGAACGCGATATCGCGTCTTCGACAAATTTAAATTGTGGTTTTTTTGGAATTAAAATAAATACGCGTGCAGGAAACGACCTTCTAGTCTGGAGGCATATCCCCAAAAGTGGCCTAGAAAAGGTGGTAGGGGTACACTCATGTTACAAGCTGGCAACAATGTTTTTCTGAAAGCCCAGACCTCTAGGAACCCAAAAAGTCTTGTTGCCAGCTTGGGAAATGGTTTGGACCAGATTTGTGGCCATTTTTCAAAATGGCCGCCTACATTTTTGGTGTTTTCTAATATTTGAGCTCTAGAACTTATATCTGGCTGTCTTAAAGGTCTCTAGGGTTATGACCTTATAACATATAGTCATACAACAATCCTCACCCAAATTGGGGTGCATGGCATATCTATAAGTGGTTTTATTGAAGCAAAAAGGCAAAAATATGCCTGAAAAACGCCTTCATTTTGATTTTTCCAAATCACTAAATTGCATACTGTGAAGTTGTTCTTTGGTCAATTTCTTTCAAAATAGTTTTAAAATTTGCCCAGATCCCTCCTCTTCATTAGCAAATCTTCAGGAATATACCCAAGTTCTCAGAAAATATGTTTTATGCATGATCAGCTACCCCTACCCCCTAAATCACAAAACGTGCCAATTTTCAATATTTCCAGATTCCAACCAATATCATTGTTGTATGACTTTTTCTCATCATGATAGGTCCAAATTAACTTACTCTATGTGATTAGGTGTTAATAAAAATTGAATTTCACACTTTAGTGAAAATCCAAGATGGCTGCCAAATGGCCATAGAATATTTGGTGGCGCGAGACCATAAGACTGCAATTTCATTCAGAGGCACTTCTAAAATGTTCCATTTATACTAAATATATGAGGCACTACTATTCTATAGGTCACATGTATGTGAAAGAGTCTTGATGAGTTGAAGATGTATTATTTTAGAGGGGGACTTTATGTAAAATTTATGTTTTATAACATTTGAATTTCAGGAAAGTAGTGTGGATTTGGAAGTGCCTTGTTTGCGGAGTATATTAGTTCCAACATAGCTGACAAACAAGGCACTTACATAAATGAAGACATAGAAGATTGTAAAATATAAGCTATATTATTTAATGTAAAACAAAAATAAACATACATAACTTGTATACATAATGCAAACATTATTATGTTACACTGATCCAAACAATACAAACGTCAATGCAATGCTTGCACCTTTAAACTAAACAAATATTTGGCACTGAATTAACAAAGTCATACCCAACAAGCTAATCTGGCTATTCATACATAAGTGACAGAATGTGGGATACAGTCATATCATAGACTAGTAATACATTGGTGGAACAGAGCTGAAGCAAGACTAGTTACATTACGTCAAATACAGCCAGCATAGTAACAATATGACATTATGGAATATACTCAAGTTTCCATGCATGTCGTCTAATCACTATCAGAGTCATTGAGGGGGTTCCTGCATAAGTCTGCACATTTGCATGCCAATGTGCACCGCAATCCATTTTTCCTACAGTTGCACCTGCCAGTTAGACATGGACGGGCCTTTGAGGTACATGCACACGTCGCAATTTTGACACATTCTGCTGTGAGCCCTTCCTTGGTCATGAGACGGGGCATCAGCTGGTTGTCCTCAAGGTACCAGCCGGATGTTGTTGGATTGGGGATTCCTGGATTTGGCACATTGGCATGTGGCACATTGGCACATTGGCCACACATTTGCCTCGTGTTCCCTGTCCATGTCTTCTATTAGGGCACTGACCTGGTAGGCCTTGGGCACCAGACGCCTCAGAGCACTGTAGATGGCCTCATCGTCTGCCTGCTGGAAAGCTCTCGAAAGGTCCTCTGATACCTGATTGATTTCTGCATCAATCTGTACTTCATTTTCATTCAGCCAATGTAGGATCTTCTGCCACAGAATTCGCCATAATGCCTCAAACACAAGCTTGTGGGCACGGATTGTGCGGTTCCATTGTTTCCCGTTGAGGATGTTCTGTGCAGTGTTCTCGCCATACACACCACTTTCTACCAGAATGTCCTTCAAGCCGGAATCTGCCATGTACTGTCCAATAACCTTGGTGAAATTCATTTGAATATGGAAACCACCAAGCATCACCACTAGGTTTTTGCATTTGTCTGGTTTGGCCCACTGCAACATCTTGGCTTTACAGTACAGTTGCTCATCAAAGGTAAGTACTGTATACGTTTGCCCTAGTGCAGCAGTCATCCTTTGGCAGTTTTGAATCACTGTCCAGATGGTGTCAAACTCATGTGCAGGCTCATTGATTATCGGCATAGGCCCTACTGTAGTCTTTGCTGGATTCACATCAGACACACGCTGGTTAAATGCTGTCCAGCCTGGAACATGCTGGTCCTCGGTGTGAGACTGACGTGCAAGGAGCCATGACACATCTATGGCCATAGCCTCAGAGATAACCTGGGCATCCGATTCCATATACCAATCAGCTTTCACAGCTACTGGAAATGTTGCTTCGGGTTTCTGGGTGCCCATGCCTGAAGGTTGAATCTCATTGAAATGCTCTGGCACAGTTACAGATCTGCTACTGCTTGACTTGACATCAGGTGCAATGGTCTTTTCGCCAGGTATGCTTCTTCGAAAGGCAGCAGACTGTGAGGCATGAAAGGAGCCTTGACCGTCAAGGGTCTCCTCTATGATGTCAATGTTATCATTAGCATATCTGATGTATCCTTGGTAGGTAGCTTGTGCAAAATTCAGGGGTATTATTGTGTTGTTTTGCTCAACATATCTGGCCAAGACAGAGTTTGCAAGGGCAGTGTCAGCTCTTCTTACAGTTTCATAACTAACACCATGTCCTGCAGCATGCATTAGTTGCACCAAGTCCTTGGACCTTGTTGCTTGGTGAACAGAGAGCGCTAGCCCTAGTTGCTTTGGTGTCTGCTTTCTGCCACCAGATGCCAAACATACTATGTCCTGTGCTATGCTCAAAATCCTTTTGCTTTCTCCATCATCATCACCTTCGGAGGTCCCTTCAGAATCTTCAAATATGCTGTCACAATCACACAGCAGGCGTAGGAAAATGTAAAGGCTTTCAGGAACCACCTTCTGTGCACTTTCAGTATTGATGTCTCCAATATCTGAGTGTCCTGGCATTGTCTTGATGTCATTTCTCATTTTGACTGCCACTCTGTAAAGCCAACTCAAGAGTTCCTTGTCCTTTGTTTCGGCTGAGAAAGATGGAATGTGCTGGGAGGTTTCATCAGAATCTTGTATCTCACTTTGTTCGAGCTCATCTGCCATCTCTGCTAAGTTCTGAACAACAATACCTGTTTGAATTAGTGGGAAGACTAGAAGTGAATCCTGTTGATTCATGGACTGTACAAAATCTGCCCTATCTCCTAATACCCTTTTGACTTTGTTCTTGAATGCTTTGTAACTCTGTCGGTCACATTGCTCCACACAGACACTGAAGTCTCTTCTCATCATGTAACAGTATTGGTGCCAGATGGTTTTCATGGTATAGATGTCTCCTCCAGACAGCCCAGCATCCACCTCCTCGATCATTTTGTTGAAACAAACATCTGGTGGATATTCTGGGCCTTCTTCTACCACAGTTGACTCAGACTTCCTCCTGAAGGTTACATAACAAGGAAGGTGGTACTTCCCTTCAGCAGCTATTAGGTCACTTATTCCTGCCAACCGGCATCTCATAATCTTGTTCTTTTGAGCATCATTTAGTATTCTGTCTGAGGTCTCTAAAGTGGCTACATTCCTCAATTGCTTTCCTGCCTTATCCTCCTGACAGAAAATACATTTGTCCCAGGACACTGAAGCAACTGATGCTCTAGAAGAGGGGCGAATGCATGTAGATGGTTGGTCACACGAGTCCTTTGCTTCCTTTTCATGCCGATTTTTCAGTCTCTCAATATGGTTGGCATGTGTAAACTTTGAATAACAGCCCCTGTGCCATACTATGTGTTCTTTTTCATCATCTAGGTCAATACTCTGTATTCTGTCAAGTGTTGAGATGTACTCATGGTCATGGTATTTCTGTCTCGTAATCACACAGTCTTTAAAGCGTTCGAGACCAACATCTGTGGGCTTGGTTGTCTTTTCATTTTTTCTGTTGCCTTGGCAAATGAAGCATGTGCTCCAGTCGATGTCCAGTGCAACTGATTCTCTCTTCCGTCTCCCGCCTATCACAGCTACAGGTTCCATCTTCATTCATATCTGGAAAGAGACAAAGACTATGTCTACCACAACACTGAAAGCTATTTACAGCACATGCAACAAGCAATATGTTATAGTACATTGTTAACACAACAATTATGTTAAAATGATGATTCGGGCAGGACCTGAGGAAGGATACAAAGGAAAGCATCATTATTGCAATATATTATGTCTCAAAAATGTGTTGGTATCAAATGGTAGACTGCATTACCTTAACTTAACGTCATAATGTGAAATATTATATTTTATTGGCCATTTGGCAGCCATCTTGGATTTTCACTAAAGTGTGAAATTCAATTTTTATTAACACCTAATCACATAGAGTAAGTTAATTTGGACCTATCATGATGAGAAAAAGTCATACAACAATGATATTGGTTGGAATCTGGAAATATTGAAAATTGGCACGTTTTGTGATTTAGGGGGTAGGGGTAGCTGATCATGCATAAAACATATTTTCTGAGAACTTGGGTATATTCCTGAAGATTTGCTAATGAAGAGGAGGGATCTGGGCAAATTTTAAAACTATTGTGAAAGAAATTGACCAAAGAACAACTTCACAGTATGCAATTTAGTGATTTGGAAAAATCAAAATGAAGGCGTTTTTCAGGCATATTTTTGCCTTTTTGCTTCAATAAAACCACTTATAGATATGCCATGCACCCCAATTTGGGTGAGGATTGTTGTATGACTATATGTTATAAGGTCATAACCCTAGAGACCTTTAAGACAGCCAGATATAAGTTCTAGAGCTCAAATATTAGAAAACACCAAAAATGTAGGCGGCCATTTTGAAAAATGGCCACAAATCTGGTCCAAACCATTTCCCAAGCTGGCAACAAGACTTTTTGGGTTCCTAGAGGTCTGGGCTTTCAGAAAAACATTGTTGCCAGCTTGTAACATGAGTGTACCCCTACTGTCACATTTCCTGGAAGTGCCTCCAGACTATTCCGAAAAGCGGATGTCGGAGATCGACGAAATGGAGGTACGCAGCGAGGCCTCCGTCAGTATAGGGAGTGGGTCGGAGGTAGATGGGGCAATTCAGGGTAGTGTTGGAACTTTCCCCGCCGTAGGGACGGCCTCCAGAGACAACCGGGCCATACTGGAATTCTTTAGGGAATTAATGGATGCCCAAAAGGACGATATGAAGGCCCATTATAGGCTATGAGCCAGACCCCCCCAAATTGACCGGTCGGTACCATACAGATGGAGTAAGGTTCATTGTGATTTTTAGCAAGATATATGTCCCTAGATATGAAAAAAAAGTGATAGCAGTGTATAACTCTCGGCCATCTCTGTGTTATCACCCGAAATATTATTATACGCCTGCTTCGCTTCGCCAAAAAATGTGATATTTGCTAAAATTGGAATAAATATGTTTTTAAGGACCACAGAGTGCCGAGATCGAGATCGAGATCGTATTTGTTCGAGATCATGATAAACCTAGAGTGTGGAGCAAGTTTGCATGCATTGTGAAATATAATGTAGCTGATGTTACAAACCTACTTTAGGATACTAGCTAATACCAAAAATTACACTGAGATACCAAAAGTAGTAGACGAATAAACCTAAAATGTTCAAAAGCTGTTTCGTTCCAAAATATCAAAATTAGGGGGTATGGTTGAACATATTTTGAACTTTGCCCAAATATGTGCCCCAAACAACCACCATATTACAAAGTAATGATATATTCCAATGCAGTGGTTCCTTGCGAAGATTTTGAGGGGTCAAATGTTACTCTGGGAGTTTTCATTTTTGAAATATTGACAAAAATGTACAATGTGAATTCTGAACTCGAAGCGATTTCGACCACTTTTTCACTAAATTTAACATATTTTTTGTCATTATATCAATATTTTGATAAATAACCCCCACAAATGTTCTATTTTCTATTACTATATTATCCAATCCAGTATGCATCCAGTATGCTAATTATTGGCACTCTGTGGTCCTTAAAAACATATTTATTCCAATTTTAGCAAATATCACATTTTTTGGCGAAGCGAAGCAGGCGTATAATAATATTTCGGGTGATAACACAGAGATGGCCGAGAGTTATACACTGCTATCACTTTTTTTTCATATCTAGGGACATATATCTTGCTAAAAATCACAATGAGCCTTACTCCATCTGTATGGTACCGACCAACCCCCTTGGCTCATAGCCTATAATAATATTTCGGGTGATAACACAGAGATGGCCGAGAGTTATACACTGCTATCACTTTTTTTTCATATCTAGGGACATATATCTTGCTAAAAATCACAATGAGCCTTACTCCATCTGTATGGTACTGACCAACCCCCTTGGCTCATAGCCTATTATGAGCGAATGGGAAATATAATTGATGCCTGGACGAATGAATTGAAGGAAGAACGAAAGAATGACGCCGACGGGGCACAGGAGAAGCCAAAGGTGGGAAGGTTAGAAAATGAATCTGAACGGGGGGAAGCCAAATTGGGAATGGGAGAGAGTACGGCCCATGCAGATGTGCATGTGGCTCAGGAGCTGGGAATGGCAAAATTGAGAATTGCACCAGGAATGGCAATTGAAGTAAATGGGGAGACTGCAGATGCAGAGGTGGATGGGGAATGTCCACAGGTAGATGGGGAGACCGAATGTGAGAATTGCAATAGGGAATGTTTCCCACCTGGTGGCCTGGTTGTTTGTCGGGACCGGGTGGATGTGAACACCCCAACCGGGGGATGAATTGGAATTGGTGCAGCACCAGGGCAGTGGTGCGGAGCAAGAGAGGATAACAATAGGGGTTGGGGGGTCCGAGTAATGCAGCCGGACCGGGTATTTATTGATGAAAGCCTGGTGGGGCCAGAAATGAGTTGTGATGGTATTGATGATGATGATGAGCTCGATGTGAATCAGCGGCTGGGGACCTGGGACAGTCCCATGGAGGTAGAGGTTGACCAGGCCCAAAGGAGTCTGGGTAATGAGGTGAGTCGGTCCGAGGAGGTGGTTGTGGTGACCGTGGGGACCCTCACCGTGCATACCGATTGGGCAACAGAGGCTCCAAAATTGGACGACCAGTTGGGGGAGTGTGTTGGCTCCGGGCTGGATTTGGATCTTGAGGGATCGGGAGATAGAGCCTCTGACGATTTGGTCCCTGTAGGGAATTTGGACCAGCTGCAGGGAGGGGCAGAACAACCGGTGGTAGAGGTTGTTACCTGCAGCTGCGGTGATTGGTCACCTGGAGCCAAAATGTCTAAAAGAAAATTTAAAATTAAATTTAAATGGGAGTTTGATTTGGTGCAGCCATGGGGAGAGTTGGTCCCCGGGCTGCGGGATTTGGACATGGAGAGGTCAAAGAGGATGGCCTCGGGGAAAAGTTGCCCCTTTCAAAATTTTGGTATGCCAGCCAGCTGGGGGGCTATGCTGGCGAGATTTGGATGTGGGGTCCAGCCATGGGTGGCATGGTGCGACCTGGGCCCCACGGGCGGTCTGGTGGAGTGTGGCGTCCCTTGTCCGTCGGGGCGCCGTCCGGGTGTGTGGCTCGGGCCGACAGGGTCACCGGACCCTGGTGGATGTTAAGACCTCCAGAGGGGTCCGAGGTGGTTTCTCAAGCCTGGGATGGCAGATATTGAGGACCACTAGGGGGAGGTGTTGTGGGTCGCGCTTTGGTGGTGGCACTGCGAACGGCCAGCTTGGGCCTGATGTAGTGACCACCCGGGCATGCGACCTGACACCCTCTCCCTGAGACTCTGGGACAACCAGCATGTGGCGACCTGACATGTTGTGTTGGTCTATGGACACGGGTCAAACCGAATGGACAGGGACGGAGATAGCCTACCGGACAACCATTGGGGCATCTGTGGAACGTGATGGTATGAGAGTGATGATGGACTCACAGATGGTCCGTTATGATTTATGGACTCTCGGGTTGGGAAGAGAGCCACGGGATTGTTGAATCGGGAGATGTGTAACGAGCCGAGCATATGGGCCATGCTCGGCTGGCATGTGTATGGCAAAGCATATTTCTTTAGTGAGATTAGTGAAATGTGAAAAAATGTTTGGCATGGGTAATCTGTGGGTTAGATGCAAATTTAAGGGTGAATTTTGTGAAGAGACATGGTGGACACTGCATAGTGACGCCATTATTGATCCAGGTGTGTTAGACCAAAGTGTTGGAGGCTGTGATAAAATTAATAGGGTAGCAGGACACAGCTTTCAACTGGTTGCGGGGGCGACTGTGCTGATATTTGTGACGCGGAGTCATGGGGATGTAGTTGTGTGGTCTGAGGTTCAACGTGGTGCTATGGGTGTCCGAGGGTGTGGACCATGTCTTCTGGGTGGGTCTCCTGGTGGAGCATGGCTGTTGACTGGACCTTGGTGTGGTCAAGTGAGGGTGAGCACTTCAGGGGCTGCGGTTCTGTGGACTGGGGGACGAGAGGGCGGCATAGGTGATGTGAAGGGAATGCCACGCACTGCGACCGTCTCCCCCAGGGCCGAGGTTGTGTGTGCGGTAGTGTGTGTTGTGGCAGCAGGTGCTCACCACATTGGCCAGCTGGGGCTGGTGCAGCTGTGTTCCTCGCAGGGGGGGAGGGGGGGCGAAGGATGGATAGTGGGTCGCACCCTTATGGACACTCATGGGCCATGTTGGCGTTTTGACTGCTCACCTTGTCCCGATGACCCTTGCATGGTAGAGGTGCAGAGCTGTCGTGGCCACTGGTAGTTGTGTAGTGATGATCACCATTGGATACAGATCCACATACCTGCCAGTATAGTGGGGACAAAAGTGAAATTTGGTAGGCCCAATGATAAATTTTGGGATTGTGATGAGTGGATTTCACTTTGGACCTGACCAACCGGGAATTACCTGCACTTTAGGTGAGTGTTGGATGAGTACTGTCCCAGACTACAGGACTTGCTTATAAAATTTAGGGGACATGTAATTTGGAGTTGGGAGGCGGGTGAGAGTGATGACATGGTTGGTGAGGGGATGGAATAGGGGCCACACAGTGTCTTGTGGGTGGCGTATGTTTTTGTGTAGTGGTTATGTGTTTTCATGTGGTCGTGAGGTTGTAGAAATATGAGCGAGTGATGATTATTGAGTTTGGAAATGTGTAATGGTTTAAATGTGAATTGGGGATTTCACATGTGGCAGGCCATGGCAAGCTTTGAAACATCTTTTGTACCATCTATGAAATTGTGCCGAGTTGTGTTGAGAATGGAATGGCAGCGGGGGAGGAAGTGTGTTTTGGGGATCTTGTGGGTGGGGAAGGTGTGTGTGTCCGCAGGTACGGATCAAGCTCTGAGGAGCGATGCCTGCGACCCCCTCTGCGGTAATTACCCCTGGCAGCCGGTGGTAACTGGAAATTGGAGCTCGTCGGTGGAGGGTCTGGTTGAGCGCCATGGGGTGAGGAAGTCCCCCGGTGACCCGTGTTGCTGCACTGAAGCAGGAGGCCACGGAGGAGCCTGGTGTGTGTGGAGACCCTCACCGGCGAGGTAACGGCGGAAAGGGGCTGTTGGGCTGTCACGGAGCCAAGAGGTAAAGGGGGGGGGGGGCAATGAACTTGTAAGTCGGTTGACTTGTATTGGGACTGCGGGCACCACAGCTTGAAGCGCCCCCACCATCTTTTTGTGCGGTACCTCCTCGCTGGCTAGTTGAGGAATGCACACACATGTATATGACATCGATGCCATGGTCCTGCAGGGGTGTGTATTAAGTAAGTGCTTTGTTGACTTTTGAAATGCCTTGATGACTTATTGTGTTGAGTAAGTGCTTTGTTGACTTTTGAAATGCCTTGATGACTTATGGAATGTGTATGAGTGGATAAGGGGTTTGTGTTGTATGAATGTGGGCGAAATCCACCGAGCCATGTCACTCACCTGAAACATCTGGACAGGGCCCATGGAAATTTAGGGGGTGCATTGGGGATGGCCCCGCAGGTAAGGTTGTGTCTTGTAGCATCCACTGGGGGACGCGCCTGTAGACCGGGGTTGTACAAAGGTTAGAGTTTTGAATTTTAGTAAGTGGCTAAGTTTGTGATCAAGTTAGGTTTTGTGTGTTGTTTGTTCCTCCCACCACAGGAGCGATGGAATGAAGAAAATGTAAAGACATGATGCATGATTGTTACGGGGTTTAGTTGTTAAGGAAGTGTAGGTAGGTAGTCTGACTCTTCCCACAGCCCTTCCTGATTTATTTAATAGGTTAATTAAGTGTGTGACAGTAAGTGTTAAGGCTGGAATGGTAGCGCCTGCGGTGAACCTTGCAGGAGCTACGTTTCCAGGGGGGTTTGGGGGGGGGGCTGTATTACGAATTTGGGTAGTGATATATGTAGAGCAGAGTAGATCTGAGTAGGTAACATGCTTCGAGATGTCGCGGTAAGGAACACTTCCTGTGATAAGTCATGTGTAGGCGTTTTGTCGGCTAAGATGTATGATTGTGAATCTACCAGGAGATTCGTGTGTTAAGTAGTGTAGGGAATAATGAGTAGAGCCCTTGTATGTCTCACCTGGTAATCAAACCTTTGTCTCTTATGGCACCACAGACCACATAGACACTTGGTTAGGATCCCTTAGTACAACATTAATGACGCCCTTCCCCCCTGACATGACTTAGGAAGAAATCAGGCCAGAACACCGCCACACAGCCGCCACCATTTGCACCTCCGAGAGGCCTATCCGCCTCGCATAGCACATGCTATAACACAAGGAGCAGGAGCGGGAGTGAGAGTGACGCAGTGGGCGTGCCCCTGGGCGAGCCGGCGAGTCGGTGGAGGCTCTGATTGGTTGGGAGTGCGCCAAAGCTTACGTCATCGGCCAGAGATATTAACAGCGCCGGACGCCATTTCGAGCAGTTAGTTGCCGGACGCCATTTCGAGCGGTGGAGTTGAGACGAGTTCACTCCTGGCCCCTGGCAGTTCAGTAGAGAGTGACATTCCTGAGTCGAGAGCAGTTGGATTCGTGGTTGAGAGTTGGTTTTGCAGTGCGCAGTTGGCAGTGAGCAGTTGAGAAGCGAGTTGGAAGGACGAGACGTGCAGTCACACCTGCGTTCTCTCCGTTCCTGTCTTTTCGTGCTTCGTGTGGGGATCGACCTCGTGTGAAGCCGCTGGCCTGCGTTGGGTGCTTTGGAGCTTGGTGCACTGACCTCGTGGGCGGCGAGAGGATCGGAACTTGGAGCGAGGCCTCGTGGGTACATTGGGGCCGAACGGAGCCATGGTGGACGGCAAACAAGACAGGACGACGGACAGATAAGCTCACACCACATTTCACGATTTGACATAACGTGTTCTTTTTATTAATTCACATCCCCTGTTTGTATTTGATATCTGTGTGTGTGGGATCCCAATTTAGTACCTTATTTTATTACCGGCGCGTGCTTTTACTGTCTTTGCTTTTCCTGAATAAACCCTTATATTATTTTGTACATATATCTGAACGCAGTTTACCGGGTGGTTGATTTTAATAGATAAGGCTGTGGGGACTCTCGCCGCTTCCCTCCATTCCGCATGCTTAGGGGCTTTAGGTTTTGGAATCCGCCATTGAGTTTCCGCCTCGGAGTTAAAGCCTTCGTGATCGGCAATCCGCAACTCTGGTGTTAATCGGAGTTGCGCGACAACATGTAAGATGATGTAAATGGTCATGTGATCTTGGACACGAGAGAGTGCTAGTGAATGGGGTGGATAAAGGAGCGGGAGGGAGATGATATGGCGGTGACTGAGTAAAGCCTGGTCATTGCACTCCTGTGGTCCGGATCTCATTTCTTACAAACAACAAAATGGCGACGAGGATGGGGGATTCTGCTCCCTTACCCGTTTTGTTTCTGCCCTGCCTGGGGGAACCTACTATTCCATTCTCAACATGGAAAAAAAATGTTTGAGAACTATATACTCACTTGTTATCGACGCCACTGGTAAGGCCTAAGAGGCATGCTGTTCTGGTACACTGTTTGGGGACAGAGAGACAACAGCTTTTCTACACTTTACCGCTCATAGAGTGTATACCTCCGCCAGGCTGAAGATTTTACATTTTGTATCACAATGATAGGCCGGATCTGCACCCGGACCAGAAGCAAAACCTAATCGGCTTGTTCTCGTCACCAAACCAACTCATCCACCAAGTTTTATCACACTCCATCCACAACCTTTTGAAATATCATGTCATGTATATATCGTTTTTGGCTCAATCCTTCAATAGTGAAGAATCACTTAAAAATATATCTAATGCAGATCCGGATCTTCACCAAAATCTCATCATTTCATTCTTGTCACACACCCAACCTCTCCACCAAATTTCGTCCCAATCACAAACAGACAGACAGACAAACAGGGGTGAAAACAACGTCCATCCACCTTCGGTGGCGGAGGTAATAAGATATTTCTGTATTTCATTTTTATTGAATTTGTAAGAATTTCTAAAAACATCTTTTCAATGATATTATGGGGTATTTTGTTCAGCTCAGCAACAAATAAATCTCAATGTTATCCATTCAAATTCAGGCTGTAACACAAAAATGTGAAAAATCAAAGTGTGTGAATACGTTTTGAAGGCACTGTAGATCCCGAAGATAACAATAACTGGGTGTGGATTCACAGTGGTACGATCTTTTCCTTGAAACCTTCAAATCCAACGACTATGTGACTGGTGCAGCAAGGATACTCCATTGGACTGCCAAAAAAAGACCCCAGCAGTCCTCGTTATACCTAGTGGGCCATCCTATACTCATGTGATGTTACAAGCACGCAAAGCCAAGCAACTAGAGCAATCAACAACCAACAACAAAAAAACTATCCACCCAAAGCTCTTTTTATTCAAAAAGGATGCGCACAGGCTAATCATTGAGTCTCCTAATGATCTCACTCTCAGAAATATCCATCCTTAGAAGTTTTTTTTCTTTGAGTGGTCTAAAGGTTATCTTACCAGTTAACTCTCCAGGTTTGATGGAATACAATTTAGCCTAATATGCACATTTCATCGTCAAATAAACATTTAGGGTGTGGAAGAAATCCCTAAAACACTCTCCTGATTCATTGCCATTTAATGAGTCTGCATTCATGGGAGCCAAAATAACCCCAAGCATTTTCACTTGGTACACACAGCTGCGTAAACAGGTTTATGTTACTGACTCAACTTGTTTCAAGTCATCGGACAAAAGAAAGACAAAAATGCAAAGGCAAGATTTAGAGTACTGTGCAAACATTTGGGTTATTCCAATGACATTCAGAACTTAGGATAAATTCATCAAATTATTAGTAGTTGTTGTTTCATATGCAACCCTGGTTTGCTGGTTGAATCATGTCTGCGGTGCCCCAATTACCGGTGAGCTGATGCTCAATTTGCTGAGCTCGGGGGGATGACGGGCTGAGTCAACCCCCTGGTGTTGATTCAGCGACTGACCGGGATTCGAGCTCAGGATCCCAGGATCCCAAGCCAGCACCCTAACCGTTAAGCCAACACCAGGATCAAATACTTTATAGTATGAGTCAAATATTTGTGTCCGCCCTTTGACTTCTTGAGTGCCATCACTCTTTTACCCAGGCTTTCTGAAGAAATTTTACAGGAATATTGTGCTAAATATCCCGTCGTGCATTCTTTAGTTCTGGAAGATTAGTAAGTTGGGTTCCTCTTATTGTTCTCTTTACAGGTAATCCCATATGGCCTGATATGACTCATATCCAGACTCTGGGGTGGCCATTCTAACACTTGTAGTCGCAATCTTATGACTAATCCTCACCAACGATCTGATTCTCTGGAAAATCCTCTTTATCCATTTTCTGATAGACTCCATCCTCTTCCATGACATCCCACATGCTTCAGACAGGTATACGGTAGCCTCTTCCCTCTCTTCAGACCATGACAAGGGTCACACATTTGGAATATATTTTTTAATCCAGAGTTTTCATCCAGACAAATCCCACACTCTCACTCTTTCTCTCTCTCTCTCTGAAAAAAAAAACATTTCAAACCCTCTCATCTACTTTCTTAACAATCCTCTTGAGGAAGTTCAGTCACTCAAATTCCTGGGTTACGATCAGCCATGATCTCACTTGGCCAAACCACATTACTAAGTTGGCCTCCAAAGTGAGGAGCCAACTGGGCATCCTCCATCGTGCATAGTTCTTCCTTGACACATTTAAACACTTTTCCACCCACAAGGCCTTTATCCACAGCTTAATGGAGTACCACTCTCCTCTCTGGGCTGGGGTCCTTGCCTCACACCTTGGCATTGCGCAAACTAAGGCCTTCATGATTATTGGAATCTCCCACAATGAAGCTGACTGATTCTATGGACCTATCACCTTGCCATCGCAGACAGGTCAGTGATCTCTGTCTTCAACAGCCTCCTTTCTGGTGTCGCATCCTCTGCCCTCTAGGTGCTTTGTCCCCAACCACCCCGAGGTTTTTGCAGGGTGCACGTGGTCCACCAGAAACCTCATTCTGGTGAAACTACCTCACCTTCACTCATCCGTTCCGATTTTTTTCCCACCTCTGGAAGCAACTTCCACATTCTCTACAATCTCATTCTTCTCTGTCGATCTTCAAGAGAGCCGTTCATCAACATCTCATATCATATCATCCCCCATCCAAAAACCATGATCTTTTGTACCCCAGTTAAACCACCCCCACCCTCTCCAAATTTCCAGTTTTTCCTTCCTGAGAGTTCGCTTCGACATCCATCTTGATCACCCACGTCCTCGCCCACCCCTTATTTACCCGTCTCTGCCCATTTTGTCCCTCGGCCCTGCTGTTGGTGTTTCCCTCCGACTCTCTGTCTGCTGTTGCATCCTGATCCATTCTGTGTTCAAGCTCTTCCACAAGCCTCGACTTTGTATACAAAAACCACCAACAACATGGCGTCCTGTAGCACAGTTGTTGTGCTTCGTTACCAATAATTGCTCAAAATTAAATAAAGGTCTGATTTCTTAAAGAACATGTTTATGGAAATTATTTTCTGGAATGGTTTAAATTGAGACATGGAAAGCCAAAAAAACATAATTTTGTGAAACAAACCGATTTTGACCATTCATACCTGTTGTCAATTAGTCAGAATGTTTTCCCCACAAATTCCTCTCAAGGCTCTTTGAAAGCACCCCTCTGTAAATATTCATCTCTATTGACTGAAATACAAGGAAAAATGTGCGATTATTAATGTTTCCTCTTTGTCCCCTCAAAATCAGAACAGTTGCTGAAGTAAAGAATGCAAAAAGGATTTTAAGTGAAATGAACCAGTTCATCCACACTAAATGTGAAGAGAATTGGCTCAGAAATTAAAGAAGTGTGTGCAATAAAATTATAATTGCTGGAAAGCACCATTTTCAGAATGTTTCCACCATTTAGTACCGCAGTTGGTCCCATAAATAATAGAAAAATAACCCGATGTACATACATGAAGCAAAAACATGTCCGCTGCTTATTTGCATATATAATACGTTGTGGTTATATAAATGGGATCATTCCAATTGCACTGGGCCATGGACCAGCACCCAGGCCTAAGGCCTGAGATTCTGTGCTGCCGTATGAATTGACAGCGTATGATTTTAATTGGGGTGGAGTCAGGCCAGCTGTCTAACCAATGGGTGTAAAGCAGTGGGGTGGAGTCATACAAGCTATCTAACCAATGGGGTGGAGTCATACAAGCTATCTAACCAATAGGTGTAAAGCAGTAGGGAAATCAGGCCAGCTATCTAACCAATGGGGTGGAGTCAGGCTAGCTGTCTAACCAATGGGTGTAAAGCATTGGGGTGGAGTCAAGCTGGCTGTCTAACCAATGGGTGTAAAGCAGTGGGGTGGAGTCAGGCTAGCTGTCCAACCAATGGATGTAAAGTAGTGAGGTGGAGTCATACAAGCTATCTCACCAATGGGTGTAAAGCAGTGGGGTGGAGTCATACAAGCTATCTAACCAATGGGTGTAAAGTAGTGAGGTAGAGTCATACAAGCTATCTAACCAATGGGTGTAAAGCAGTGGGGTGGAGTCAGGCCAGCTATCTAACCAATGGGGTGGAATCAGGCCAGCTGTCTAACCAATAGGTGAAAAGCAGTGAGGTGGAGTCATACAAGCTATCTAACCAATGGGTGCAAAGCAGTGGGGTGGAGTCAGGCCAGCTATCTAACCAATGGGGTGGAATCAGGCCAGCTGTCTAACCAATAGGTGTAAAGCAGTGAGGTGGAGTCATACAAGCTATCTAACCAATGGGTGTAAAGCAGTGGGGTGGAGTCAGGCCAGCTATCTAACCAATGGGGTGGAATCAGGCCAGCTGTCTAACCAATAGGTGTAAAGCAGTGAGGTGGAGTCATACAAGCTATCTAAACGATGGGTGCAACGCAGTGGGGTGGAGTCAGGCCAGCTATCTAACCAACGGGGTGGTCAGGATAGCTGTCTAACCAATGGGTGTAAAGTAGTGAGGTGGTCAGGCTCGCTGTCTAACCAATGGGTGTAAAGTAGTGAGGTGGAGTCAGGCTAGCTGTCTAACCAATGGCTGTAAAGCAGTGGGGTGGAGTCAGGCTACCTATCTAACCAATGGGTGAAAGCAGTGGGGTGGAGTCAGGCCAGCTATTCAGTCAATGGGTGTAAAGTAGTACTTTGATGGTAGGCCCACAGATTTACGAATACATAGTGCAAACAGTTCGGCTATTTAGATATAGATAAAAATATGACCCTACTGCAAAGCCGCAATGAGCCGGCGAAGCCAAAGCCTCTATTGAACTTTTTCGCACTTTTTTATGCATACTTCCGCATCCGCAAGATGGCGGCCTCCATGGAGCGATTTGGTGCGTCAAAGCTTCGAAATTCTCAAAGGATCCAGCAAAATCTGGCTTTTCAACATAACTAGGGCATGCCCGTACTATATATATATCTAAAATTATATCCCCCCCCCCCTCTATTTACATGAAATGGTTTGGTCCATTCGCAAAGCCAAAGCGAACGGCTTGCGAGTACGGTGACAATCCCCCCCCTCTATTTACATGAAATGGTTTGGTCCAAAGCGAACGGCTTGCGAGTACGGTGACAATCCCCCCCCCCCCTCTATTTACATGAAATGGTTTGGTCCAAAGCGAACGGCTTGTGAGTACGGTGACAATCCCCCCCCTCTATTTACATGAAATGGTTTGGTCCAAAGCGAACGGCTTGCGGAGTTTGGTAAAGAAATCGCCATAGCTCGGTAACTACTTCTCCGATTAATATGAAACCTTGAAAAGGCACATCCTCGGGTCCCCAGCAATATACCTGGCAAGTTTCAAGTATATCGGACCCGTGGTTGTCGAGAAACAGCGGTCACAGACAAACACACAGACATACACACATACACACAGAGATTACTGGAATTATAGATAGATACGCGTATATTCACAACACCGGCTTCGCCGGCTATAATATGCTGGATGTTTGTCTAATTATAGAGGATATTTTTCAAAATTAACAGTCTATTTGTTATTAACAAACAACAAACGATAACTTAATTGGTGTAATTTTGCATAGTAAAACGATAACAAATTAAATAAATAGCACCGCAAAGCGGGCGTAACCCCTCAGCCCATGCATGGTGGAAACCAATTTCAAGATGGCTGCCGTGGCGGCCATATTGAAAATCGCAGCGCGCCCATTTTCGAAAGGCACCTTCCTCTACTCAACCCCAACACACACACACACAAACTGCAAACATGGATTTAATCGGACAAGCCGTTCTCCTTGAAATTGACGGAAACCAAAAGTTGACAGACGCCCAGACGACAATACCCCTAAACCCATTTTGGGCTGAGGGGTGAAAACTGATGAAACACCCTGAAAGTCAAAATCGTTCTGCACTTTATTGTAACTAGGGCATTGCCCGTACGTGGGTGCCCGTTCCTTGCCCAAAAAAAAAAGATAAAGCCATGCACCAGGTATCAGTTCAATGTTAAAGCATAAGGGGGAAAAGTCTGGACAAGCGTTACACCTAAGTCCCCCATCGGTGAAGTGATGTGAGTTGACAAAGTGGAAGACGCAAGGCGGCCATCTTGGATTTTGACGTGGCGAACCAATTTTCAATAGCGTTCTTCCTTATGCCTGGATACACCCACACACCAGATTAGAAGTTAGTAGTCCATGCGTGCGTCCGTGCGTGCATGCGAACGTGCGTTTGTGCGTAAGCGAAGGACCTAATTCTAATTTGGTGTGGGTGCAACCCACGTCAAAATCCAAGATGGTCGCCGCCATATATGCCTGAACCTTCTGAATGGAATATCTTGAAAAATAAGCGAAGTACCAACTTCTAATCTGGTGTGTGGGTGTATCTCGGCACAAGGAAGAAAGCTATTGAAAATTGGGTTGACAAGTCAAAATCCAAGATGGCCGCCACCATATACAGACTTGGCATTTAATATGGAATATTTTTTTTTCTTGACTTGGGTTTACTTTCTTAGCTCAGTATATCAATCAGGTGAGTTTCTTTTACGCTTCGGTGATTTCTTTGTTAAAAGAACCATGTCACTGATTGTCTTTCGCAGCAAGAAGTCAATAACAGGATAATATCACAGGTGGCGTGACAAAATGTAAGGACAGGTACATTTGACGATTGGCTTCACAATCGTGTATATAAGGGTTGTTGCGTTCTGTATTAGTGGAAATCAACTGCTGCACGTCTACAAAAGTTATTGCCGCTTCCTCTGGAGATGGTCCGTCAACTCGACAATGCTGTTTGTCATGAAGTTGCGGCTTTACGAAATTCTGGCATGAAACAGCGTGCTATCGCTCGGCAGTATGGCATCACTCAAGGTCAGGTGTCAAAGATCCTGAAACGAAATGCTCAGAGGGGTGTCCCTACTCCAATACCGAGACCAGGACGTCCCCGCAGAACCACAAGGAGAGAGGATCGCCAGCTGCACCGGTTAGTCTGCAATGGCCGTACCAAGTCAGCTAATCGGCTTCGGGCTGAGTGGCAGCAACTGACAAATGTGCTTGTATCCAGAAGGCTAGTCAACCAACGACTGGTTCAAGCAGGCTATCGTGCCAGGCGTCCCCTGACCAGCCAACACCGTCAGCGTCGATTGCAGTGGGCCAGAGAGCACCGTCAATGGCAGCCAGGACACTGGAATCACGTGACCTTCAGTGACGAGTCTAGATTTCTGGTCTATCGTCATGATGGCCGCAACAGAGTGCGCAGACAAGTGCATGAAGCCTACAACGAAGATTGTATTGTGCCAAGAGTCCAAGCTGGGGGTGGTGGGGTGACCGTTTGGGCTGCTTTTCATGCAGGGGGCAAAACTGACCTGGTTGTTCTGAATGGAAACCTGAACCAGTTCAAGTACAGGGCCATTCTGGAAGAAACATTGCTTCCATTTGCTCGTGCAGCCTTTCAAGGAAACTTTGTCTTCCAAGATGACAATGCACGGCCTCATCGTGCTCGCATGATCCAACATTTTCTTGCTGACCGTGGTGTCGAGCATATGGAGTGGCCTGCCATATCCCCGGATATGAATCCGATAGAGAACTTGTGGGCAGAATTAACGCGTCAAATCGACAACTTGGACCAGCAGCCGACCTCTGTGCGTGAATTGCAGCAGGCTATTTTCACTGCATGGCAAGCGATTCCTGTCCAAACCTGGGCAAATCTCGTGAACAGCATGCCTCGACGTGTACGTGCTCTCCTGAATGCTCGTGGGGGTTACGCGAAGTACTGAACTGTAATTTTACTGTCCGTAATCCCAGTCATAATTTAACTTTTGTTTTTGTTGAAAATGTTTTTGGCTCATGTGCAAAATAAAGAGATACTTCTGGAAAACATACGTGTTTTGTTTGTCTGGTTGATTTGTTTGTGAAGTAAATGTTAGCTCTTTCACGAGCCTCGATTCAGTATACAAAAAAAAAAAAAAAAAAAAAAAAAGGTTCAACACATTACTGTCCGTGAATAGAGTTCGATATCAGTTTACATCACTTTCAAGGATCAATTTATTTACTTCAAAATGTCAAATGTGGTTTTTGTTTCTTTTGAAGGTCACAATAACAAAATCTAGAATAATTTCAACATAATTCGAATGAACTTTTGGTTCTAAGTCATCTTGAAAAGTAGGTTCACCCCCACAAAAAAAATATTTCATATTAAATGCCAAGTCTGTATATGTCTGAACCTAGTGAGCGAAATATCTTGCAAGACAAGCGTTACGCCTAGGTCCCCCGTCGGGGAAGTGATGTGAGTTGACAAAGTGGAAGACACAGAAAACATGCTATGATATGATATTTCACTCACAAGGTTCAGACATACATGGCGGCGGCCATCTTGGATTTTGACGTGGTGACCCAATTTTCAATTGGTTTCATCCTTATGCCCAGATACACCTACACACCAGATTAGAAGTTGGGACTTCCCTTATTTTTCAAGATATTCCGCTCACAAGGTTCAGACATACATGGCGGCGGCCATCTTGGATTTTGACGTGGCGACCCAATTTTCGATAGCGTTCTTCCTTATGCCCAGATACACCTACACACCAGATTAGATGTTGGTACTTCGCTTATTTTTCAAGATATTTCGCTCACAAGGTTCAGACATATATATGGTGGCGGCCATCTTGGATTTTGACGTGGCGACCCAATTTTCAACAGCGTTCTTCCTTATGCCTAGATACACCCACTCACCAGATTCGAAGTTGGTACTTCGCTTATTTTACAAGATATTCCGCTCACAAGGTTCCTTATTACCTCCAAACCTTTCACCTGCCCTGACCACCGTACTGCCCCACTTCAACTTCCTCTTACGTCCTCTCCTAAATTTTTTCCGTTTCCACTCTGCTTCGTGAAGGTACTCACCACACAGCTCAAAATTATTTTCTTCAAGCTTTCGCTCCACCCTTCTGTCTTCTACCGACTCCTCTCCGGTCTAGCTCCCCATGCTCTGTGCTCTGTTCCCCCAAATATTTCTGCAAGATGCACAAGACAGCAACCCTCTTCTGGTGAAACTGCAAAAATCAAGACCCTCTGCTCACCTTCACTGATTCCTCTTTTCTCCCAATCTCTTCAATCCCACTCTTCCCTCCAGTTCTTTAAAACAACTGTTCACCACCATCTCTTATCTTCCGCCATCCAAAACCTTGATCTTTTCTACCCCCGCTAATACATCCCAAATCCACCTTTTTCAAATTCTGTTTTCTTTCCTGAAAGTCCTTGTAGTGTCCATCTTGTTTATCCCATGTACCCCACCCCAGCCCTCTCTTCCACAGATCTCCTGATGTCCTTCCCTTTCTCTCCCCCGATCTTGTCTGCTGCTTCCTTTGTTATATGCTATATGTGTTAGCTCCTATATGAGCCTCAACTTAGTATCCATAAATAAATAATTTTTTTTTTAAACCTATCACGGATGGACACCCAAAAAAATGCCTCCGGCAACTGTCAACAAATGCACAAAAAAAGAGAAAGAAAGAAAAAGGAAACAGTAAGACACCCAATCCTTTTACTTGCAAGTTACTGCAAGTAAGAGAGTTGGCAGTCTAGTTTTGGTCACTATTTGCATCACACCCACGATCTATAAGAAAGTCAAGATTTAACTGACAAATCCAGAATTATTTCCCCCCTGGAAAATAAGTGGATGAAGTGCTTGAAATAAAATATTACAGCAGTGAACCTAAAATTCCTTCAAACCCATGTCGACTGCCCTTCTTCAGATCTCACTCCACTCCAAAAAAAAGCATTACAAAAATGTCATTCACATGGCCAGCAAAAAGTTGTGCTAGAAATAGGATTTATTGCAAAAAACCAATGTTGATGCAATGACATACAACATTGCAATTTCAATTAGATGTGGAATTTAAGGAAAATCATAAAAGGGGAAGAAGTGCCACACCAGCTTCACAAATGCGTACTAAAGTGCAAGTTCAGACAGCGGCCTGCTCCTTGTAGCGAATGAACCGCAGCAGATTTGTTGCCACGTCCTGTAGCACAGAAACCTCGTCCCGGCTGTAACTCCTTTTATGTTCTTGCATCTGTGCATAACGTTTTCATTAAAAGGTACCTTCAAAATGCGACCCCTGACAAGATGCAACACATTTCAACAAACTTGTTACAAAAGATTGCTTTTCACAAATAAATACAAAGAATGCAATTATTTTTAGTTTGATTCTTTCGTATTAATTTGCTGGTGACAAAATAATGGTAACAATAGGATAGGCAAGTGTTGTGTTCTGAACTGCAAAGGAACCTAGTTAGAAGAAAAGACAGGAAAGAGCCGTTAAATAGGATGCTGAAAGGTTAAATGAAAACATCCAATGACAATCTAATGTACGTGCTTGTAATCTATTGATCTATATATGGAAATGCAAGTTGCCCACGTCTGAACGGGGTAAACGTCATAACCACAGCACGTACAATGCTGAATGATACATCATTTAAGAGCTGTTGGGTCCAGACAGTGCATGCGGAGGTTTACAAATATTGTTACCTCCACCACCGAAGGTGGATGGAGGTTATATTTTCACCCCTATCTGTCTGTCTGTGAACAAGATAGCTCAATAAGTCGTGAACAGATTCGGACAAAATTAGGCAGAGAGGTAGTGTATGTGACATGGACTAATCGATTCGATGTTGGTGAAGATCTCAATATGGATTCGGATATGAGAATTATTTAATTTTATGAAGTGATTCTTCACCATTGAGTGGTAAGGCTAAAACCGATACATAGCAAATGTCAAAAAGTTATGGACGGATTTGGAAGAAACTTGGTGGACCGGTTGTGTGTGTGACAAGGACAACTCGATTCGATTTTGGTGAAGATCTGAATATGGATTCTGATACGATAATTATTTAATACTTAAGTAATTCTACACCATTGAGAGATTGGGCAAAAAGCGATATATAACATGGTATTTAAAAAGTTGTGGACTAAACTTCGCGGACGAGTTGCTTTGGTGACAAGAACAAGCAAATTCGATTTTGGTTCAGGTCAGACTCCAGATCCGGGCTATCAGTGGGATACAAAACAAACTGTTCAGCCTGGTGGAGGTTTGCGCTCTACCGAGTGCTGTTCTCGTTACCCTCGCCTGAGGAGAGGGTATTGCATTTGAGTCCGTTTGTTTGTCTGTTTGTGTTTGTTTGTTTGTCCGCACATAATAAATACGATTTTCTCTTCAACCGTTGGTCCGATTGACAGGACATTTTCACCATCGGTGCAACTCCACCTGTAGAATTATTTAAATGATAATTATGACATCTTAGGTCACGTGGTATGGGCGCTATCTTGCTTTTCTTATTATCTTTTTCTGCACATGAGGGGTACAGAAGACCGCTCCGACAATGCTTCGTGTGAGTGGACGCATAAAGTTTCATGGGTGGTGTATAATCTAAATGTCGCTGGTTTGCACACTTACCAGAAGTAAAAAAAATATAACCACAAGGCATTCCGTCAACAAATAATTTCCTTTTCGTCCATTCAAGTCAACAAGAAAACTTAATTCTATTGGAAACAAAGGAATTTTCCTACAAACGGAACTAGTCTCTATATACAAACAGTAGTGACAACTTGCAATTAGAAGCCATTTTATATCTGGGGAGCCACCACACCGAACCTGCGCCATTGTGTGTGAATTGTAATGTATCCGTTTTCTAATCAAACCGTCTTTCTCTGAAGGGAAATTATATTACTTTATTATTTATTTTCGTTCTTCCAACGAGTCGGAATAAGCATGCAATCACACAGGGTTGATTTAACCTTTAAACATATTGCAGACACCACAGCAAAATGAAGTGGAATGTGCGAGTAAAGGTTCTTACTGATGAGTGCCTGATCCGAGAGTGTGAGAAGAAACAACACCAATGTAGCGAGAGAATGCACAAATTTGAATGAAATGGAAGGAAAGCGAAAGAGAGAAAAGGAGGCAACACCATCCATGATCCATGTCAGATGCGCACACCATCAAAAGACTAGAGAATTAGAAAAGATAACAACAATGTTTGTCTATCTATGTGTTTGTGTGTGTACGTCTGGCTATCTTATCTATATACCTGTCTGTGTCTATCTATATGCCTGTCTGCCTGACTGACTATATGTGAAGAATGCCCTTGTGTAATGCAATTTTTAAATGTCTGTCTGTCTACCTATCTATCGGATGTAAAAATGTGTGATTTATGTGGGGAGGGGGAGAGGTTGGTGGGGGGGGGGGGGGGGGGGGGGAAGAAGGGAGGACAAAAGGTTAGGGTTTGGGAGGGGTAGGGAGAGCAAATATGGGACTGAGTTGAGAGGGGGAGGTTTAGACTTGGAGGAGGGGCTCGGGATTTTTTTGGTGGGGAGTGGGGGAGTGGGGGGGTCGAGATGTTGTAGTGGGGAGGGGGTTTGAAGGCTTTGAGTGTGGAGGGCAGCAGAAGGTTTGAAGCTTTCGAGTAGGGAGTGGGGTTTGAAGGTTCAGTACATGGGGCTGGAACCAGGGGAGGGTGGGCCGCAGTTAGGTCTTGAAGAAGAAAGGGGTACTGAAGATGTGAAGTCACATTTTACATGATGTGGACTTTCCACGGGGCCCTGCTATTATTGTGTCAAGGGACATTACTGTCAAACACCCTAAATATTCCACACTCGATTGCAAACCAATTCCTTAAAACAGCCCGGTGTCATGATTAATTATAGAAGATCGTCATGGGGACCGCAAGGCTAACCCCCGCTCAAGCAGGGAAAATGGCCTTAAAATGCCTGTTGTTGTTGTTGTTGTTGTAGCCCGGTGGAACCGGATTATCCTCTAGTAATCGATACAATAAAATCCAATGTCTGTCCGTCAGTTTTGCATCCCCTCCTAAACCACTGGTTGCACAAAGTTGAAAATTGGACATTATTATTCACAAAGGACCCTGGCAGTGGAGATGAATTTTTTGGGATTTGGACAAAAACATTTTCATTATTCACATCGATAAATTCCCAAAGCGAGCATGAACATGGCTGTTTTGCATGACTTGGCGACAAGTTGATTGGCTGTGCAAAGCTAGGTGCACTGCGATTCGATCCTGGCAAGTGACGTCTACACACCCTCACTGTACCTGTTTTCTGGTCTTTGGATTTAAAAAAGAAAACATTTATTTGGAGCTAAAAAACACAACAAAAAGTTAGCTTTAGACCCACAACCTTGCTCGTGCTGCAATAATGGTATAATAGAACTGGAATCAGATGTGTAATAGAACATTTACAATATTAAAATTGACAATAATAAAAACAAATATTTAATTGCTTTAAAAAAAAAATTTCTCTGCTTTATCTTTTTAAGGGATCAAAATACTGGGTGTAGTGGATACATTTGGACACCATACCATGGACATGAAAGATGGTGCAAGATTCCGAAGAGCCAACACCAGCCCGATTTCATTTGCAGCTTTGTCGGCTTCAGCACCCTCTCCAAAAACATCAAATATGGTATCCAGTGCTGCACCAGCCACAACCAGCGATGCATCCTGCTGAGCCGTCTGGAGCAAGCAGTTTCCCATCCCCTGGAACAAAGGATGCCAAATCTAAAATCTGTCAGCTGGAACAACAGTGAAATAGAGCAATATACATTGTAAACTAATGCAGTTGGTCACAGTGGCCATCTACCCACACACTAAACCGATGCTAGATGCCATTTCATATCTGACTGTGTATTGTCAGACTGTACAATAGCATGAGACTCAGCAGGGTTCAAAATTTGTTAGATACTTTCTTGAAGAGTTAGGTAAGACAGTCGTCTCAAAAATGTAAATAGGATAACTTGCTTATTCTTACATATTTTGATTTCAGCCATATTTGCTCAGTGGGAAATGGCTGCTAAGGTGGAAAGGAGGGATGCATGCAAAAAGAGGTTGAAATGGGAGGAGGGTAGATGTTTGCAATAACAATGCACAATTCCACATGCAAGCATAAAAACACTCTTAATGCCCAATGCATGTACATCTTCTCTTCCATATACCAGTCATTCCACAGAATGACAGCTGCTCGGCCATGTGTACTGAAGTATGTGAACTAACAGCATCTAAAGTCTCCAAGGATTAGGAAGAGCGAATAGGCATGAGTAGAGAGCCGAGTGTCAATGCTTATGGAGAGAGCCTCGTATATGGAATCATTGGAGATAGTGGGAGTGGAGGGAGGGACAGCAGACCACACAAAGAAGCAACATAATGTTAGGGAGAGACACACAAAGCCAAACATACTCCATAGGATTGGGGGTGATCAGTATGGGGCTTGGCTTATTATATAGCTTATGAGGAAACAAGGAACGAAGATACACAGCGACACCACAACCAGTGTGGGAATCAAGCCCGTCAGAGCGGAGGAGATACACCAAAGAATCCTGGACATCCTGTGAAAGAAAATATTTCCAAGAGATATACAATAACTGGGCTCACTGCAGCATAACATGTCTATTAATCTGGAGCAGAGACTTTTGATATTGGTGGACCAGAGGGTTGAAGACAAAGAGGAACGTTGGCAGAGGGGAGCAGGGACTGGGTGAGGATGGCATTGACATCAAACTACAATTCATTGATGGAATAAAGATGCTGTACAATAGCTAATTATGTCAAAACAACTAATGCAGGGGAAGTGGATAATCAGGTGACTCACACTACTACCCCTCCCCCTTTATCTATAATCCCAAAGATAGACCTCATAGGATATCAAAGATCTCGTAGAAGTAGCAGTATGGTTAGCCACAATCTCTTAAGCATATAATACAACAACTTTATTACAAAAGAACAACGACAGTGATAGCCACATCTTGCCAGTACCACATCAATCTAAACATTTGATAACATAACAGCAACCTGATTAACAAAAGGATGAGAGACGTGTGGACACCTTCAGAGTTTCCATGGTGTTCTCCATCTGAGCAAGCTTGTTACCCACCACACCCATGATGGCAAGTACGTTACGGCGAACGTCTGCAGACTCACATTTCAACCCCTCATTGCAGAGGAACAGAAGTTGCTCAGGAGTCATGCACTGTTTGTGGGCAAAGGAAGTGAGAACATGTTGACGTTTTGTAAATAAAATAAAATACAATCAGCGTTTGGAGCTATTATCCAGAATTCATTTCAAGAGTGCAAATGTTTTCCATTTTGAATGGTAAGTATGTTAGTCAAATTACAATGGTTATCCTACTCATGTTAGCAAATGTTGCATACGATTGCCAAAGGAAAATAATGTACGAATCACAAAGTCAGAGCACACCTCAGGGATGTTCCGATCAGCCAACAGATGCAGCAATGACCGGATGGAACCTGTCACTGCTTCCAGGAAACTCTCGTCTTTTTTCAACTCTTGAAGAATAATAATAAATAAATAAAAATTATGACAGGTCTATTATTTATTCTCCAAACAAAAAAGTTACAAATAGCAAGCATAATTACCTAATCTATCATCAAAATAAATATTCGTCTTACCAAATTTATTGATTGATTGTGATTGAAAAAAACAACATTTACAGCCTAAAATAAAATCTAAGGAACAAGTTAAGAGTGAACACTCCCATGTACAGATTTGGACAATAGTTTGTCCGTAGGGTTCATTACAGTCTTTCAAGGTCCCCTTGCAAAGAAACGTTTTTACCTATTTTTGGGTGTTTACAAGTTGTACTGTAATAACAGAAGATCCATCGTCATTGTAATGTATAATGATGCTGCATTAAGCACAATGATTTGAAATAGTGTAGAACTTAAATTTTTTAAAGAAAGTTTCAACTCTTAAAAAAATGCATATCCTACTATATTAAATAAGGCAATTCTCCATGTATACATCTGAAAATCATAGAAAAAAAGGGCAAGCCCGATCTTCACCAAGTTTTGCATACATGTTGGTAATACCCAAGGTCAAGTCATAGGAACAAGGGGAAAAATCCTCCCCCTCCCCACCTCCACCATCATCCCTGTGAACGGGGAGACGACTTTCCAATGACCCCGATGGGAGCAGGTGATTCAAGTTTTATAAAATAGCCAACAATTTTTGTTGAGAGATTTGCCTCATGCACAACAGTGGGTGAGAAAGCCTGGTGTTGGCTTAGCGGTTAGGGTGACGGCTTGGGATCCTAGGATCCTGGGTTAGAATCCCGGTCGATCGCTAAATTAACACCAGGGGGGTTTACTCAGCCTGTCATCCTTCCGAGGTCGGCAAATTGAGTACCAGCTTGCTGGGATGAATGAATGATCCCGGTGTGTACTCCGGTTTAGAATAGGTACTGCGCATCGTAAGATCCCTGCGCATCATAAGAGGCGACGAAGGGTTGGCGTCAGGAAGGGCATCCGGCCATAAAAACATTGCCTCAAACAGGGCACCACGATTGTCATGGGGCCCGCAAGGCTAACCCCCGCTCTGGCGGGGAAAATGGCCTTAAAACGATCATTCATTCATTCATTCACAACAGTGGGTGAGAGATAATGAAGCAGAGTGCAAAACAAAAGCAATTTTACTCAAAATAAAAATTATTAAGACGAGAGATTTTGGTTAAAGGAAATATACGAAGTTTGTCAATTGTAATGTCTGGAGAAGTGTTACAAACATTTTTTAAAATTATAATAGAAAGTGATTAAACAAAGACGAAGAAGAAACCTGTGAAACTGATGCAAATTAAATAAATACCCCAAGCGGGCTGACGGTAATTTCTTGAGGTTGTATTGCAGACCTCTGGTGATTTTGGGGGATCAATCTGGGGGGCCCCCTGCTCCCCTTGGGAGACCCCCTGATACGAAATCGAACAATCTAAGATCAAGCGATCCTGTAAGCCAGAGAAGAAAGGCTGTATGGGGGTTCAGAACAATCAGTTGGTAAACAAGCATTCTGAGTATTGCGCTGCAATACATGTCCCCTACCGGCAGTCTGTCGTCCGGAAAACTGTTGGGGAAATTATCAAAGTTCAAAGTGCCATAACTTTGTCAAAAATGATCGAAACGTCGTGAAGTTCGAACTTGATCTGTAACTTATCATGAGGAAACCATGTACCAAGATTGAAATCATTAGCATTAAGCGTTTAGAAAAAAAAGTCCGGAAAACTGTTCTTTGCGTGACGGACTGATGGACCGACAGACTGACAGACGGAGTGCAAACCCATAGTCCCCTACGTTGTACACCAGTAGGGGACTAATAAGGGACAAGTAGGGTTTCTAATTGTCAAGGGGTAACCCCTCTCCCCACCCCGCCCAGGAGTCCACATGATCCAAAATCGAAAAATCAAAGCCCAAGCGATTGTGCAGGCCACTGTCTTGTATTCATGTATCAAGTTTCACAGCGATCAGCCAGGTGATAAGGAACGAGAAGCAAAAATTGCATGCTAAATGTTGCTGGGTTATGTAAACACTCACTTTATGAATAAACATCTGCCATCCTGGTTATTGTTAAGCCAAAATAGCAATCCATTGTCCAAGGAAAAGGCTGAATATTAATCAAGTATCGAAAATAATTAAATGTTAGTTCAACATAGCAATTTATGGCAAATTATCACAGCATTTTCTTCAAAATCATACATTGTAAGGTTATCTTCATGGGGCCAAAATGATACCCTTAATTTAAAAAAAAAAAAAATTGGGCAGGCAGAGGTTATGCCTAACATTCTTCCACAATTTAAAAAAGATATTTCAAACAAATAAAATTGAGGTTTTGAGTTCAAACGTTTTAGGGTAGTGCATTCTTCGAGCCAAACTTGCAGAAACTAGGATGGCACTCTTCAACGTCACGACACGATGACCGATATGCCTCCGCCCACATTATTACATCATACATATGTGTACCAAGTTTGATTTGAATCCATTCAGCCGTTCTTAAGTACCACATTTTTACCTGACATGACCTTCGACGTGGAAATCGAATCAGTTCATCTTTGCATCATAATATATACTTATACCAAGTTTGGTCAAAGTCCTATCACTGGTTCACAAGTTAGCACAGTAACAGAATTGTTCCCTTATTGGACCTCTGAATCTTCGCATCATTATAAATACTTGCACCAAGTTTTACTTGGTTCCCTTCAGGTGTTCTTAAGTTATCACAGTAATGAAAACCCATTACAGACTCTGACCTTTGACCTCCTGACACCCAATATCTAGTCAGTCCATATTCGCATCATTAGATACACTTACACGAAGTTTTGTCAAAATCCCATCAATGGTTCACAAGTCGGCGCAGCAACATAATTTTTACTTGTGACCTCTTAACATGACCTCTTAACCACAACATATAATCAGTCGATCCTTACATCATTGCACATACCTGCACCAAGTTTGCCTTAGATCCCTTCAGCCGTTCTTAAGTTATTGCGGCAATAAAAACCGATCACGGACGGACAGACGTACACACAACCCGAAAACGTTTCAACCCACACACCTCCAGCGACTGAGGCATAAAAGGCAAGGTAAATAAATAATAATAATAATGATGATCCAACAAGCGTTACGCCTCGGTCCCCCGTCAGGGAAGTGATGCGAGTTGACAAAGTGGAACACGCAGAAAACATGCTATGATATGATATTTCGCTCACAAGGGTCAGACATACATGGAGGCGGCCATCTTGGATTTTGACGTGGCGACCCAATTTTCAATAGCGTTCTTCCTTATGCCTAGATACACCCACACACCAGAAGGTACTTCGCTTATTTTTCAAGATATTTCGCTCACAAGGTTATGACATATATATGGTGGCGGCCATCTTGGATTTTGACGTGGCGACCCAATTTACAATAGCGGTCTTCCTAATGCCGAGATACACCCACACACCAAATTAGAAGTTGGTACTTCGCTTATCTTTCAAGATATTCATCTCACAAGATTCAGACATACATGGCGGCGGCCATCTTGGATTTTGACGTGGCGTACCCAATTTTAAACAGCGTTCTTCCTTGTGCCTAGATACACCCACACACCAGATTAGAAGTTGGTACTTCGCTTATGTTTCGAGATATTTCGCTCACAAGGTTAAGACATATATATGGTGGCGGCCATCTTGGATTTTGGCGTGGCGACCCAATTTTCAATAGCGTTCTTCCTTATGGCGAGATACACCAACACACCAAATTAGAAGTTGGTACTTCGCTTATTTTTCAGGATATTCATCTCACAAGGTTCGGACATACATGGCGGCGGCCATCTTGGATTTTGAGGTGGCGACCCAATAGATACACCCACACACCAGATTAGACGTTGGTACTTCGCTTATTGTTTGAGATATTTCGCTCACAAGTTTCAGACATATATATGGTGGCGGCCATCTTGGATTTTGACATGGCGACCCAATTTTCAATAGCGTTCATCCTTATGCCAAGATTTTTTTTTTTTTTTTTTTTTTTTTGTATACAAGATCGAGGCTCGTGAAAGAGCGAACATTAATCACACAAAAAGACAAACCGACACACAAAACACACAAAAAACACACACACACAAACACACACAAAAAACAAGGGGAGCGGCAGACAAGATGGGGAGAGAGGGGGAAGGACACAAACACAACATTTGAGAGCAGGGACATCGGGAGGACTTGGGGGGGGAGGTGGGAGAGGAATAAAACATATGAACACTGCAAGGACTCTGGGGTGAATTACCGGGGGTAGAAAAGATCAAGGTTTTCGATGGGGGAAGATAAGAGATGGTGGTGAACAGCTGTTTTAAAGACCTGGAGGGAGGAGTGGGATTGAAGGGAGTGGGGGAGTTTGTTCCAGAGGCGGGAGAAAAGGGGAATGAAAGAGTGAAGGTGAGCAGAGAGCCTAGACTTTGGCAGTTTAACCATAAGAGGGTTGCAGGCAGATCTTGTGCGACCTGAAGGAATATTGGGGGGACAGAGCACAGAGAGAGCTGGGGGAGCAAGGCCGGAGAAGAGTCGGTAGAAGACAGAAAGACCATCAACCTGCCTGCGGTGAGTGAGTGAAAGGCCCTCGGAGTTGACTACATCGCAGGAGATTCCAATGATTCTGAAAGCATTGGCCTCAACAGCGTGAAGCCGAGCAAGGTGTGAGGCAGGAGCACCTGCCCAGAGGGGGGAACAGTATTCCATTGAGCTGCGGATGAAAGCCTTGTATGTGGTGAGGAGCTCAGGTATGCCAAGGAAGGACTTCGCACGACGGAGGATGCCCAGTCGGCGACTGGCTTTGGAGGCCAGCTTGGAAATGTGGTTTTCCCAAGAAAGATCATGGCAGATAGTGAGACCCAAAAGCTTGAGCGACAGAACTTCTTGGAGAGGATTGTTGAGAAAGTAGATGGGAGGGTTGTCCAGTCGGTCCTTTCGGAGAGACATTGTAAGAGTGTGAGATTTGTCAGGATTGAAAGACATGTTCCACTTGTTTGACCAGTCTGTGATTTTGTCCAGGTCTGCAGAGAGTGAGGAGGCTGCAGACTGCCGATCTGAGGGATGAGGAATGGAGCGACAGAGAGTGGAGTCGTCAGCAAAGAGATAGAGAGGATTTTCAAGAGAGTCAGAGAGATCATTGATGAAGACCAGAAAAAGCACAGGGCCCAGAACACTACCTTGGGGAACTCCAGCCTGAACAGGAAGAGGAGATGAGAGAAACCCATTCAGGGCCACACGTTGACTACGACCAGAGAGGAAGTCCGCCAGCCATGAGGTGAGATACACCCACACACCAAATTAGAAGTTGGTACTTCGCTTATTTTTCAAGATATGCAGGTTACAAGGTTCAGACATACACGGCATCAGACATACATGGCGGCGGCCATCTTGGGTTTTGACGTGGCGACCCGATTTTAAACAGCGTTCTTCCGTGTGCCTAGATACACCCACACACCAGATTAGACGTTGGTACTTCGCTTATTTTTCGAGATATTTCGTTCACAAGTTTCAGACATATATATGGTGGCGGCCATCTTGGATTTTGACGTGGCGACCCAATTTTCAATAGCCTTCGTCCTTATGCCGAGATACACCCACACACCAGATTAGAAGTTGGTACTTCGCTTATTTTTCAAGATATGCAGGTTACAAGGTTCAGACATACATGGCATCAGACATACATGGCTGCGGCCATCTTGGATTTTGACGTGGGTTTCGCCCACACACCAAATTCGAATGCGGTCCTTCGGTTACGCACGCAAGCACGCATGCCCGCACGGACGGACACACGGACGGAGGGGAAAGCCATAGTCCCCCTTTCGCTCCGCTGTGCAACGGGGGACAACTAGCATGGGCTACAGACAGCACCAACATCCAGAGAAATAGTGCACAATGGAAGGGAAGAAAAAAATAATACTGCCATTTTATTTATTCTCAGAAGGGCAAAAAATATTCTCACATGACAATCAACCAATGTCATATGATGATAAACACTAACCACTTGTGTATTAAAAGAACAAGTTTACAAACTCAAGCAGGTTAAGGTAAACGCAAAATAAACAAAAAAGTTTATATAAAAAAAAAGAAGCTTGTAAAGCACACAATGAACGGCACAAATAAATCAGATCAATTTACTGCAGTTCAGAGGTTAACCAGTAACAACTAGTACCAGAGAACAGGTACAGAACAGGTATGGGGGACCCATCAGGCAACCAAAAACCGGAAAGACCCAAAAACCGGAAGAATTTTGAAACCCCACAGTCCTATAATTTTTCACCCTTTCATTCTGTAAAGTTAATTATTCGCACGTCTTCTGAAAAGGTAATCACAATAATTAAGAATTTAAAAAAATTACTGTAAGTTTATTGGTGGGAAAAACGTATCGCCATGGAAGTGATGTTGCGCAATCACCAGAAAAAAAAAAAACCTGTGAAATTGTGTGTACAGTCAACCCTCGTTAATCCGACTCCGTTTAATCCGGAAACCTCACTATCCGACCAAAACATCCAAGAACAGATTTCCGCCATTCATTTTATCCCTCTAATCCGCAAAATCGTTTATCTGACAATCTCGCTAATCCGACATTGGGTGCTGGGAACAAAGTAGCCCAGATTAACGAGGGTTGACCCTACTTCCAATTCGGCATCACTGTGTCGTGCTATAATGTTTTGTGTGCTTACTTGTGTTTGTGCAATACCCCCGCATCGCAGCAATGTCTAAAAGGCCTACAGCACCTGGACAAACTAGTGGTGCTTCAAAAAGGAAGCATTTATCGCTGAGTATCGAGCAAAACGTGGTCATTTTGGAAATGTGACATGGTGTTTTGGTGAAACCCCTGAGTGAGGAGCACAGCGTTGGTACATCGACTGTCTACGATCTAAATAAACAATCGGAGAAGATATTACAATTTTATGGTGAGTGGTAAGCCCAACCTCGTGGAGAAAATGAAAACGTTAAATCAGTCGAAGATCGCTGACTTCAATAATTTATTGATGGAGTGGATCAGGCAGCACCGTTCGGATAATTTTCCCTTGGATCATGCGATAATCATGACAAGCAAAAACTTTTCACGTCCCATGCAACATACCTGTAGTGACTTATCTTCAGATGAGCTGTAATTACTGAAGAAATACAGTAATTCCTTACTGGACAAGCCAACGAAGGAGCATTTGGTATGTGAATATCTATATTATAATAGGCGAAGGTGATTCTGTCCGTCTGTCCGGGGGTGTGGCTTAGTCCGTTTGCAGAGTAGCCTCACCCATAGCTCCACCCATTCTTGGAGAGGCTTCATGTAAACAAATATCCACCATTTTATTACCTCGAATGGCTTTGCGGCCTGTTTAGTTAGGCCCATGCTGTCTTTCTCTCTCACACAGGTTTATTTCAATTCTAATTCGATATATCATTTCATTTTTAACAGTCGCTAACATAGTGTTAGACTCGGTTGAAAAAAAACGGGAAGAGAATCCCAAGAAAGTTTCCGTTTATAGAACGAAATGATTTCTCAAAGGCCTGTAAACTAAAGCCCATTCATTGAGAGTCACCCTCACGATTTTATCTCGAATTCACCATCTGATTTAATTTTTATCGATGGTTTTAGACGGTGTCAGAAATAATTGAGAACATTCACGCACACACGGGAAATTGCCGAGATATATATTTATAAAAATCGCGCCACGATGATACACGAAAATACAGCGCCTAAAAACATTCGGGGAAAATGTCGACATATATTAAAAATTCGCTTTTTCTTTTCCGTTAAAGATATATTACTTTTACCTTTTATGAGAGTCGGCACAAAAACGACATATATATCTTCGTTCTTTCTTATTTCATTCAACATTATTATCCGGAAGTAAAATATGTTTCAGGAAATTACTGAGAGATATTTCTTCGTTTTTTTTTTATTAGTTATGTGCGCATACACTTTAAATAGGTTTATTTGAAATCTTTAATTTTCACAATGTAATTTACTTGCCATTTGTCATTTGATAATTATGAGACACTTCCTCTTGAGGATCGTGACAATTCATGCATTGCGTGGAAACTTCCATTTCCAAAATGAATGCGACGGTCGATGAAGAACGCAGACTTGAACAGGATGTAGCAAGAAAACGAATGAGACGGGCGAACGAGTCCGTCGACGAACGTCAATGCAGACTTGAACAGGATGTAGCAAGAACCGCACAGAGACCGCACGAGACGGGAGAACCGCACGGAATGATGCTGCAACAACGATGAGGAGGGTTGGAGAGGAGCGAGGGGTTGAAGAGCATGGTGCTAGGGGTTGGAGAGTGAGGAGCGAGGGGTTGGAGAGCGAGGAGCGAGGGGTTGGAGAGCGAGGAGCGAGGGGTTGGAGAGCGAGGAGCGAGGGGTTGGAGAGCGAGGAGCGAGGGGTTGGAGAGCGAGGAGCGAGGGGTTGGAGAGCGAGGAGCAAGGAGGTGGAGAGTGAGGGCCGATTGGAGCGGAGAGTGAGGGCCGAATGGAGCGGAGAGTGAGGGCCGATTGGAGCGGAGAGGAGTGTGATGAGGTATTGGAGAGGAGTGTGAGGTATTGGAGAGGAGTGTGAGGGATTGGAGAGGAGTGTGAGGGATTGGAGAGGAGTGCGAGGGATTGGAGAGGAGTGCGAGGGATTTGAGAGGAGTGCGAGGGATTGGAGAGGAGTGTGAGGGGTTGGCGAGGAGTGTGAGGGGTTGGCGAGGAGTGTGAGGGGTTGGAGAGGAGTGTGAGGAGTTGGAGAGGAGTGTGAGGAGGTATTGGAGAGGAGTGAGGAGGTATTGGAGAGGAGTGTGAGGAGGTATTGGAGAGGCGTGTGAGGAGGTATTGGAGAGGAGTGTGAGGAGGTATTGGAGAGGAGTGTGAGGAGGTATTGGAGAAGAGTGTGAGGAGGTATTGGAGAGGAGTGTGAGGAGGAGTGGCATTGGAGAGGCGTGAGGGTGGAGAGGAGTGTGGAGTCGCATATTATGTGAAATAAATAAATTGTGTTCATTACACCATTTTAACCATTTTGTAAAATTTAATGTGCAGCATGTAAATCAAGATGTCCAAATATCACACACGTCCATACCCGTGGGATTCCCACGGGTGACCCCACTAGTATATATATATTGTCCGAATCCCTGTCAATCGCTGCATTAACGCCAGGGGGGTTGACTCAGCCTGTCATCTTTCCGAGGTCGGCAAATTGAGTACCAGCTTGCTGGGATGAATGATCCCGGTGTGTACCCTGATTTAGAATAGGTACACTGTATCCCTGCGCATCGAAAGAGGCGACAAAGGGTTGGCGTCAGGAAGGGCATCCGGCCATAAAAACATTACCTCAAACAGGGAAGCATGATTGTCATGGGGCCCGCAAGGCTAACCCCCGCTTTAGCGGGGAAAAATGGCCTTAAAACGATCATTCATTCATTCATTCATAGGCTTATGCCGGCTTCCAGCAACCGGGCCCTGACGTGTAAAAACAAAAATTACCATGAATGCGCGATGCACAAATGTAGAAGCAGGTCACATGTTATGAACCGCAAATACGCGGAACCCATGAATTTGGGATCGTAAATGCTGAGATCCGACTGTATTGTACATGAGAGGAAAAGGGACCCGAATTCCGGCAAACCCCAAAAACCAGCAGGCCAAACTCCCCATGCTTGCCGGATAAGGGGTCCCCGGCCTGTACAAAGAGGTCATACAAATTTTTGTCATAACTGAAAAACATTAAAAATTCCAAAAAGCAGCAAAATTATTGATCTTGTTAGCACGAATCCACTTGTGTTTTTACCAAACTGATCGAAAGCAAGCGAAGAGAGATGCTGTGCAAGGTCCTGGAGGCCTTTCTCTTCTCCTATTCCCCATATTCCCAGAACTGCAATGATTGCGTCCAGGCAGGTCAGTGCTCGACACTGGACGCATCGTAACCTGGAAGCAAATATTCAATGGATATTATACTTATAACAAAAGGGAAAGGAAGTTGTAAAACAATTGGCAAAACTTTCAGATTCTCTTTTCAATGCTTAGTTGTAAAAGTTGTAAAACAATCTTCCCTCTCCCTCCAATATATCTTGCAGCCTGAAATATATCTTGCAGCTTAATCCCAGGTTTACCCAGGAAGTTGGGTCAACCACCTTTCCATTTTTGCCCCTTCCGGTTCTTTCAACCCACTTATTGCTGTGTTTAAGCCTGTATCCAGCTTGTTCACCTCTTATGTACTCCACCACCTCCCCTCATTCAATCTTACTCCCTTGTGTTGTGTTTCTCCACTTTCCACTTTGTTTCATGTTCTCACTATTCCATGAGCCCTGATTTTGCATAAATAAAAAAACACTTCTTTCACAGCATTATGAAATAAGACTAGAATTAACCTTGATCAGATGAGAGATCAAATGATGCATTCCAGTCCGGAGCGGACGCTGGCGTCGCTTGCTCGCCGCTTCTCCGACTGGGCCATTGTCTTTAGCTTGCTTTTCTGGTGGTCGTGGTGGATTTTTGGCCATTGAGTATGCCCTCTGCATGGTCCCGGCGCTGCTCCGAGCTTCGCCTGCCCGGCTCCTTCGCTGTTTCCTCGGGCCCGCTCCCGTGGGTTGTGGCCATTGTTTGCAGTGGTGGTGGTGGCGGTTTGCCGCCGTGATCTTGATTAGCGGCGGCGGTCGTTTGCCGCTGCATTTGCCGCTTTGCCTCCTCAACCTTGGCCTCGTATTCGCCTCGTCGCTCCTGTCTGCCCTCTGCTCGGTCCCGGCTCTGCTCCTGGCTTCACCTGCCCGGCTCCTTCGCCGTTTCCTCGGGCCCGCTCCCGTGGGTTGTGGCCATTGTTTCGCCTCCTCAACCTTGGCCTCGTGCTCGTCTCTTCGCTCCTGCCTGGCATGGCTCTGTGGTACTCCGCCGCAAGGCTTCTTCTGCTTAATACCCGCTCCACCCCATCATGCATCTCTGCAATCAAATCCAATGGACTCCTGCGACGACCCAGGTACATTCACCGTGGCTCCGGTCGTAAGTTTGTTCATTTACAATCAGGTCACTCCATCCCCGTCCTCTGGTCGGCTCAGCGCACTCCCACTCATCGTCCCAGCGCACCTGGTCACAGCAACGCACACAATCGCACCTCCTGTCTGCGAACCCTGGCCAAATCACCTGAATTCATCCCCGCCGTACAAAACAACATCAAGCTCACCCTGTTCAATACCCAGTCCCTCAACAACAAATGCCTCATCCTGAACGACTACATCCTGGAAAATAAACTTGACTTTCTCTGTCGCACTGAAACCTGGCAACAACCTCTGGACTACTTCGCACTCAACCTCACCACACCCAATGGATATTCCTACATCAATAAACCACGCTCGGAGGGCCGAGGTTGTGGAATTGCCGTTATTCACCGACAAGACATCAGGACCACCCTCATCTCCATCGCATCTGCTCCATCACTTGAACACCTGGCTTTTAAACTCTCTGGTCACACACAGTCATGGCTGTTGTCTACCGCCCTCCCAAACCACACCCATCATTCCTGTCTGACTTCTCCTATTTTCTGACCCAGCTATGTTCCCTCTCCCCCTCAATCCTCCTCCTTGGTGATTTCAATATCCACATGGACTCCACTGACTCCACGATAACCACTGACTTCACTGATTTACTCACCTGCTTTAACCTCACTCAACATGTCAACTTTCCTACCATGGTCACATTTTGGACCTTGTCTGCTCTACTGGATTAATTTTGCACCATCTCTCTGGCTCCGACCTTACCCTCTGACCACTTAGCCATCACTATGACCATCAACATCCCCGCCCCAACACCAAGGCATTATCGCACTATCAACTTCCGTAAGCTAAACGCTCTTTCACCTACCTCATTCTCATCCACCCTCTCTGAAAAAATGTCCACTTCTCCCTTCGTTGACCTCCACAACCCTTCTGATCTCACTGACTACTACAACCACACTCTCTCCTCCTGCCTTGACCAACTTGCACCTATAAAAACCAAAACAGTTTCTTTCACCCATTCTGCTCCCTGGTTTACCCCTGAACTCCGCCTGATGAAAACTCGTGCTCGCCAACTTGAAAGACTCCGCAATAAAACAGATCTCACAATTCACTCCCAAGCCTACAAGGACCAAATACAACACTACAAAGATGCCCTCTCCCGCGCCCGCTCCGCCTACTACTCTCAAATTATCCACTCTGGCTCCGGAAACCCAAAAGCCTCTTCTCTACAATAAACAAACTCCTCAGCCCCCTGAACACCACCACCCAGTCATTCACAGTAGACAACTGCATCTCCTTCCTTTCATTCTTCCAACGCAAAGTTGAAAACATCTACAACAGCTTGACCACCGCCGCACCCGCTCCCCCTCAAACCACCTGCCCCCCCCTTATCCTGCCATCCCCTGTCTCAATTCTCCCCAACTGACCTCTCTGAACTCCTCATAGGAATTAAAACTGCCACCTGCACTCTTGACCCCATCCCCTCCAGCTTTGTCAAGGCCTCCCTTCCTGCTCTCTCTCCACTTATCATTGCAACAATAAACTCCTCCCTGTCTACAGGCATCGTCCCACCATCCCTCAAAATTGCTGCTGTTACCCCCATTCTGAAAAAACCTGGACTAAACCCTGACACCCTAAACAACTTCAGACCCATCTCCAACCTACCCTTTCTGTCGAAAGTTTTGGAACGCGCTGTAGCCGCTCAACTCAAACATCACCTCTCTGCCAATAACCTGTATGAAACATTCCAATCCGGATTCCGCTCCAACCACAGTACTGAAACTGCTCTCCTCAAAATCACCAACGACCTTCTCCTCTCCTCTGATGCTGCCAACCTGAACATTCTCATCCTCCTCGACCTCAGCGTCGCCTTTGACACCATCGATCACACCATCCTCCTCACCCGACTTGAAACCACCTTTAACGTTACTGGCACTGCCCTCTCTTGGATTAAATCATACCCCTCTGACAGACACCAGTTCATCTCCATCAATAACTGCAAATCCCCCACTGCTCCCCTCTCCAAAGGTGTCCCCCAAGGTTCAGTTCTTGGCCCCCTCCTCTTCATCCTTTACCTGTCCCCCCTCGGTCACTTAATCCGCCATCCGCCGTCATGGTCTCCAATTCCACTGCTTCGCCGATGACATCCAGCTTTTCATCTCCACCAAGTCCACCTCCACCGCCAACCACTCTATCCTGACAAACTGCATCACTGAAATAAAATCCTGGCTTCAAATCAACTACCTCAAACTTAACTATGATAAATCTGAAATAATAATCATTGGCCCCAAAACGCTCATAAAATCCACCAATAACTTTGCCCTTAACATCAACGGTATCCCAGTATCCACCTCCCCTCACATCCGGAATCTTGGCATCATCTTTGACCAAACCCTCTCCTTCGACAAATACACTAAACAGATCACAAAGACAGCCTTCTTTCACCTGAAAAACATCGCCCGTCTCCGTCTATCCCTCTCCTCCATGGCTGCAGAAACCCTCATCCACGCCTTCATCACCTCCCGTCTGGACTACTGCAATAGCCCCCTCTATGGTTCACCCTCAACAATCACCAATAAACTCCAATACATTCAGAACTCCGCTGCCTGTCTACTCACCCATTCCCGGACCCGTGACCACATCACCCCCGTCCTTTGCAAGCTTCACTGGCTCCCCATCTCCCAGAGAATCCAGTACAAAATCCTCCTCTTGACCTACAAAGCCCTCCATAACCTGGCCCCATGCTACTTGGCTGACCTCCTCTCCAGACACACTCCCAACCGCAACCTCCGCTCTGCTGGTACCAACCTCCTGACCCCCCCCCCCCCCCCCCCCCATCCGGACCAAATTCAGATCCTGGGGGGACAAGGGCCTTCTCCATCGCTGCTCCCACCCTCTGGAACTCGCACCTCACACCATCAGAGACTCCTCCTCACTCACCACATTCAAGACATCACTCAAGATCCACCTGTTCAACACTGCATTCAACATTTAACCCCTGACTATCTCTTCTCCTTCTCCCTCCTTTTTGCTTTGAATATTTCCCTATTGATTCTTGTTTTTTTTGCAATTGTTTCTATGTTTTGCTACGCATTATGTTTTGCACTCTGTCAAAGCGTCTTTGGGCTCCCTTAAAAGCGCTATATAAAATAAATGCATTATTATTATTCAATTAAAGACACTCAAACACTCACTTCGCAATTAAGGGATCCCAGACTGTGTTTTGTCGGCACAACTCAAGATACTGCCGATCAGGGTTGGTGGTCTTCTTCAAAACCTTTTAAAGGAAAATGGCAAAAATAATGAGAAACACTTATTTACTCAAAAGACAGACTGCATGGGGTCATCGACATTTTAAAAATAGAACCGCCCTCAAAAAAAGTAAAATGGAATGCACAAACAACAAAGTTTCCTTTATTTTTTTCAACCTCAAACAAAATCACAGCCTTAACTTGGTTTTTCAAAATATTTCTTCAAAACAATTTCACCATATGGGAAAGCAATTAAAGCTTAAAAGTCATAATTTTGAAAATCCTATATTCACAAAGCTAATTTGGGAAAACTGCATAGAATTGTTTGACGTCACGTCTACTGCACAGATACATTTTGCTGAAGATATTCTTGGAGAAAACATCCACCTGCTAATTACAATTACATCGCTGCAATGCAAGATATGCAAGGGACATTTGATGCTCATACACACAGGATGCCTTCCTGTTTATCACTAACCATAAACACCTGCTCCCTATGGGAGTGGCAAGTGGTGGGGGGAGGGTGGGGGGTAAGGTGGGGGGGTTATTTTGTGTTCAACCACCAAATTTCATCGCCTTTGTTCCCGCAAACAAACATGTGTTTCAGCGCATTCCCCCCACGTCTGTGATTACTGTAGTTTTCATTATACTACAACAGAGAATTGCCATATTTTAGAATGATTTTTACAGCTTTCAGGAGTTTGTCTTATTTCATCGATAACATAACACCCAGTTTTAAAGTTATTCTGTGCAGCGATTTGGGAGTACAGATAAGTGAAACACTCAAGCCAAATTATATTTTTGCAAATACATTCCTGCAGGGACACTGGTGAAGAAAAACAGTTGCCTATGCACCAAAATGGTATGGTGAAAGCACAGAGTCAATAGTGATCAAGAGAATTGGTGACAGTCAATGGTGATCAAGAGAAAGGCAGCTCAGAAATGCACAGGAAGAAATGGCACAAAGCTCAGAGAGACAAACAAGCATTATTAGACCAGTACGTTACATTTGGCCTAAAGCTAAAGAAAGGTTGAAAGATGACAAAAGGTTCGACCAGGAATGGACCCAATATTTAGAGATAATTGTTTTTTCCTAGTTTGCCCCTTGACCCTAAATCCCCATCTCCTGGGGCATTAACCAGGGGTCAAATCAAAAAAATCATGACATATTTCATGCGTCCCCCAATTTTGATTGCATATATTATGTTCCTTGTTGTAAAAAGGCGACAAAAAGGGTTGGCGTCAGGAAGGGCATCCGGCCGTAAAACATTGCTTCAAAAAGGGGACCAAAAAAACAACAACAACCACGGTCCCCGAAAAGGCCAACCCCCGCTTTGCGGGGAAAAAAATGGCCTCTAAACGGTGGTTTTTTATATTATGTTCAATTTTTTAAATGTTTAATAATGTGCCCGTAATTGCATTTTTTGGTATTTGGCTTCAACCACACCCCAGGCGGGCGGAGCCAAAAATGATAGTGCTCTGGTACCTGGCGGAGCCAAAAAATGATAGTGCTCTCGTACCTTTATGTCATGTGGTGATCATAACAACTAGGTTTGGTAAATTTCTGCCCAACCATTTATGAGGAGATAACATGACAGATGGACAGAAGGATGCAGGCAATTAAAATATCCTCCCCAATTTTTTTTTTTTTTTTAACATGGGGATAATTAATTAAGATAAAACTGTAACGTCCAAAAAGACCTTTCTCAGTTATTTCAGGTGCTCAGAGCAGGAAAGATGCTGAGGTGACCACACCACCTGCAAGTGTGAATAGGGCATAAAGGCGACATCGAGACCATACTTATGTAATTAGAGTTAAAGTTATAACTCCTACTCCCTTCACCTTCAAATCTCCTTTTCCTTTTCTCCCCCTTCCATTTTCTCCTCTTTTCTATTCCTATTTTTAATTTACACCACTCTCTACCACAATCAAGAGCATATGTATCAATTTCAAAATATGAAAGTATCAAACAATTTCAGTACGAATTAAAAAGTCTAAAACCTAAAAAGGTACCTTATGTGGTATGTCATGATTAACGATAACATTGTGAACTTCAGCAGAGAAGCAAAGAGGGGTCAACTGAACGTCGGAGTTAGGGCAATAAATATCACTATGTCCAAAAACAAGATCATCCAAAGGTCCTTCCGTTTCCCAATCATCCTTGTCTTCCTCCGATGATTCTGCAATTACAAGCAAAGAAGAAAAAACAATTTATTTAAGCAAGATTACCCAGATGTATCACCCTGTAACCAAAATGCAGAGAGCAGCGAGTACAAAACTCACCATCCTGGTAGCACATGTTTACAATAACTTCCAGTGCCGTCTGCTGTGCGAGCAAGATCGCCATAATTTGTTCCAAAACCGTGTCCACTATCTACAAAGAAAACAAACCCGAGTGATCAATAAGGATATCAGGCTGCAAGTATTCACACTCTCAAAGCACAGCTCAACTCACAGCTGTATGTACAGGAACGTTCCCCCCTAAACTCATAGGGACATTTCCCTTTCAGAAAAAAATATCCATCCCTTCATATTCACCTCCTACCTTCTGCCAAACAATGGTTTTTAAGAGTTGTTGTCTCTCTGTAAACATGGCAAAAAAAAAAAAAAAGCAAAAAAAAAAAGCAAAATCAATTGAAATTAACATTATCATATTACTATACTGTACGTATGTATGTTTGTGTGTGAGATTATATATATATATATATACATATATATATGTATATATATATATATATATATATATATATATATATATATACATATATATACATACAATATACATATATATACAATATACATATATATACAATTCCAATTTCCATTCCAATATACCAATTCCAATTCCAATACCAATATACCAATACCAAATTCCAATACCAATACCAATACCAATTCCAATACCAATACCAATACCAATACCAATACCAATACCAATACCAAACCAATACACCAATCCAAAACCAATTCCAATATACAAGGAATGAGACTAAAGGTGGTTTTTATACATATATATACACAATATACATATCTATCTATAATTCCAGTAATCTCTGTCTGTACGTTTGTACGTTTGTCTGTGACCGCTGTTTCTCGACAACCACGGGTCCGATATACTTTTAACTTGCCAGGTATATTGCTGGGGACCCGAGGATGTGCCTTTTCAAGGTTTCATATTAATCGGACAATTACTTACCGAGCTATGTCCAAAAAACGATTCAACCAATCAGAGAGCAGCGAACTATCGCGTGATTAGCCGTTCGCCGTTCGCTTTGGCGTTGCGAATGGACCAAACCATTGCATGTAAATAGAGGGGGGGGTTCTGTGGTCGTTGCGAATGGACCAAACCATTCATGTAAATAGAGGGGGGGGGGGGTTCTGTGGTCGTTACTGCCACGTGGTTTCAAAGTTTTTTTTTGTTGTTGTTTGCACGCATGTTTTTTTGCACCCACGTACGGGCACGCCCTAGGATGTTTACACACACACACCCCTACACAAATTTTTTTTTTTTTTTTTTTTGGCAAGGAACGGGCACCCACGTACGGGCACGTCCTAGCTTATATATAGTACGGGCATGCCCTAGTATATACAATATACATACATATACAATATACATACATATACAATATACATACATATACAATATACATACATATACAATATACATACATATACAATATACATACATATACAATATACATACATATACAATATACATACATATACAATATACATACATATACAATATACATACATATACAATATACATACATATACAATATACATACATATACAATATACATACATATATATATATATATATATATATATATATATATATATATATATATATATATATATTGCGGTTTTGCCATAAAGGCAAACCCCCTATAGTTAATTGCACGACAACATGTAGCTTGCAGTAGTTAGTTATTTCTTATTGAATGTAAAGATTAGCCCTTTCCCATTGTGTAGTAATAAAGACCAAATATGCGTTGAGTAGGCAAGATGTCAAGCCTTCGTGTGGCTGGGGGAAGCCATTACTAATGTGCAGAAAGGCGTGGCCAGAAGCACAGGCCCACGTGACCAGTGAGGAGGCGGGAACATGTCGCCGGGATGCGGCAAACCTCAGCCAATGGGAGGCTGTGGAACATTTTCGGGGCGTGGGCGGGTCTGATAAAAACCCCCGTCCAGTGCATTTTGACTCTCTTGGATTTCGCCTCGCCGACAAGATTCTCTTGCTTTTGTCCTTCGTCGAGGACACACTTCTTCTCTTGTTTCGCTTCTCCCACGACACGTGTTTGGCCTTGGTGTTTCGTCGACCCCCATCGCTTCTTAGCCAATCTCTAGCTCTGATCCGGCTGACCTGCAAGCTTGTCACAACCGGTGCTGAAGTTCGTCGGACATTACCACATCCGGACTGCACATCGAACTGCGCACGGCGCACAGCCACGGCCACTTTGAAGCAATCCCAGCACGTACATCGGTACGCCAATAACCATCGTGTCTTCCCCTGTGTGAGTGCGAGTGTGCAGGCGCCAGTGGGGTTATAGTTGGTAAGACTTGATACGCTGTATCTTTTGTCTATTCTCTGTGCCTTCAAAATAAAAGGCTGTACATCTGATTACTTTCCAACCTGTTCGGATATGTCTTTTCTCCATTGGCCTAGCATCATCCGAGACCGAATTTGGCTTGATTCAGATCCATAGGTCACGTGAGGTAACGCCGCTTTCCACACCGTGCAAATCCGCTCGGCACCCATAAGGTGTGTGAAAGCGAGGGTTCGATCCCCGGTTTCTCCGGTCACGTGTCTTGAAGGTATTTGGGAATATTTGACCAGTAAACTCTTCGGAGCGTGTATACCGGTGTGTACCCTGGTTTAGAATAAGTACACCGTATCCCTGCGTGTCGTAAGCGGCGACTAAGAGGGTTGGCGTCAGGAAGGGCATCCGGCCATAAAAACATTGCCTCAAAAAGAGAACCATGACAATTACAACGACATATGGGCAGGGTACAGCCCGAAGTGGAGATCGGTTTCTGAGGTTTGGGACATGGAATGTAGGGACAATGACAGGGAGATCAGGAGAAGTGGTGGAAGTATTGGTCAGAAGAAGAGTGGACATATGTTGTGTGCAAGAGACGAGATGGAAGGGAAGTGGTGTGAAAATGGTGAAGGGTAGGCAGGGACAGAAATACAAGTTTGTGTGGCAAGGGTGCCCGGAGGGCGTGAATGGTGTTGGTGTCCTGTTTTCTGAGGAGTTTGTAGACAGTGTGGTGAGTGTGACTAGAGTGAGTGATAGGTTGATGATGGTGAAAATGATGATTGGAAAGCTCTTGGTGAACGTCATCTCGGGATATGCTCCGCAGGTTGGTCGGAGCGATGAAGAGAAGGACAAGTTCTGGTGTGCGATAGAGAAGCTGATGGAAAACGTGAAAGATGAGGAAGTTGTTGTGGTAGGAGGAGACCTAAATTGACATGTGGGAAGGAGTATGGATGGTTTTGAGGGAGTTCATGGGGGTTACGGATATGGTGTGAGAAATGGAGAAGGTGAAAGGATTTTGGAGTTTGCTGATGGAGCTGATTTGTTGATTTTCAATACTCAGTTCCAGAAAGAGGATAATAAGCTTGTTACATACACGTCAGGTGGGTCGACGACAACCGTTGACTACCTGATGGTGCGTAGGCGAGAAAGGGGGTACCTCCAGGACACAAAGGTGATCCTGGGGGAGAAGGCTGTTTCACAGCACCACTTGGTTGTCTGCGACATAAGGGTGAAAGGTGCGAGGAGAGCTCGGCGGGTGAAGTACCAACCGAGAATGAAGGTGTGGAGGTTGAAAGAGGTGACAGTAAGGGAGGCATTAAAAGAGAGGCTGAGTAGGGTAGAGGATGATGTAGTTGAGCTTGAATGTGGTTGGATGTCAATGAAAGATAGTCTGTTGGGAGCCGTTGGTGAGGTATGTGGATGGACAAAAGGACCACCAAGGCACTCGGAAACATGGTGGTGGGATGCTGAAGTTGGAAAGAGGATTAACGAGAAGAGGAAGAAGTTGAAGGAGTGGCAGAAGGTGAAGGGTACGGGAGCAGAAAAAGTAGAGCATGAAAATAAGGCAGCCAAGAAGGTTGCAAAGAAAGAGGTAGCAAAGGCGCAGGAGGCATGGAGGAAAATGTTCGGAGAACGCTTGGATTCGGAAGAGGGTCAGAGAGCGGTATTCAGGATTGCAAAGCAGATAGCGAAAGAGGTGCGATGTGATGGGGATGAGTTGCTTGAAGGATGAAGTGGGACAAATCGTTGTGGACCCAGATGGAATTAAAGGAAGATGGAAAAGATATATGGAAATGCTGTTGAATACAGAGAATGAATGGGATGGCAACATAGAGAGTAACCCAGTTTTAGGACCGGCAGAGAAGATAACTGAGAAGGAAGTTGAGGAAGCGATGAAAGCAATGAAGAGTGGAAAAGCGGGAGGGCCGACGGGAGTTGTGGGAGATATGTTGAAGGCAGCAGGAAGTTGGGGTGTGAAGAGAATGACAGAGATCTGTAATCTGGTGGTGAAAGAGGGCCGCATTCCAGTGGATTGGGACCTGAGTACCCTCGTCCCTCTATACAAGGGGAAAGGTGACCCTCTGGAGTGTGGTTCATACAGAGCGATAAAGTTATTGGAGCATGGAATGAAGGTATTGGAAAGGGTGTTGGAGAGGAGGATAAGGAAGAAGGTGAAGATCGACGAAATGCAGTTTGGATTTATACCAGGAAGAGGAATGACAGACGCGCTCTTTATTGTGAGGCAGTTGCAGGAGAAGTACATGGAGAAGGGGAAGAAGTTGTTTCTTGGATTTGTTAATCTGGAGAAAGCATTCGTAGGGTTCCACGCGAAGTATTGACATGGGCATTGAGGAAGATAGGAGTGGAGGAATGGTTGATCAGAGTAGTGATGGCAATGTACAAAAGAGCGTGCACAGCTGTAAGGACGAAGGACGGGAACAGTGGTGAGTTTGAGGTGAAGGTGGGAGCGCATCAGGGGTCGGTCGTAAATCCACTATTTGTAGCTGTGATGGAGGTGCTGGCTCAGATCGCAAAGGAGGGTTTGCCGTGGGAGTTGTTGCATGCAGATGATCTGGTGTTGATTGCGGAAAGTATGGATGGACTGAAGGAAAAGATGAACAAGTGGAAGGAATGTATGGAGACAAAAGGTCTGAAGGTGAATATCGGAAAGACGAAGGTGATGACAAGTGGTAAAGCATGTGGTGAGGTGGAAAGAACTGGGAAGTGGCCATGTGCTGTGTGCAGGAAGGGTGTCGGAGTGAACTCCATTCAATGTACAATGTGCGCTGAGTGGGTTCATCAAAAATGTAGTGGTCTGAGAGGGTCATTAACCAGTGTGGCAGCTACATTCAAATGCAAGGTGTGCACAGAGGGAGCTGCAGATGGAGGAAATGATGAGTTGGATCTTGGAGACGGCGTGAAGCTGGAAGGTATGAAAATATTTTGCTACCTCGGAGACATGCTGAATGGAGAAGGTGGATCAGACGCAGCAACGGTTGCTCGAGTGAGATGTGCATGGAAGAAGTTTCGGGAACTGAGTGGCGTGCTGATGAGGAGGGGAATGTCGTTGAAGCTGAAGGGAAAGGTGTATGCTGCATGTGTGAGAAGTGTTATGATTTATGGGAGCTAGACATGGGTAATGAACGTAGAGCAGCAACGAAGGCTGGAAAGGGTGGAAATGCGAATGGTTCGGCGGATGTGCAGAGTATCGTTGAGAGAGAGGAAGACAAATGATGAATTGCGAAAGATGATGGGAATAGAGCCTGTGATTGATGCTGTGAAGAGGAACAGGTTGAGATGGTTTGGTCATGTGTTGAGGAAGGATGAAAGTGACTGGTTGAGAAGAGTGATGGAAATGAATGTTGAAGGAAGTGGAGGACGGGGAAGATCGAGAAAGACTTAGCTAAAGATGGTGGAAGAAGAAATGCGGGCAAGGGGGTTTCCCGGTTTCTCTTAACATCATTAACCGAGGAGTGTAAGGTGGTGAGGGTGTGGTAGTTCATGATGTTGCAGGATTCGAGTGATTCAGTGGTAAAGAATGCTCTCCCAGAGAGGAAGGGAAGTCGGAAGTGGAATGCAAGAGCAGAGGTGGATGAGATGGAGGAGCGGTTGCAACAGGAGGAGGTCGTGGGGATGGCACAGCACGGGAAGCATGGCTTGGGGTGGATGAAGCATGAGCGATGGGGAAAAGAATGTGTGAAAGAGAGGAGGAAGATTGTTGAGGGAGGTGAGAAGAAAGGAGGAGGAGGGGAGATATGTGAAAGCAGTCGGACAGGCACAGCAAGGTGCTTGGACGTGGTCGGAAGGTGTGCGGGTGAGGACATTGGAATGGCAAGAGATTTGGAGGATGGAGCTAATATTGTTGAGTTTCCTGTTGCGGGCAACGTACGATGTGCTTCCATCACCAGTAAACTTGAGTTGTGGGGGTTGTTGCAGTCGGAGAGATGTTCGTTGTGTGGAGGTTTGGGAACAGTGCAGCATGCACTGAGTGCATGCTCAGTAGCATTGGCAGCAGGAAGATACAAGTGGCGGCATGATCAAGTGCTGGCGGTGGTAGTGCAGATGGTGCAACAAGAGGTGCTGAGATCGAGAGAGAGAGAGAGAGAGAGAGAGAGAGAGAGAGAGAGAGAGAGAGAGAGAGAGAGAGAGAGAAGAGTAGAGAAGGAGACCGATGGGGGAGAGGTGTTGTTTGTCAAAAAGGGCCAAGTGGTAAGAGGTGGAAAGAGGAGGAGGTGGAAAGCAAGAGGGCTGTCAGATGCTTGTGATTGGCAGGTGGTGGCAGACCGAAAGCCACAATTGGTATTCCCAGAGGAGATCTATGTGACAAGGTTGCGGCCTGACATTGTCATCCAGTCAGGTGCAACAAGACAGGTCATCTTAGGGGAATTGACTGTACCTTGGGAAGAGAACATGGAGGAGGTGCACGAGAAGAAGAGAGGAAAGTACAGCGATCTGGAGGTAGAGTGTCGGGAGAAGGGTTGGCGAGTTTCATGTCAGCCATTTGAGGTGGGGTGTGGAGGGTATATTGGCAATTCCTTTTCTGCATTTCTCGGAAAGAGTGTGTGGGATTGGAGTGTGTGGGACAGAAAGAATGAGGATTTTTGACAGAGTGGCCCAGGTTGCCTTGAAAGGCTCACTTTGGAGTTGGAGGAAGTTTATGGAGGCACGCCGAACGGCATAGGTTGAGGTTGTGGGTGGTGGTTCATGTCAGCCTAAAGGGGTAGTGACTGAGCATGGAAGAGAAATGGAGATGTGTGAATGGTGTGTGTATGTTTGTGCTGCAGGAGTGTGTGTGTTGCAGGAGTGTGTGTGTGTGTGTGTGTGTGTGTGTGTGTGTGTGTGTGTGTGTGTGTGTGTGTTGCAGGTGTGTGTGTGTGTTGCAGGTGTGTGTGTGTGTGTGTATTGCAGGAGTGTGTGTGTGTGTGTGTGTGTTGCAGGAGTGTGTGTGTGTGTGTTGCAGGAGTGTGGGTGTGTGTGTGTGTGTGTGTTGCAGGAGTGTGTGTGTGTGTGTGTGTGTGTGTGTGTGTGTGTGTGTGTGTGTGTGTGTGTGTGTGTGTGTGTGTGTGTGTGTGTGTGTGTGTGTTGCAGGAGTGTGTGTGTGTGTTGCAGGAGTGTGTGTGTGTGTTGCAGGAGTGTGTGTGTGTGTTGCAGGAGTGTGTGTGTGTTGCAGGAGTGTGTGTGTGTTGCAGGAGTGTGTGTGTGTTGCAGGAGTGTGTGTGTGTGTGTTGCAGGAGTGTGTGTGTGTGTGTGTGTTGCAGGAGTGTGTGTGTGTGTGTGTGTGTGTTGCAGGAGTGTGTGTGTGTTGCAGGAGTGTGTGTGTGTGTGTGTGTGTTGCAGGAGTGTGTGTGTGTGTGTGTGTTGCAGGAGTGTGTGTGTGTTGCAGGAGTGTGTGTGTGTGTGTGTGTTGCAGGAGTGTGTGTGTGTGTTGCAGGAGTGTGTGTGTGTTGCAGGAGTGTGTGTGTTGCAGGAGTGTGTGTGTTGCAGGAGTGTGTGTGTGTGTGTTGCAGGAGTGTGTGTGTGTGTGTTGCAGGAGTGTGTGTGTGTGTGTTGCAGGAGTGTGTGTGTTGCAGGAGTGTGTGTGTTGCAGGAGTGTGTGTGTTGCAGGAGTGTGTGTGTGTGTTGCAGGAGTGTGTGTGTGTGTTGCAGGAGTGTGTGTGTGTGTGTTGCAGGAGTGTGTGTGTGTGTGTTGCAGGAGTGTGTGTGTGTGTGTTGCAGGAGTGTGTGTGTGTGTTGCAGGAGTGTGTGTGTGTGTTGCAGGAGTGTGTGTGGGTGTTGCAGGAGTGTGTGTGTGTGTTGCAGGAGTGTGTGTGTGTTGCAGGAGTGTGTGTGTGTTGCAGGAGTGTGTGTGTGTTGCTGCAGGAGTGTGTGTGTGTTGCAGGAGTGTGTGTGTGTTGCAGGAGTGTGTGTGTGTTGCAGGAGTGTGTGTGTGTTGCAGGAGTGTGTGTGTGTTGCAGGAGTGTGTGTGTGTTGCAGGAGTGTGTGTGTTGCAGGAGTGTGTGTGTTGCAGGAGTGTGTGTGTTGCAGGAGTGTGTGTGTGTTGCAGGAGTGTGTGTGTTGCAGGAGTGTGCGTGTTGCAGGAGTGTGCGTGTTGCAGGAGTGTGCGTGTTGCAGGAGTGTGTGTGTTGCAGGAGTGTGTGTGTGTGTGTTGCAGGAGTGTGTGTGTGTGTGTTGCAG